>NC_056523.1:233825217-233881597 GCF_019175285.1 Sceloporus undulatus
GATTTCTCTTTTTTTCAAATCACCTTTCTCCTTTGAATCAAAGTCCTGCTGTGAGTACTATTTTGCAAACAGGAAATAAAGAAGTGCAAGTTATTTCTTCTATCTCTGCTTTTCTCAAACAGAAGTGATCAATAACTGGTCACTCCTCTCTTCTGTTATAGCAATTACAATAGCGATTCCAGAAATAAGGTCCTCTTGTGTGCTAAATCAATTTTTTTTTTCATCTGACCAGATTTTCCAATGAAACTGTTAGGTGTGGAGAAGGAAAGGACAATTAGAAGTATGTCCCTCATTCACCATATGGACATGCAGGGAAAATTGGTAATTTAGGAGATTACCGTACTACACTCTTATAGCTCTGCTATTTTACTGTAACTGCTCTGGCTGCCTCCTGTTGCATTCTGGGATTTGCAGTTTAAGGAGGGGCATTTAGAATTCTCAACCAGAGAGCCCTTAGGCTTCACTGAATTACAAACCTCAGAATACAACAGGAGGCAGCCTGAGCAGTTAAAGTGGAATAGCAGTGCTATAAGAGTGTAGCGCGGTGATCTATGTAGAACCCCATTTCCAGAATTGCCTGACTCACTGGAAGACAGCATAGTACTTTATAAAGGTAACTGGTTCTTGTGCCACCCCCCCCCCCCAGTTCCTAGGTATTCTTTATCATCATTTCTGTCACCACTACTGGTTGATTCTAGGACTAACTTTTCAACTATAATATCTCATGTCAATGGGATGTCCAGCATGGTGACTTTCAATGAAGGAAGTGTGGTGCAAATTGGAATTACTTGATACATTGATTTGTACCCAGTATAGCAGAGTAAGTGCATAAACTTAACATTTACTTGCTTGCTTTGGGTCAGAAAATTCAGGTACAGCATTTTATCCTACTGGCCCTGTAGTTAGTTGTGATGATTTGTCTTTCCCACTTGCTTTTTTTTATTCCTGCCTGGGGAGAAGGAACTGATGGTTCTTGAGAGAGCATGTCGTATTTGACAGAGAAACTTTCATCTTTCAAATTGTAAACCCAAGTACACTAACTATTTTTTGAGAGTAGCCTAGATGTATCCTAGCTCATGATTCAGAATTTTCCCTGTTCTGACTGCTTCTTTAATTTCCTCAAGCAAATATCAGTAAGATCTGGACAATAGCGACAGATGTACAGGGAAATGAATGACCATAAACAGCTGCAGATGAGATGGATGACCTGGGCTACAACAGGAAAACGAACATGTGGTCCTCCCAGTATTGTTGAACTGGAACTCCCATGAACCTAGCCCAGCATTTTCATTCTGGAGAAATATAGGTCCAACAATATCAGAGTGGGGGGACATGTATTTCCCCAGCCCTTGCCTTCAGTTTAGCCTGTTTTCCCTCATGATGGGAATGGAGTTAGAACCTGGGCTAGGGCAGAATAAAGAGTCTGGTCCACTGGATCTGCCTAAAGGGTGGGGAGCATGTCTTTCTCAATAGCAAGTCTGAGTGTTTCATTTATATTATTTTATTGTAATCATTGCAGCAACTTGTAAAGGAATGCAACACTATTAAAAACAGTGTCATAGGCACAATAGAATAGAACAAGAACCCATCATTGTGTTGTGGATGGATATGGAGGCCAGGGACTTGCATATGTGTTGCCTGTTTGCCATGTTTGGTATATGAAAGCAAGAAACATGTAGCATTTTATATGAAGATTTTAATTCCTGATAGTAGTATTCTTACTTGCTTTATTTTCTGGATATTTAGATAAAGAAATGCAAAACATCCTGCATGTTCTAGCAGTAATAGTTAACATCAAATGTGAACTTTGTATATTTGGCAGTCAAATGAAGTCCCATGTCCCTTGAAGAGCAGTAGGTATAATATGTGATTAAGATGTCTAACAAATTCAATTGTATGACTGACATATAAAGCCTTCATTTTCTCATTTATGTACTATGGATAATAATTGATTGGTTTGTTTTGGTGGTAGTTCTGGTCATTGATTTGTTTTTTTCTGAGTAGCTATTAATAGGCACTATATTAAATAATACTGTATTATAATAAATTCATTATTTCCTTATATGTATTTATATGATAGGTATTATATTAAACGCACATTGAAAATTAAATATTTATATACCTATTATACTAAATAGTGATGTTTTACCATGCGAGTTTGAATGATGCTAGTCACATGTCTAGTTCACTCTTTTATATTATTTTCACATGTGTGTGCAAAATGCTTTAAGTCTTCACCTAAAAAAAATTAAAGCAAAACATAACAAGCATATTTGCACTTACATATATCATAAACTCATCAAGCTGGTATAATTTGCTGCAACTCTCTCTTGAGTATAATTGGTAAGAAATTTGACTTTACTTCTATGTATTATGTTAAATAGCTCTCATTACTCTAGGATATTTCCATGCCAGAATATAATTATTCTAGGAAGTTTCTTTGTAAGTGCACACACATCCATACAATTGTGATCTCTCCACTCCATTCCCAGTTTTGTTTGTATCACTATACAGTTAATTCCCTGATTATTCAGTATTAATAGATTTAATTTAGAGCTGATGCTTTGATAGCTCTGTGAAAAGCATAAGTATTTCTAACAGAAATCTAGTATAATCTGCAACTACGTAAAATTATATGAAGCAATGATCAAGGCATTAAGCATTTCATTTTGCTCACATTTTCAAATACCATTGTTCACTGGTTATTTCAAATAAATGAATAAATCACAATCTCATTTGGTAAGTTCTTTTAAGATTTTCAATATCACTGGAACATGTTTCTGTAAATTTTAGGAAAAATATCAGCACCAATTTATGATTAAAAATGGTTTTACACCTTCTTGTGCCCCCCCCCTTTTTTTTTGGGCATTCTCTTGCCTGAGATTGTTTAGTTAATACTTTTACATTCTAGTTAAACCTGATAGCGATACAGGTGCTGGAAATAATCATAGAATTGTAGAGTTGGAAGAGACCACAAGGGCCATCCAGTCCAACCCCATGCCATGCAGGAACTCTCAATTAAAGCATCCACAACCATACTGTGATGACACAGTATTAATTTGAAATATTTTGTGATCTCTCTGAACTGGGAAATTGTTCTCCTACTTTTTCTTCTCCTTTACATTCACTGGAGTGTTAAGTATAAATATCCATAAGATTTAGACGAGATGCTTACTATAATTATTGAACAATTCTGGTTGCTCTGTATTCTTCATTGTAATTAATTATTTGGGATATACATTGTATAATACAACCAACTCTGAGTATGCCAGCTTATTCGATAACCAGCATACTTTTCTTATATGTCAAGCCACAGGAACAATTTCTGCTTGAATCTTCTAGTTACCAATTGTATGTGAATGTAATAGGGGGGAAAACTTGTTAAGAGAAGTAGCAGCTTAAGCCATATATGTGATTTCATCCAAATGTGCTGATCTGCCTGTGGAGCAGACATTGCAAGTGGAATGAATTAGTCAAGAACATCCTATTTATCCATTAAAGCTTTTTCAAATTGGTTGGAGAATCATCCGGGGCAGATAGACGATATATGGGGATAGATAGAGCTTGATGTAATAATTTTGAAACATAATTTGATAATGTTACTTGTTAGAAATTGGGAAAATAATTAATTACCACCAGCACTAATAATTGTATTGGTTTTACTACTTAGTTGGGATGTGGTGGCTCAGCGGTTAAGATACTGACTGTGACAATCACAAGGTTGCCAGTTCGAGACTCAAGTGCTGCATGATGGAGTGAGCTACTGTCATTAGTCCCAGCTTCTGCCAACCTAGCAGTTCTAAAGAATGTAAAAGTGCAAGTAGATAAATAGGCATCACTTTGGTGGGAAAGTAATAGCATTTCATGCTGTCATGCTAGCCACATGGCCATGGAATTGTCTTTGACAACGCTGACTCCCTTAGGTTAGTAACAGAGATGAGCACCACTCCCTACAGTTGGGCATGACCTGACAATCATGGCAAAGGGGAAACCTTTAACTTTAATCTTTTATCTAATTAAGTGATAACTAATTGACTTATTGCTTAAAATGTTGGTTCTGAAAAAGACCGTGGGATTTACAGAGAAATCCATGTAACCTCACATTTTGTTATTGGCGCCATCAAAAGTGTAGTCCATAATAGTAGTCCATAATCACCACACTGATTTGGTAACTTCTAAGAAATAGACCTTTCCTCCCATTAAACATACACAGATATCAAAATTCAGATACACCTTATTTAAGGTATAGTATAGCAATGTGAGGGAGCTTTTCCATGTTCCTTCTCCAGCAATAGCAATTAAAGTAATAAGATGTGTCATTCTTACCTTTTCTAAAAGGGCAAGCAGTCCAGTGATCAAACACTGATTCTGTCATGTATAGGGCATCTGTCTGTTGGGGCCAGTAGCTCTACCATCTCCCTTCCTCCTTTCTAAAATTTGAAAACTGTTTCAAAATTATGTCTTAGTTATTGTGGCATCTTTAATTTTAATTCTGTTTACTGACTAAGCCACTAGTTTCCCTGTCCAACTGCTAGGCGGCCTCTGCTGCAATGATTTTGGTCCTGGGGTTTACACTGAAGTAACGGAATTAAAATCTAACACATTCACTCTGAATTTTTAACAAGTCAAGGAACTGCTTTTTTAAAATAAAGGAATAAAGTAGATGTGAAGATCATTATTTTTTTAAAAAAGGAAGGGAGGGCAATAAATGTAGTAGTCACTGTAGCAGGGCAATGCATGTGTGACACATGTTTTTTGTCTTTTCATCTTCTAGAAGAGCCAAAAAGTTTCCTGCCGCTCTCTTTCCATCTATTGACAAATGATTGCCAGATGTGAGATCTTTCCAATGTTCTTTCCCCTCAGCAAACCTGCAGCGATGGGATATTTGATTCTCCCTTGCCCATTTCATCTCCTTTCCACATCTGCCAGGGACGCACAAGCAATGCATCCCTACATGAGAGTTTAAAGTTTACTCAAGCTCCTTCTCTGCCTCCCCCATATGCTCCCTCCATCAAACAGACAAGCTTTTCTGAGAGAGCACAGACTGAAGTCAATAATGACTCTCTATAAATCACCAGAGGTCTTAAAAATGTGTTTTAATTGTTCATATCTAGGTAACAAAGTGAATTTTATTTATTTTGTTTGTGTATGTCTGTGTGCAGGAGAATGTGTTTTTCTGTAACACAATTAATTCCCGTGGCTGGCTTGCTTATAGGAGCACCTCAGGCACCTCTAAATGCAGCATGTACTTTTGGTGTGATCTTCTGGTAAAATGAACTGCAGTGTCTAACCAAATTCTAAACCAAATATTGGTTGGGGCAGGAGGATACTTTGATAGATTTAAAAAGACTTTTCCTTTCCCTATTTTAGCTGAAGTGAGAAAGCAAGTGAATTTCCCTTAAATACTTTATATAATGACAGTAAGAAATGGCTGCACACAGAATCATAAACAAACAAAAGAACTTTTGAGAGTGGTTGGTCTATAGTGATGCATCTGCCCCTCTGAATTTTCCTAATAACTATTTTATTAAAGATATATTGTTCCTCTCAGCCTGTTCAACAGGGTGGCTTCTGTGCTTTTATACTAAAAATTTGGCCAAGTGAACCACCTCATATTTCCTGGCCAAGAGGAAATATGAACTTTTGAAGAGAATCATTAGAACATCTGCCATATCCACTCATAATGGCTGATGGGAACTCTCTTCAGGAATATATAGTTTTCTCATTTTTATTTAAATACACATAATTTCTTCTTTGTGATTACAGAGGCAGAACAGAGACAGCACTATATCACCAGTATTTCTCATGTGCCTTTAGGAGAAAAGCCTGTAGTTTTACTGTAATACATAATTTTTATGCTGTGCCTGCTGTGTGTCTACACTACACATGCCATATGCAGCAACCACCAAGATGGAAGGAAAATACAAATTGAAAAGGGAGAACAAAGCAATCTAGTAATGATTCCCAAATACTATATAAAGGAAAGGCTCTATGATTAAGAATACTGTAATTGCAACTTCAGGCAGCAGTGCTGTTATAAGGCATCAAAATGACAGTTATTTAATTTATTATTATATTTTTACTATATGTGTAGGGGGTGTTGCCTCAGGCACCGAAATGTTTTCTGCAATTCCTAACTGTATATAAGGAAAACAAAAAACACACATGGGATTGTTTCTCCAACAGTACCAACCCCTACAGATCATCACACAGCGCATTTTAAATTCCCTTGAGTATAAATCATAGTTTGATCCTTCAATGTCAGTGTGCAAGAGCAATGAACTATTGAAGTTACATTAGATTGAAATCCTGATATATATGTGCAAGTGGGGCCTATGTGATTTCAAGATCAGCAGATAGGGCATTTTATTTCAAGTCAATTGCCCTATCATTTCTTTTAAACACAGAGAGACTGTTGCAACAGAAGTTAAAGTGTTTGAAGGTCAGCATCAGTTGTTGTCTCTCTACTCCTCAAAGTCGGCAACTTTTATCAGTAGAAGCGAGCATCTTCATATTCAAAACATTTCATATAATATGCCCTCAATGAAGCAATTCTGGGTTTCTCATGCCTTCCTGCACCTCTCAAGATAGCTACTCAGGGAAAGAGAGAGTCACTAAGCAGTAGAGGTGTCATCCAGCCCCAGCACCTAGGGAATGTCCTTCAGAGGACAACTTGTCACTAGCCGTCAAAGAAGCGAGTGGCTTTGTGGTCTCTGAACATCTGGCAGCACTGCACAGGAAGCTGAGGGGGTGTCATTAATTGTGATGAAATAATTTAAACCATCAGGAATAAATGAGGCTGTTAAGCTAAGTTCAGATTCCATTTGCCGCACACATGTGTCTACCAGCCTGTGTGCATTTTAAGAAAGAAAAGGGGGGAATTATATTAGCTTGTGAACAGAAGTGAAACTGATACTGTAAATGGAACATATGTATGAAGCAATGACTTCATGTAGAACTGCATTTTGGAGATGGGGCTGCAGAAAAATCAGTGTATCAAAAAAAAAATCAGCATTTTTTTAAATTTAAAATTGTTTTCATAAAAATTGGACTTTGGCCTCAGTTGTTGTAGTATAGTATAGGTAGATGGGGTGAGAGAGACGATAGGGGGGCAGATCTCATGTTAAGGATGAAGAGTGTCCTCTGCTAGCCACCTAGTCATTCAAAAATGATTGCAGTGTCTCTTTGTGTGTGTGATTCTTATTCATGTATAACAGAAGTGGGCACATTGTAGCCCTCCAAATACTTCCAACATTGCTTGCCATTGGCTGTACTGGCTAGGGCTGCTGGGACTTGTGTTCTAGGGAACCTCACATTGTCTAACTTCATGTATATTTGAACAGTTCTTTTGCTTTAAAAATAGAGAACTGATCAGTTTGTGGCTTATTATTCTGATTTGTTACATGGCATTAAATCAGTGTCTTGTTATAAGTATTATGGGAGACTCTGACTTAATATAAGCCAGAAATGAAGCATTGGACCCAGTGCACAGGGAAGGAGAGAGACCTGCAAGAAAAAAGTGCTCTGGCCTGAGGCATGCTTCCAGCTTTACAAACCCAAGTGTGCACTATTACTTTGATAAGGAAATATTGTCCACGTCCAAGCACTGTGTGTCTGTTGTTGTTTTTATGTGCCTTGAAGTCATTGCCGACTTATGGCAACCCAAAGGTGAACCTGTCATGAGGTTTTCTTGGCCAGATTTCTTCAGAGGAAGCTTGCCTTTGCCTTCCTCTGTTGGCTGAGAGAGAGAGATTGTAGCTTGAGATTGAAGGTTATCCAGTGGGTTTCCATGGCGGATTGGTGATTTGAACCGTTGTCTCCAGAGCCATAGTCCAAAACTCAAATGGTTGCACTGTGCTGGATCTCCGTGTGTCTTTCTTTCACTGTTAATTCTGGAATTAATTCTGGAAGCCAAAAACTTACAAGGAAAAAATATGAAGAAGCATATTTACTGATAAGTAACAAATTACTTTATTTGCTTGGATTTTTCTTTTCTTTCTGCCTTCCTTATCCTCACCCATTAGACTGCAAATGAGTTAAAATTGATAATCACTGCAGAATCAGGTAAATGTCCCATATGTTAAAAAGTATAACCTTTTATACCCAGGATAAGTCAGAATGCCATACCCTTGCCGAGTCTCTCTGGAGATACAGGCCCTACTCACACTACGAAAATAACACGGGTTATTTCCTTGGTGTTAACACTCTCCCCGAATGCATTTGGTGCACTTTGGGGAGGCTACCCAAAAATCCACTTAACCCAGGATATCCGATACTGGGTTGCCCCCCCCCCCCAGTTTTCTTAAAAGATTCACATTGATCTGCATCTTTGGCAGTGTGAATACGCTACTTTATTGACCCAGACTGCCCGGCCGATCCCGCTTCGGCCCCTCTGAGCCTTTTCCAGAGGAGGGGGGAAGAAAGAGGAGGTGTACTGGGAAGGGCTTCCAAGGCTGCTGGCCACTCTCCTGCTGGGATGGACTGGGAGATACTGGTGGTTGCTATGGTGATGGAGGCTGCTGAGGCATGTGTGAATAACACACAGGGTTAAAATGCCTCGGAGAGATTTATGTAATGGGAACTATGATCTATTATTTATTTATTTATTTATATGGCGCTGTAGATTTACATTGCATCAACATGGTGATCTGAATATTATTGGGACATAAAAGTGAATACGAGTTTTGCCCATATTTTCAGAAAATGCCTGTTTATAGCATTGTTGCTATGTGAACACAGTGAACCCAGATTAACCAAGATGGTCATATAGATTAATCCATATAACTGCAAAAGAAAAGGAAGAGGGGTAGTCTCTTACTAGGCTGAAATCCTATTCCCAGTTAGATAGAACTAAGCCTTACTGAACACAACGTTGACTAATGTCAAGAAAAAGCCTATGAACATATGGATGGTGTCTCCATATATATAAACTAATTATTTCTGATACTAGAGGCTCGAGCAAACATCAGCAGGACTTGGTTTATCCTGGGAATTAAACATGGAGATTTGGGTAGACTTTCATAATTAACAAAATGTAGTGGGACAGCCATGTATTTTACACATGCATTTATCCCATGTGTAGTGAAATGGGGGGGGGGATTCATTAGTACATGAAATAGAATATACATGTCATACTCCATTTCTTCAAGGCATTTTCTTACAAGAACTAAGGTCTGATATCAAAGCAAGGTTGGGAGAGAACAGCCAGAAACAATCAATGCAGGCAAGAAATGTGGGGCAGTGGTAGAGTTTAATTCTTCTCAACAGTCCATGAATAAATTACACACAACTGCTTCACATGGCATTAAGTTCTTGCCCTACATGGTTGGGATAATATTACTGTACCAGATATTCAGGATCACCTAAGTAGAAGTACAGTTGGCTCTCCATTTTCACCGGGGATCCATTCTGCCCCCCCCCCCGGAAAATGGAAGCTCATGCTTCTTCAAGCCCCATAGGCTTGAATGGAGTGTGCCCCAGGTGTGCACACCAGTGCAAATAGCGGAAGTTGCCCCTCCATGTATATTCAAGAGTGTGTATCTGAGATCTGTGCATTAGGAGGGGTGACTGTATTTGTCAACATGAACTTTTCATCTCTATTTAGTTATTATTTACTGTTTTGGACCGAGATGGGAAGAAAGGTGAAAGGAACAGCAGAGGTTTGTATCTTTGCTGCTTGTTCTTGAGTATGTCATGATTTTTGTTCACACTGTGAAGAGAGACTGTCATGAAGATCAATTGGATAAAAAAGCATACAATGCTTTGTTTCCTAGACAGTTCTCTCAAAATACTAGATAATAACAGTATGTTGTTAGAAATTGCAGCTATTTTACAAAGGAGGATTCTAGGAGTTGAGAAGAAGCAGTGGAAACCTCTTGCAAGTGTTAATCTCTATGATTTATATGATGAAAAGAAACTAGAAGTTTATTTGCAGGAGTTCTTTTTATTTTAACTACGTTTCCTCACGTGGATGGTGTTTTAATCAAGTTTACAAGGTAGACGTGTTTGGGGATTTTTTTTAATAACCATGGTTGAAAGTAACCCCCAGCAACCTGTTTTGTTTTATTTATATCCCACCTTTCACAAGACTCCAAAGCTGCTCATACAAGTTGAAAGCAAGTTAAAAGCCTATTACATAAAAGTTTTTTAAAAAATTAAATGGTTAATTCTGTTAAAACACTAAATTATGACAGTTAAAACATATTGAAAATTGTAAAAAACAAACAAACAAATTATACCCCAATAAACCGATCATTCAGACACAGTAACTTAAAAGGCAAAAGTCTACCTAAATAAAATTAGCTTTGCCTGCAGGAAGAAGGAGATTTGATGGGGAGGGGGCAACTAATAGTGAATCTGCACTGCAGAAATTAATGCATTTTGAATTTGCTTTAACAGCTATGGTTCAATACTATGAAATTTGGTGATTTATAGTTTCGTGAGTTATTTAGCCTTCTCTTTCAGAGAGCTTTGGTGCCACAATGAAGTTCAATCTAGGATTCTATAGGATGGTGCCATGATAGTTAAAGTGGTGTCAAATTGCATTAATTCTGAAATGTATCAGTAGCTTAAAACTCCCGCAAGAGGGAATTCCACAGGCTGGGCGTAGCCTTGGATAAGGGTCTCTTCCGTGTCCTCACCAGCAGCAGCATCACCCTTGCTTCTACTGCTATCTGTCATGTATACATATAGTTTGTTGAAAATTTTTCCTGATGCCTCATAGTGGTTAAAAAATATTTTACACATTAAAAGGAGAGTGATCAAGCCATTGACTTTCCAGATTGGAATGCTAAGCAGCTGAGAATCCTAGCAGACAATTCCTTATATCGCCCATAGGATCCTTCCCCTAACTGATATATTTGTCTGCAACTTCCGTCATCATAGTTAGCACAGATAAATAGTGATTAGAATTATAGGAGTTGTAGGCTATCATAAATGTAGGACACCAGCATGAAGAAGGCTGGCTTTATGATGGTGGTAGCTTAAATTAAGGCATTTAGGGACCTTATACCTAACTTTGTCTGTTAGCTACTGTTTTATTCCAGCATTCACTACAGAAAGAGTGCCAATTACTTGGTAAAATATTTTGTGGTTTCCATCCTACTCAGCTGCTAAGTATTAATACTAATAAGTGGAAGCATTGTATGCAGCTGTGAGTAAATATGTAAATACATTTATTAAAATGTTTATACATTGAAAGTGGGCCTAAATATCCTAAAGGTACAGATCTTGTCTGTTTTTGGAAGCTAAGCAGGATAGCCCAGGTTAGTAGTTAGATAGGAGATGGCCAGTGAATATCAGGTGCTGTATGCTATATTGCAGAGGAAGGAACTAATAAAACTGCTGCCTAAGGAAACACTATGTAATCCATGGGGTCACCATAAGTGAGTAGGCTACTTGAAGGTGTATGTGCATGCTCATGGGTGTGCGTGCACACACATATTGAATGTAAAAATTAGTTTTATACATTTAAAAGCAAGAGTGACAATTGTGGCCTTCAAGATTTTGTTGTACTTCAAGACTTATTAGCTCTAGACAGCATGGCTGATGGGTGAGAAATCACAGAAATTACAGTGGAGCCACCCCCACCCCCTATCTTGCCCATTCTGGTATAAAAGCAACTATGTCTCTATAATAGTTTCCCTTCTGCTGTTTCTGATGCTAGGACAAAGAACTTGTTAGTGCTGGGATACACCTGTATCCACACGCAGAAGACTGTCAGCCAGGAAGACAAACACCACTGCCAAGTCTGGAAGTAGTTAACAATTGCTGAGGTTCTTCCAAAGAGGCTTAGTTGCAGCAAATATTTAAAATCATGACACAGCAATGTTTACACAAACCAGCATGATGCTCCACCATCAACCGACATCCACACATCCATATTGTGTACGGGAGCATTCATCTTTATATACACAAACACAACTAGGGCGGGATACAGACCGTGCGGCTCCATCACGACACTTGTGGCATCACAAAGGTGCTGGGACGTGCAGACGCTAGGCGTCCATCACATCAAAATGGCAGCGCCCTGTACATACGGGTGCAGTTGCGGCATCAAAAAGGCACTGGGACATGCGTCATGTCAAAATGGCGGCACCCGTATGTACAGGGCGCCACCATTTTGAAGCCTCCGTCACATGCTAGGGTTGAGGCCAGTATAGACGGTGCGTCATCGGCCAACCCCTAGCACGTGACGGGGGTGCCGCAAAGGCCCGTCTAAATTGGGCCTAGGATTCTGATCCAACCCACTGCTAGTGTTTCATCAGCTTCCTGTCATGTAGCGACCGTGCAGTTTGGAACTGTTGTGACTCATCTTCATGCTCAAGTTGCATCAGCTTCCTCTGGGTCAGCATTTCCTCTTTAAACCATTGCATGCACCTGAGACATTTTACACAGCCTGGGGCAAAAGTATACTGACAGACTTAAGAGAAAGGACAGTGCAGCAATGTCATAAATAAGAATTTCATCTCACTCACAAGGAAACCTATCCACTCCAGCACCAGTTTTGAGGGTTTCTATCTAGTGTAAGGCCAAAAAGTCTGAATGGAGATCCTGCTGCTGTCTACTCCATGGCCATCACCTAAGCTGGTCGAGGTGATCTCAGAGGTTGTGCTCTCAGGATGATAACCTTAGGCAAAGTATCCATTGTGGGTGTCCTGACAGAATCAGCTCAGGATTCCATGGCTGCTATGGGTCTGTCTTAGTACATTGTTTGTCCAATACATGTGGCAGGACATACCCTTGACTTGGCTTTTGCAGTTGGGCAAAGAGAGGATGTTCTTGTTTGGGAAAGGTTTTAGTAACCTTGTCATTGAGATCATATCTTTCCTGTGTGAAGTTTGGTATGGTGGTAGCAGGCCTTTTGTGTAGGGATGGTAGACCTATTAAGATGGTCCACCCTCAGAAGACCCATGAATCTGAAGCCCTAGTGACATTATAGAATCATGACATGGAAAGGGTTATTGATGCAGTTGGTCATACACAAGTGAGCCAGTCCTGTTGAGCCCATCATTCATCCTGGTATACAGAAGATCTACACACATTGAAACAGGCTGGCCAGTGGCTAGAGTGCAGATGGCATAGGTAATGGAGTAAGTATGAGAAAAGATCAACAAAAAATTGTTTAAGTAGCAGCAGTGAAACAAAAAAAAAGTCATACTATGCCTCTACTATTGCATTATTGATACCCTATCCAGCAGAGTTATTCTGAGTGGTGGTGAGATTGTTGGGATCAACTTTAGAGAAAACAACAGTGGACCTTGGGTTGCCTGCTTTGAGAAGAAAGTAGGTCACATTCACTCAGAACTTGAAACCATGGTTATCATGGAGTGTGAGGAATTGTCCAGGGCTCCATCTTGTCAGCTTTCCTGAGATCGGTTTTATTATTTGCAGGTGGAATGGTTCAGTTGATTGGTCCCATTTTACATAAGTAGAACTATTGGATGGGTGACACCTAGCTTAATGACAGTACATATGAAAATGATCTAGGGCCCATTACAGACGGACCTTTGCTCTGCCCACAATACGTACTAGGGGCTAGCTGAGGACGCAGCGTCCAATCAGACCTCACCCCTAGTACGTACTGGGGGCGTCAAAATGGCGGCGCCCTATACACATGGGTGCTGCCATTTTGACGTGACGGATGCTTAGCATCCGCACGTCGTGCCGCTGTTGTGGCCATTGGCGCCTTGCGGTGTCACAACTGCGCCACAAGAAGAACCTGCTTTATGTGGGTTCTTTTTGCTGCACGGGGGAGCCACACGGTTTGTCTGCTGCGGCTCCCTCATGCAGCAAACACGGGCGCCAGCAGAGCGCCCTTTTTGGACGCTCTGTAAAGCACCTAGGGCTCCTAGAAGACCACCAGTTAAATATGAGTTAATAGTGTAACATGGGCCAAAAACGCCAGTGCGGTTCTAGGCTGCTTCAATAGGAATACACTATGCAATTTGTCTGGAGTTATAATGCCACTATATTTTGCTTTGGGGACACTTTACCTGGAATGTTGTATAAAGATCTGAGTACCACAATTCAAGGAGTCTATTGAGAACGTGGAGAAGGAGGATCAAGATGGTAACAGGTCTAGAAACCAAGTCCTAGAAACCATGGCTTAGGGAGTTGGGTATGTCTATATTGAAAAAGAGAAGATTGAGAGGTGCCAGTAAGCCGTCTTTAAATACCAAACGTGATCTTAGTAAAAGATGTGGTGGTTGTTTTCTGATGCTCCAGATATTAGAACATGAATCAATCAATCAATAACAAGAAAACTAGATTCTATCTAAATATTAGGAAGAAATTATTCACTGTAGGAACTGCCTTGGAGAGTGGTGGACTGTCCTTCTTGGAAGTGTTTGAACAGAGGTTGGATGGCCATCTCTCAGGAGTGCTTTAGTTCCAGCAGGGCATGGATTTGGACTAGATGCAACTTGCAGTCCCTTCCAACCCTATAACCCAAGGTTATTTTATTCTATGGTTTGCAAAGTATACATGAGTCCAGAAGATTACTGGAAACAAAGAGTTGCAGGAAAAGTTTTAGGGGAGAAAGAGAATACCAGAAAAAAGGATTGGGCACACTATTTTATATCTTCTCCAGTGCAAACCTCCACATTGTCAGAGTAATTTGCAAAGGAAAGAGTACCACCATTGCTCAATTGCAAATAGATGTGTCCTGGGACAGCCAGTGTGTTCCAACAAATAAAACTGTGCAGTTAAATAAGGAGCTAGAATTGGATATTTGTGCCAGAACCACTGGGTTTACTTGGACATGGCTTTTTAAAAAAATAAAATAGGAATCTAAAGGACTTTTGGGAAAGCAGTTTCAAAGACCATAAGGGATATAACAGTCTTTAAATGGAGATTAGAAATGGTGTTTAATTTTTGCTTCACAAAAAAAATGGGGTCTCCATAAAATTAATATGTCCTAGTTGGATTGGAGAGAAAAACACCATGGTCATATGCCAAATTATTCAATCACAGTAAAATTCATGCTTTATCATTTCAATGTGTATTTATCTGCAATACATATAATTGAGTTGTTGGGGTGATGATGTGGTGGGATGGGGATGATGGTGGAGGTGATGGAAACTTGTTCTTGGTTCTTAAGCAATTTTATGTGGTACTAGAGCAATTTTATTTGGCAGACTGTCATAATTCGTAATGACTTTTCTACAAAGTCTTCTGGTAAAGGAAAATAGTTAGATTAATTTGCAGCAAGTAAAATCACAGTTGTTGTTTTTTTTAAAAAATCACCCTTGGATTATTTTCATTTACCTTTTCAAATATTTTTATCTCAATTAAAATAAACTATTAAAATGCTACACACAAAACATGAAGATGAAAACCAGAAGTAATCCACTTAAATATAAACATTGGTGAGATATCCAAAAAACCATGCTACTGGGTTCTGCCTAAAGGCTCTGTAGCGGTGTACTGCCATGTCCCAAAAGAATGAAAAGGAAAAATAAACCCCACCCTTGTAATGTAATGAATTGGAATTCTTACGCAAACTAAGGAGGCTTCTTTTGAAGTTCAAACGGATTGTTGTTACAGCTACCCAACATCGAAATCATTGGCTCGGACACTGAAAAACAAAACAAAATTCTGAATGTTGTGTAAATTGGCAACGGCTTTGTCATTTGACTGGAAAGGAGCACTGCAGAGACGGAAAATATATTTCACATATGTAGTTGGACTGAGGCTGTTTCTTTGCTTAGCTGTTTCTTTTAATACATGCTATAGTGTATTACTTATATGGGTAAGTTTGCCCAGAGGAAGTTGGCATGTGTTCACTCTTCTGATTATCCAGTGACACTCCCAAAGGATAATTCATGAGCAAGTTTGGTGATCCTATGCTGATCAGTGGTACAGTACACCAAGATCACCCACACAGAGGTAGAAGAAATTATTGCATTCTTAGAGGACTCCCTCAGGGCACCATAATGAATCTTCTCCCTGAACCAAATAATATTGAGGGCATTTATTCTCTTCTGCTGTCAGTCCTGTCTTGTGATGAGCTTGTGATGCCCCGAAAAAGTATGATGCTGATGTATTTATTTTTCTTACTGATACAGTACAGGTTGAATATCCCTTATCCAAAAATCCAAAATACTCCAAAATCCAAAACCTTTTTCATGGGTGTCTAAGATAGTGACACCTTTGCTTTCTGATGGTTCAATGTGCAGCAACCTTTGTTTCAGGCACAACATTATTAAAAATATTATATATAAAATTACTTTCAGGCTATGTGCATAAGGTCTATATGAAACATAAATGAATGTCATGTTAAACTTGGGTCCCATCTCCAAGATATCTCATGCAAATATTCAAAAATCCAAAAGCAACAACAACCACCTCTGAAACCCAAATCAGTTCTGGTCCCAAGCATTTCAGATAAGGGATACCCAACCTGTACTTAGTAAAGACCTAAATATGTTTATTAAAGGCACCAGATCCCATCTGATACTGAAAGCTAAGCAGGGTGAGCCCTGGTTAGTACTTGGATGGGAGACCAGTACAAATGCCAGGTGCTGTAGCCTATATTTCAGAGAAAGGAAGTGGCAAAACCACCTCTGAGGATTCCTTGTTTCAGAAAACTATGAAATGTATGGGGAAACCATGTCAACAGGTGACTTGAAGGCATGTGGACATGCATGCAATGTGCATAGGTGCGCGCACACACACACACACACACCAGGCTATATAGAAGGGCTGTATCCACCCATATGAATCTGGGCAAGCAATGAGACATGTGGGGGAAACACTTATTTCAGTCCTGTCCATTTCACATTGACGTTTGAAAGGAACATAATGTGAGGGCCTTCTCAGTGGCTACTCCTTATTCTTTTGTTGGCAATTGAAGCTCTTTTTGTTTTTGGAACCTGCTTTACAATAGAAGAGCTTTTCTTAGTGCACTATACTGCATTTTTTAAATTTGCATTAAATAGATATGTTTTAAATGTTTTAAACTCTATGGACACTCATGCCATTTGAAATATTTTTGTATATTTTTTCTATACACATTTTTACTTGTCTTTCTTTTTATATTGTAAGCCACCTTGATTTCTGACTTTAAGGGGAAAGGCAGTGTATAAATAAAGAAATACAATCCACTCCTATGTAGTACAGTAAAGGAAACTTCACAGAGTTCATTAGTTTTGTGGTATGATTAGGCTTGCCATAACCCGGCTGCACCCGTGCATTTCCCGATTTTGGGGGGCCCGGGCCCCTCCCGGCACGGGTGCAGCCCAAAAACCGGGACCCCCCTGGTTGCAGCCAAGTTGCTGCGGCCTGAAGGCCTCGCTGCCCTCCTCCTCCGCCTCGGGGAGGCAGGGAGGAAGAGGAGGACAGCGAGGCCTGCCTGGGGCGGAGGAGGCGCCTCCCCGTGCAAGCGCGCCACCTTCCCCCGCCTCCTCCGCCCCCTCTTCTCCTCCCCGCCCGCCCGCAGCATAGAGGCAAAGTGCAAGAACGGTGAAACCACCTTGACATGTTCAGTATGCATAGCCATGTTAAACCATGCTAAGTGTTAAACCCAAGGGGTTTGGTTATGGAATAAGCCTCTGATGCAAGAGATTGCCATGTTAAGTAAAGCCATGTGAAATGCCCAAATGTGCTGTCGTGTGTGTTTTGGAATGGAGGTCGGGGGTGTTTTGCCAGAAAGGGAAGTCCATTTCTGACATCTGTCTAGAAATAATGCCCAAATGTCCTCCATTTTGATCATGCCTAAGAAACAGGCATTTAGATTAACATTTAAAAAAAAAAAAAAGCAAATTTTCGCGTGTCCTCCATTTTTTAAAATGTGTCCTATATCTGAAAAAATTGTCCTACATTTGTCCTACATTTGTCCCGGTTTGGAGGTCCTGACTTATGGCAACCCTAGGTATGATGGTAGTAGAGAATTCCCCAATGAATTCCCTACTCTGTGCTTAGCTTGAGCCTTTCACTTTCCTGAGTATGCTATGAGTGCCAGTGTGGGTTTGGGTCTCTTTCTCTTTCCCTTCTGGAAATATAAATTGGTATAAGTAAAGAAATACCTAAAGAAGGGTAGAAGAGGCAGGGAGTAATTGGTAGTGTTTTTAGAACGTGTTACCTTCAGCCAGGATTTCCAGCTACTGGTACATTCCAATTTCTCTAGGAAGTGAAGCGGAAAACATGGTTGCCACAAAGTTGAATGTTTTTGTGTCATCAGTTCTGAAGAGAACAATATTAACCCTAATTCTGACTGTGTGATACTTATTCCTTTATTATATTTCTCAGTTTTTCCTCCATACTTAAATAGCTTACAACATGATTAATGTTAAGTTAAAATATTGAAACAGGACATACTGTCTTACTATACCACCTATCTGTTTTTTAATATGTTTACTACATTAAAACAAGTGAAAAATTAAAACCAGATTAAAACCTATTATCATCAAAATGCACAGACACACCTTCACAACAGTTAGACAAATTCAATACATTATTTGGAGAGGCAGTCATTAAAAACCTGGAGAACCTATGGCACTCAGAGCCCTGTCTGTGGGCACACATGCTGCTGCATTAGCACAGAGTTTGCCTGAGTTTCTTACTAGAAAGCCAGAGGGACGTGGCACTTTGCAATAAATAAGTGGGGTCTGGGTTGCAGTTTGGGCACTCGGTCTGTAAAAGGTTCTCCATCACTGACCTATCTTAACAGAAAAGTCTTTCCTTCTCTGAAAAGAGAAAGTAGGGAGGATGCCAGTCTAACATCTTCAGAAAGGGACTTCCAGAGTCTGGGGGCACCCTTTGAGAAGGCCCTCTTCTGTGTTCCAGTGGGACAGAGAGAAGGGCCTCTCAGCAGATCTCAGAACACGGGCTGGTTCATAACAGAAAACATGGTCCTTCAAATAACCTGAGCCATTTTGGACTTTATGAATAAAATTTTTTTACTTTAAATTGTGCCTGAAGCCAATGGAGCTTTGCAACAAGCAAGTTGTATGTTCCTTGTAGCCAGCCCCAGTTAGCAGTCTGAGTGCATCTCTTTGTACCAGTTGAAACTGCAGGTCCCATGTAGAATGTGTTAAATAAGTCCAACCAGGAAATAACTAAGGTGTGTAGCAATGGCCAGTTCTGATAGCTTAAGGAATGGCTACAACTGACACACAAGCTTTAATGTGCAAATGTACTCCTAGCCACTGCTGAAATACAAGCTTCCAGGCTCAGAGTTGAAACCAGGAGCACACCCAAGCTGCAGACTTGCATCTTCAGGTGAAGCATAACCCCATCTAGCAAAGGCTGAATCCCTTTTTCTGGCCTGACGCTTGACTAACAGAAGCAGCTCTGTTTTGTTTGGATTAAGTTTCAATTTGCTTGTTCTCATCCAGTACATTATTTGATTACAGACATAATTTAGTACCATCATTTAGGGATGCAGTGTTTAGTGGTTAAGATGCCAACTCTGACAGTTGTATAGTCGGGCAGTTCAAAGCCCACATGCTGCACGATGGGTTGAGCTCCTGTCACTAGTCCCAGCTTCTGCCAACCTAGCAGTTTGAAAGCATGCAAATGCAAGTAGATAAATAGGTATCACTTTGATGGGAAGGTAAAAGCATTCCATGCATTTATGCTGGCCACATTACCATGGAGTCATCTTTGGACAATGCTGACTTTTCAGCTTAGTGATGTCAGTTATGACTAGGCATTCATGTCAAGGGAAAACCTTTACCTTTAACCGTTAGTTCCAAAAGAGTTGCCTTGGCTTGTGGTGGAAAAGAGTAATAGAGTTGAGTGTTGTCTGTATACTGGTAGTATGGCATCATCTGCATATCTTAAATTGTTGATGTTTCTTTCTTCAGTTTTCATGTCTCCTGCCTCCGATTCTAATCCTGCTTTATGTTTGATATTTTCAGTGTGCAAGTTAAATGGATAGAATGATAAATTACAGCCTTGTTTGACCCCCTTGCCAGTTTGAAACCATTCCATTTCTACATATTCTGTTCTGATGGTAGCCTCTTGTCCTGAGTACAGATACATACTCAGGATAATGAAATGGGCTGAACACCCATTTCTTTAATGCTGATCCTTAGCCTTTTCATGATCTATACAATCAGAAGTTTTGCTACAATCTATAATCTGTAATGTGCACTAAAGTTGATAGTACACACACTGGTAACCCCAAGGCTGGGCTTTTGCAATGTACTGTTCCTTGGGCTATCTGTGTACAAATTTCAGAAACTTCAATTAGATCAAAACATGGCAGCCAGATTGATCACTGGTACACCTAGGAGTGAGCATATCACAGCAATATTAAAATCATTCCACTGGTTGCTAGTTAGCTTCCAGGCAAAGTACAAAGTGTTGGTTATTACCTTTAAAATCGTACATGGTTTGGATCCAGGTTACCTACAAGATCATTCAGATGCTCTGGGGGACATTTCCTTCAATGCGCAGGACTTGATTGGCAACTGTCACTCACAGAATCTTTCCTAGTGTGCCCCTATACTGTGGAATGATCTGGCAGATGAGATTAGACAGCTAAACATGCTGTCTGGATTTTTAAAAGTATTAAAAACGTATCTCTTTTGGCAGGCGTAACCTGTCAATTTTAAACTATTATGAGTTTTAAATTGGTATATTTTTAATTTTATATTTGCATGTTTTTAATGTGTCTTATGTTTATATGTTTTAAACTTTGTGTTTACATAGTTGCGTGTGTTTTAATCTATATTGTGCCCCATCTCAAGTCTTGGGGAGAGGTATGAAATAAGAAAGGCAGCATATAAATGAAGTAAGTAAACAAACATAGCCATGGTGAGGCATTTTTGTAAATCTTGTACATAGGTTTGTAACCTTTGTTAGAGAATGAGACCTTTTTATGAAAATTAGCATATGATAAAATATTCGAACATGAAGGTAGTGAATTGTTGTTTTTGTTGTTACTTAGAAACATCTGGTTATATTATCAGGACACTCTTAAAATGTTATAGCAACTATCAAGTGAAACAATAAATTAGGGAGTTTCAAAAGTCAAAAGGCATATGTCTATTACATTTGTTACATTTTCCCCAAATGCCTACTTTGAAGGCGGTGGCATGTAGGTATTGCATATGAAGAATAGGGGCGAGGCACGTTAGAAATGTTTGTGGTTATTTGACTTCTTTAATTGGTACTGTGGCCAAAAATTTACAAGGTAACAGTCATAGAACGGGCAGATGAAACAACATCAAAGTTTGAGAGCTGAGTGCCCTAAGGAAACATACAGCTAAATTCTTTAATGTATTCACTAGCATAACTGGAGGAATCTCTTCAGTCTCAGCATAGTGCCACACACGCTTACCTCTGCTTCTGATGATACGAAACTTTTAGCATTAGCTGCCAGGGCCAGCTCAAAACTATTTTGCTCCCTTAAGCAAAGTGTAATTCTCCTCCTTCCAGAGTGTGGTTAACAACTGAAGGTAGGTTGGCAGTTAACTATTTTCTGCTATTTAATTACATTTACTAAATGCATGTGCTCTCCACAGCTGGCAAAAACTTGTAGTAACTTAAAAGAAAAAGACATATACATAATCACTATATCAGGATATTCAAATATAAAAACACAATCAATCAGAATGTATTTACAGTGCTACAGTGCTAAACGTGTTCATCTGAAAAAATTACATCATACACCTACAGCTCTCTCTTTTTTGTTAGCTAAAATGAAAACACCATGAAATAACCTGCTCCAAGCATGAGCCTCTTTCAAAAAGCCTGGGAAAATAACCATGTCTTCTCCTGGTCCTGAAAGGAATACAGTGTGCTATATGAGCCTCTCAGTGTTTCCTGCTAAAAGATCTTGTGGATTGCAGAAACTTTCCCCTATTCCATGCCATGAAGATTAAGAGTTGACAGTTTTTATCCATTTTGTGGGATGGGATGATAGAAGGGAAACTGTCCCTGAGAGGAGGTGTGTGTAAGTATGTATGTGTGAGTGAGTGAGTGAGAGAATGGAAGGGTAGAGGGAAGAAGAGAAAGGATTGCTTCTAAACCCAAAACCACATTGGTTGGGACATGGCTGTGTGTTATTCCTAAAGGATTTTCCTGCTTAGCCTGAAGGTCCTGGATAGTTTTCACCCCAGGCAGTCACCTGTGTGTTGAGATGGCTATGGCCTGTTACAGACTGCCAAAATAAAGCTGCTTCGGGTCTCTTTGGAGGTATGCTGTTTAAATGATGCATGGGTCCTAAGAGTCCGGAGGTCGCACCAAAGCCACACTCCATTCCTAAGCACTGGAGTGCAGCTTTTGGTGCAGCTTGAGGATTCCTAGGATGCATTCATCATTTAAATAGCATACCTCCAAAGAGACCTGAAGCAGCTTTATTTTGGCAGTCTGTAACAGGCCCTTGTTAGTTGCACACCAAAAAAACCAAGAAAAGCAAAGAATTTTTTGCACAATAATCTACTTACTGCTCAAAAGCAA
This sequence comes from Sceloporus undulatus, assembly GCF_019175285.1. Taxonomy (NCBI): domain Eukaryota; kingdom Metazoa; phylum Chordata; class Lepidosauria; order Squamata; family Phrynosomatidae; genus Sceloporus; species Sceloporus undulatus. Next base: position 233,847,628 of record NC_056523.1, read on the forward strand.
TTTTTGTCCCTTGACATATTCCAAATTGAGCATGTACTGTAATAGCTTTTAAGTTATGTATAACAATGGAGATCAATAAATACAGTATTATCCTATACTTCACATTTGCTTTATGACCTAAAAATGTGCAATGTGGTTTCTGAGTAGCTGGCTTACTGTAAGTCTCTTCACACCCAGATCTGCTGGTTCTGTGACTAATGCTGTCTCCTGCGTCATGAAAAGTTTTCCCTCTTGTACAATAATTGTGGGAAGACTAAAGAATAATAATAGACATATCTGTATCTGTATCAGAAGTCACAGACTAAGTTTACTCCTACTCATATCGAACAGTTGCCACCTCCCTTTTTCATTCACGTAGGTCCAAAACAAACTGCAGAAATATTCCAATTTGATACTGCTTTAAATGTCCTGCTTTAGAGCTAGGGAATCTTGGGAATGGTAGTTTATTGTAGCACCACAGCTCTCAGACAGAGAAGGCTACATGTCTCACAAAACTACAGTTCCCAATTCCCTAGCATTGAGCCAGGGAGTTAAAGCGGCCTCAAACTGGATTATTTCTGCAGTGTGTTTTGGTCCTTTGTAAATTATCAAATCATTCTGTTCCAAATTTGCTGGAGTATTTTATTAAAATTTACATTTCAGTTTGGGAAACAATGTATATTTTAATGCATTTTTAAAGATAACACTAGAAGGGTAAAAAGTCAAATTTTCAGCAACTAAAATGTATCTTACTGTACTGCTTCTTACCAATTTATTTTGAGACTGCTTGTGTTCTGGCTGATCACATTCAAATAATTTCCCTGTAAACATACATATATGCTATAAGGAATCAGAGGTTTTCATTCTCAAATCCACTCATTTTCTCCTAATGCATTGTTTTCCAGTCCTTTTTTTGATATCAGGCTGGAAGATCTTTTTCACAACAAAATTCAAGCAATTTCCCTTTTACACATTTTGCCCAATTGACCTAATTTATTGGAACAATTTGTCTAATTTACACATTTTCCCAATTGACTGAACTGCGTTTCAGCATATTTTCCTCAGTTATGCTCATTTTTGTTTCCTTCTCAAAAAAGACTTTCTGAGCTCAGAAGTATGCCGATTCTCTAGTGAGCTGTGCATTTTCTTGGAACAAGTCTCAGGAGTTGAGGAAGCACAAACTTCATTGAGACTATTAACTCCATTGAAACATCTTTACATCAGAATGCATAACATTCTAACTTCCATCTCTGACAGTTGAAGCAGGGATGAGCAACTTCAACAAGGCTGGAAGTCTCTTTTCAGGTTGGATAAGCTCTTGTGGACTGCACCTCCCAAGGAAAGAACAGAGCTTAGTCAAGTTTGCTAAATGAGGAAAAGAAACTAGATTAAAAATAGACTACCATTCCATTTATGTGAATTTTAAAATATTTAATTGTCATTTATTTACAAGTTACTACCTATTACTGTACTAATAAACAAAATCCTTGTGATCTATTTTTGATTAATAAGTATTTGTAAAGATTAATATCATTAAAAAATTCCCTACTACTTGTTCACAAGCAAAAACTCTCACTCTCCTCCTCCTCCTCTCATATATATATATATATATATATATATATATAGAGAGAGAGAGAGAGAGAGAGAGCTATAGGATTGACCACTGGATATTTATAAGGATGACATTGACTATCTCATAAGGAAACTAAATATGCTCTAGTCAATGGCATTGTCAGTATCATAATTATAATGAGATTGGATATTTCATTGACTATAGTGCATTTAGTTCCTTTTCCCATTGACTTCAGTGCAGTTCGTGATTTCTGCAATGTAACTTTAAGAATCTGAAATCGTTGGGGCACAAATGGATAGCAAGTTTGGAGAGGCACTGCCATTTATACTAGGAATGCAATTCTTCATTCATTTTCTTCTCAAAGAAAACCATGAGTAATTTTAGTACTGTTCTTTCCATTGTGAGAAAGTTTGTGAAGCCTGTTCACAAACTGGGACTTCTTCTATGCAAAATTCATACAAGGTTGTTTAGTGCAGAAAATAATATTTCAGCTTGTAAATACCTCTACGTTTGTATACCTCACTTTGTTGTTGTTTGCCTTCAAGTAATTTCTGACATATGGTGACCCTAAGGTGAATTTATCATGGGGTTTTCTGGGGCTGAAAGAGTGTGACTTGCCTAAGGTCACTGAGTGGATTTCTGTGGCCAAAGTGTGGATTTGAATCCTGATTTCCAGACCTATGCTCAAACCTCTACACTACATTAGTAGTCCACCAAGCCTCACTGGTCACCAGTAAATAGTACTGGTGATGACAGAAAGGAACTAAAATTATGAAGTCTTAAGAAGGGTCAGGGCACAAAAATATGTTAGATCATTGAACTGGTTTCCAGTATGCTTCTGGAATTCATTCAGAAGTTCAGTAATTACCTCTAAAATTCTAATACTGTTTATCAAGAGTATATTTCCCTCATATAATATCTTGTCCTCTAAGATCAATTCCATTTGTGTATGTGTATGCACATTTCCAAAGCTGAGGATTGTGAGAGAATTGAGCATAATTTTCATAATAGTGTTACCTCATTGTGAAATTCTCAATTTAGAAATTGTTGCCAAATTATGTTACCTCTTTGCTCATGTTCCAGCATAAGTGGGATACAGAACTCCCCCCTTTATTTGCTGTGACCATTATATGCCCTTTGCTAATACTGTTTTCTTACCTGTTTTTATTAATTTATTGGCTAGGATTTTTTTTACGTTATGTATTCCTTTGAGTATTTCGACAAACTGTATAAATGGCAAATAAATTCAAATTTAAATAAATTTAATAACGTTGTGTTACTGCTTGGGAATGTTGAATACTGGGTGTGATGAAAAAACGAGTATGCCAGCATAGTGGAAGGTTGAAACAGAGTGGTGATTCCTGCAACACTGTCAAGTCATGGATCATTTCCTACATAATAAGTGTGCCTAGACCCTTATATGCAGCACATGTGTGAATGAAGTAATGAAGAAAGAGAAAGAAGCTGGTTTAAATTAACATGTATGCATTATTAATTCCATTGGAAATTGTTTCATTAAACACAAAGGAATGTTGTTGTTTGTCATTGTTTGTTATATTCATTTATATCCCATCTTTTCCCCAATACTGGGACCCAAGATGGCTTACAAATTATTAAAGCCAGGCAAAACCACTGGCGAATCTCTCTCTCTCTCTCTCTGTTATTTTCATACCAATTAAACAATCTATTTTAAAACATTTAAAATTCATTTTGGAAAAAAAAATCATGAAAACAGCAGGCCATTGGAAGCTTATCATAGTAAATTCCTCAAATTCTGATGGAATAGGAAGGTTATCCCTTGTTGTCAGAGAGAGAGAGGAAGGCAGGAGGAGGAGTTCCAATGTCTGGGGCAGCCACCAAGAAGGCCAGCTCCCTTGATACCACTAAACATGTCATGTCTAGGACAGAAGGGAGTCTTGTCCACATCTTTCAAAGGAAGAAGGGGGGAGAGGAAGGGAAAAAGGAATGTTTCAGACTGGTTTATGTTTTGTCATGAGTTTTTCTAGATTTATGAAGCAAGAGACTAACATGGCTATTTCTCTGAAAACTACTTGTGAGGTCTTTCAACTTAAACAGGCTCTTTTTTTCATGCTACCAAACATATGAAGACTGAAGGAAAGGCATTTTCCCCATATTTCAGCATGATCATTTAAAGTGTAGTTAGCAAAAGTTCGGTTTCTTAGAGAGCAAGGCCACTGTGAATTTTGTCTATTTATTCAATGTAGGAATCTGAAAAAGAGAGTATCCTGGATTCTCAACATCACAACAGAATGACTTAAGAATGGATAACTTTGAATCTCATCCACCTTTTAAAATATATAGAGAGTTTTGACTAAAGGTGGACCTTTAATTATCTTGGCATGCCTGTGGTTTTTGATGCTACAGGATAGTTGCTTCACAATGAAATGCAAAATATCTTTTGAAACATGTTTCCAGGAAAAGTGAGTATCTTTGTCACATGGCGAGTAGAATTTTGCATGGCGGATAATGAACCATAGCATCTGCAGTGTCTGCATCTCTGTGTTTCTTTTCATGGCAACCTCACAGGTGAATCAAGGCTTAACCTGCTGTTAAAGATTTAGATGATTAATCTGCTCATTAAGTCAAATTAAAGTTTGCAGCCTTACTTTTCACCCACTCAGTGTTTAAAACAGGAGTCTGGTTTCAGTAAATGATCAGTTGTTGAACTTGTTTGGATCCCGACAGAAATGATCGTATAACATTAGTGGTAAAGCAAAGTATGCGTAAGGCAATTTGTTGAGTGTCTACATGTAACTATCAGTTTATTCCACAAAATGCAGGTTCATTCATATCCCATTGCAGTTGTTTAATCAGAAAGAGGGAAGCATTATGTCTCAGTTCATTTAAGTGAGCATAGGTTGCAAATAATTTGTAAGTTGACTTGACTGTGCTTAAGCCTATGATGATGGAAATGATCAACTCAAGATCATGCTACATTAGTCTTTTTCCTATTTTTCCCCATTATATCTTAATCATAAAGTATGGCAATCTCAAGTATGTCTGTGATATTTCATAGTGAAAAAGTAGCTGTAGAAATATATTTGTTCATGCACAACTGCATTTCCATCTATGTAGTAGATAATAATAGCAATATGATGGTAAAATTCCAATTTCTTTTTATTGTGTCATTGGAGAACCTCTGTGCATACAGTTGTCTTACAGCTCAATCCTACATCTATTTACCTAGAAATAAATCCCACCAGGTTTTTGGGGCTGACAGTTACCTGAGAGGAAGTGACATTGCACCAATGGGACTTTTAAATAGACAGGGGCAGAATTACACTGTACAGTATGTCTCATTATTTTTAGAGGATTAATGAAGAAATCATGCCCATTTAATCATAGCAAATCTTAAATTCCAGGCAGAATTAAGAACATTTTCTTGTAGCTTTCACTTAAATAAGAACAAAATACTCACTAATAATATGTATGCCTTTGCAAAATAGTCTAATACATATTATAATTATACGGTAGTTTCTGATATATTTACACATAGGTACAGTTTTGATACCCTTACCAAATAAGCAAGAGAGTGGCAAAATATGTGCATGAAAATATTAAATGAAAAAATGCATTTAATTTGATTCCTAGTGGCACAAGGGTTGTGTCTGTTTTGACATAATGTTGCAGTATATTGTGGTTTGCTTTAACAATGAGTTTTGTTGTTGTTCTTATTTTGGAAGATACCCAGATCTTGTTTACATATACTGTACTGTGGTTCACCATGCTTTGTTGATGTCCCCATCTCCTCTATGTACCCCGTTTCTGTAAAAAAACCAATTTAAAGAGAAGGTGGAATGAAGATTGCAAAAGTTAGTTCCAGTAAGGCTAGTAAAAACACTACATATCTAGGTCTCCCACAAGAGTGTCCAGTATTATTTGTTAAATCTAAGCAATATTTTTTTTCATCAGACATTTTTAAAATAAAGATAGCAACTCTTTTGATTCCTGGACCACTGCCTAAATATATCTGTTGTCTGTCTCCATTGTTTGATACACTTCTTTCTCCTGCTAATGTACCTCTATTAGAAAGTGAGGGTGTGAAGGTGTGAATGGCTAGAATTGTGCCCTATTCTGGAATATACACTCCCTGTGTTTTGAACTGTTTAAAAATGGTGTAACACTAATCTAGGAACCTTTAACTGAGGTTTGTGCCTTTCCCTCCAAGCACACCAGCTCCCTCTCAAATGAATTAATTTTCTTCCTATCAGCTTTCTTCACCTGCCAGCTCTCATATCCATACATAGTGATGTGGAATATAATAGCATGGGCAATCCTAACTTCAGTATTCACTCAAATATTTTTGCACTTCAAGATCTTGTCTAGTTCTAGTCTTCTTTGGACTTGTAGACTGCAGTCTCTAATCTGATTGAAACTTGATTCAAGGTATAGAAAATCTTCAACTATTTCAATTTTTTTCATTGCCTACATTAAAACTGCGTAAATCATCAGTAGTTATTCTTTTCGTTAATGTTCAGCCATCAACCTGCCTTAATACTTTTATCCATGACTTTCTTCAGTAACTGTTTATAAACTGATTCCACAGAAAGCTTCTGTGATACTAATCCAGTAAAAGTCATTTCCAATTTTTAATCAGGACAACATGATTAATTGGAAAATATGATAATGCTGTGTGAAGTGGAAGGCAGTAGGAAAAGAGGAAGACTATAGCATAGGCAGATCGTTTCCATTGAAGCCATGGCCCTGAGTTTTCAAATTGATGCTTGGGGCTTTTGGAGGGCCCTCATTCATAGAGTCACCATAAGTGGTAGTGGACTTGATGGCAAATGAATACAATACTTTTGGGTTCTGAAAAGCAAGTGAAGTGTCTGAACAAACCCATCAAAGCTATTTTCTTATTAATAGTGTCTTTGGATCTGCTGGACTACATCTATGTGACAGGTTTCTATTATGGTTCCACTTTTGGGCTTATGAAATGGACTTCCCTGACCATAACCAAGTTCCTTATGGAACTCTTTTCTCCAGCTTTTTATTGACACAGGAAGTGTTTCAATTGAAATAGGAGGCAGCAGGATTTGAATTGTACATCAGGATCCATTTTTTTTTTTGTTCTCATAGTATTGTCTTTTAATTCAGTGCTAGTTTGTTTGGGATCAATACCAGGCAGTGGTTTCCTTGTTGTGAAGACGAGATACTTTAATACTTTAGAATTAAATGTTAGTTTGATTTTTGTTAGCAATGGTGAAGAAACAATATGTTAAAAACTATTCTGCCTCATTATGACCTAATGTGCACTGCAGAAATAATGCACTTTGACATTGCTTTAACTGCCATGGCTCAATGCTATGGAATTCTGGGATTTGTAGCTTTGTGATCTATTTAACCTTCCCTCTCAGAGGGCTCAGATGCCCTCAAACTACAAATCCCAAGATTTTATAGGACGGAACCACAACTGTTAAACCAGTGTCAAACTGCATTATTTTTGCAGTGCAGATTAGATCATGTCATCAGCTCTATTATAAAGGCATAGATACTAGAGCAGCGGTTCTCAACCTGAAGGTTGTGACCCCATTGGGGGTCGAATGACTCTTTCACAGGGGTCACCTAAGACCATTGGAAAACACATATTTGTGATGGTCTTATGAACCAAGACACTGCAGTTTTATGTTTGGGGGTGACCACAGCATGAGGAACTGTGTTAAAGGGTTGTGACACTAGGAAGGTTTAGAACCAATATACTAGAGTATACTGTGTGATAGAAGGAAAATTATATTAAGGTGTTCTTATTACGTTTTTAAAATGCAATTACTTTTCCCCCCAATTTTTATGATTTTTGGTATAATTGTTAGGATTTATATAATATTTTGGAATAGATTTATACATTTATATTTAAAAGAAGGCAGTTGGTAGGCAGGTTTGTATGAGATTAAGGGGGAAATAAGTGTTGTTCCCCTTATCAGTTTTGCTGCTGTGTCTGATTTATGGTAAAAGGACTATTGCTAAAAGCAAAGGATGGATAGGATTAAAAAATAATTAAAATATTGATTGTTGAATCCTTATTGACTTTAAAAAAGCAGGCACCTATGTGCTATATGTATTTATAGAATAAATAATTCTGCTTCACTTTTAATACAATTATGGAATGATGTCAAAATGTTGACACAAATGAATGCTAAACTTGTGCACAAGAACACTTTAATATATATTCAATTTGTGTGCGTAGAATTAAAGCAACAAGAAACGATTATTTGATTATTTGCACATGAGTTAAAATAAAATGTAGTGGTTGAAGAAGACATAACTCAGGATAGATTTGAGAGGATAAACTTTGTCTTCTGTTTCCATTCACTGGATTGCACAGGCATTTTTTTTTAAATGCTTTCCAAGTCAGCGTTAACTTATCCTACATTGTGGGCTTGTTCATGGCTTGTAAAGAATCCAAAGGAATTTGTAATGGGCTGTGAACAATGGATTGCAGTAGGGGGTAAAAACAACAAAAGGAGATGGAAGGAAAATTGCCTAATTAGACCCAGCACTACTTCTGGAAACATTAAAAAAGGATCAGCAGAGATCTTAAGAAAAAGAGAGGAGTGAAATAATCTGCAATTGCTGCCTCGTTCCCAAATACTCTGATCCAGTCTTCGTTCCAAAGGGCATTGCAGTTGGGCTTAAATTCATGAACAAATAAACCTCTGAATTACATCAGTTGTCTTCACACAGGTGATAGTCCAAAAACAATTCAGAGTTTTATCTAAATTTTCCTTCTGGGATGTCAATTTCATTGTCCAGCACCCTGCCAAATTTACGTTTAAAACACTGTTTTTATTTGTGCATATGAAGAATTCTTTTTCTAGCTTCATTTTCTGGGTTTGTTTTGCTGTAGCGGGAATATCTTCTCTGAGGCTGATTTAACAACAACCTTAAGCCTTGACAGGAAAAGAAAAAAGGCCTATGCATTTTTAAATTGTGTGTGTGTGTGTGTGTGTTTTAAATATTAGTTAAGCCCCTCTTCAGTCTAAGATTTCCAGGTGGGTTACAGCAATGGTGACTTAAAGACAATACAACAAATAACCATTAAACAGTAATTTAAAAATTCAGACACATGATAAATTAAAGCCCAAATGAAATAACTGCAAGTATCAGGTTTGGTATCAGGACAAGCTGCTGGGGAGGGACTATCAAGTCTGGAGCCACCAAAACAAAGGGCCTGTCTGGTGAATAACTACTTCTCCTTTAAGAATTGTGGAAACACAGAGCATAAACAGTTTCATGTAGAAGAACATGGTCCTTAGAATGCCCAGACATATATATGGAGATAGGATATAGCCATTTGTTATCAAGATGGCCAGACATTTTCCTTTTCCAGGACATGTCCTACATGTCAAGTGCTTCTGTCCAGGAGGAATGTCAAAATATCCTCTATTTTGAGCATGACGAAAAAGCATAAATTTACATTTATATGAGTGTCTTTAGCTTTTCTTTGGGAATGTCCTGCATTTTTCTTGAATGTCCTCCATTTTGTGGTACCTTGTCCTCCTTTGTGGTTATGATATCTGGTCGCCCTGCTTGTTATGAAAGTTCCTGGTACTTGCCCAGATGATCCATCCATCCATCCATCCATCCATCCATCCATCCGTCCGTTAATTCATATCCTGGTCCCCCTACAAGGCCTCACTGTCCACAACCCTCTTCTCTTCTCCACAACCCTCTAAGGCAGATTAGAATTGGTGACTGACCCAGAGTCCTTCAGGAGAGCTTCAAGAACTAGTAGCGCTTGGACCCTGGGTTTTTATTCCCCTCATCCAACAGTTTAATGACTATACCATTTTGGCTGCCTGCAGCTGTGGCATAATATGGATTTATATGACTTTACTCTTATTATGCAGAGAAGAAGGCTGAGAGGACTAGTTGTGGAAGGAACCTGGGGTGCATCTACACTGTAGAAATAATGCAGTTTGACACCACTTTAAGATTCCACCTTATGGAATCCTGTGATCTTTAGGTCTTTAGCTAACTCTGCCAGTGAGTGCTGGTGCCTCACAAAATGACAAATCCGAGGATTCTGTCAGATGGAGACATTATTTCTACAATGTAGATGCACCCTTGGTTGGAATCCTTTTTGCAGGAGTTCAAATAAGAGGTGGGGAATGAGGACATTTTACTTCATTCCAGAGAGTGACAGGTTAAAAATTATTCACATCTAGAATTCTTCTATTTGATGTGTTAGCATTATCTTGGTAATTTTGCATGCCCCCCATTTTTTTTTAAATGACTAAGCTCTATTTCTGAATTTGAAACTGAAGTTGAAGTTACTGCAGTGATGTAAATTTGGAGAGGGAAGAAAATTTCATTTGAGAAAGGTCATTATTTTTATTTGCGAGTTGTGGCAATGCCCTCATCTTCCCGACCCCAGTAGCTACTTCCCTGGGTGCATTATACTTATCTTCACAGAAGACATAACTGCTTCTCATCTTACTTTTCTCAACACATAATAATAGAACCCTTCTGTTTCTGTGACAGGAAGAAACTAACAGTTTCACTGAGACTTCTGGAGATCTTTTGTGGAGGGGGCATTAGCGATTTATACTGTCTATGCATCATTTGCCATTGGAAAAAAAGAAAGAATCAAATGCATAACATATAGTTTAACAGCTCTTAGTCTTGAACTTGTTACATTAAATTAGTCGTAACATCTTTAAACCTTAATTGTGGCATTTGAAGATATTTGTTTAAAACATTTGAGACCAATACTGTGTGTGTAACCACACTTATTTGGAAATATGCTGTATAGGCAGAACAGTCCAATTCATATGTACCAAAAAAAGTATCACTGTGTTCATTCGAACTTACTCTAAGGATGTATGTATAGATTGAAATCTAATATCAGTGTTTGAAAAAAAATATTAGACATCAAAGTTATTATGAGCACCTTTCTTCAGACTCTGAATTTACTGAATTTCTGATGAGACCTTTTAAAAAAAGGATTTCCCACCTTCCCTTCTGTTTGACCAAACTCCTATTATTGGCTCTAATTCAAGCTACTTTCATGAAATGTAAGACAAGATGCAATCCAGGACAAGATAGTTTATTTCATTTTAAACAAAATGTAAGAAAAGTTGCATTTTCATTGCATAAAAAGCATTAATAAAAGAGTGGGTAGCTCTATTCTGTTAAACCACATTTATTGATTCATCATCACTGAGGTACATGGTTTATGGACAAATTGTGTCAGTCATTGATTGACCTACAATGAAATATAAAACTATCTACTCCGCTGCTGCCCTAGCTCAGTGTTTGCAGGTGAGTTTTTTTAAAGCTTATGTTGCTACCTTCACATTAAGGAGGCACTAGATTAAATAAAATTGGTATGATTCCTCAAAAAGAAATACTAATAATATTTTGAATGGGTGACATGACTGCTATAAAACTGGGTCCCATACAGAGAGTACGGTAAATTATGTGTCTTTGCAAAACAAAATATAATTCCAGAGTATATTTTCAAAAGTTATTTGAAGCATTTATACAAAAACAAAAGAATACATAGGAACAACAGCAGGCATAGGCTATTTAACTTTAGTCTGGTTTTAATTATACTGGCAACATTAATGTCAAATAGTAATTTAACATCTGATTTTATGTTCCAGAATGCATATTATATGAGTTAATTTTGAAATGTAGTCATACACATGTAGAGGTGTTGAGACAAGATCTAGAAATGCTTTGTCTTTTTGGATGCGATGCTGATACCATTTTGATGGGAATTAAGCTTCTCTGGATTAGCACAAGAACTGTGAAAACACTCAACAAAGCAGTTCTTAAAATGATGGATCAGATCATGAAATCTGTCTCAGCAGCTGTTTCCTCTTTTACATCTGCCCTAGTTTTGTGTATGTGTTACCATATCTGCATTTGCCTCTGTTTAAGAGCACAGATACAAAAAGACAAAAATAAGGCTTCAATGAGACATAACCTTAACCTCCCTGTTATCTAAATGTAAATCACTCTGTTTCATTGGGAATCATTAAAAAATTGCATATGTGTGTGATAGACAGATAGATAAACAGACAGAGATACAGATGGATAGCTTTGACTGGAGGAAGAACCTTTAAGGTACAAAAGTTCATAAATAATGGAAGCAAACATACACGGATTGAGTCACACACACACTCACACTACAACACCAAAAAAACACAAACAAAACCCAACCCAGGACTCTAGTTCTGATGACAATCTGTCAGTGCCTTAGAGCTTGTGTCTTTGCTGCAGCTCACTGAATGTTTTATTTTTGTTATAATTACAGTATCTTGCCTGCACTATGTCCCTCTGATCCTTTGTTAAAGCCCAGATCACTGTGTGCAGACTGTGCTTGTAGGTGTGATTTATTGAGTGACAAGTAGCTGTAGGGTAGAATACACGCCTCTGTACCTGAGTAAAGTATTAGACTTCACAGAGCAGTGGGGTGGGGGCTGGGGAGATGAGCAGAAAAGGCAAAGAGCACTAACACAGCAGCTCCTGGATACAGATCAGACGAGAGGTTCTGCCACAAATCACCTAGAAACATGTCAGACGCTGCATGTTTGTTGTTTTACACTGAGGGCACAGCCGTAGTCCAAAAGTATTGATTCTTTCCTTTGTTCGGAGACAGAAACTGTCAGCTCTTGCAGGCTGACCTTGGTACATCTCCGACAACTATTCCCCACCCTGCCTACTAGACGAACCCCACAGGAAAAGTCCAGGGAAGAAATGCCAATGTCCGCTTCGCACAAACAGAGAGAGGCCCAAGCCCCTGGAGCAAATTCAATTCTTCAACACCCCACCCCGTGCCTGAAAATTTCAGGAGAAATTCAAGAGAAATAATAATTCAAGAATTCAAGATTACTTTAAGAAAGCCCACCAAAAATATGAGTTTTGGGGGGGACGATGACGACCCTCACTTCATTTGAACAAAGAATAAAGCAGCCTTTTCCTTCTTCTCCTTCCATGGCTCTTTTTAAAGTGATTGGCAAGGGGAAATAGGAAACAGGCCCACTTGTGCTAATCAGAGTCAGGAATATTTCAATAGGATTGCAATTATTTGTGGTGATCTAATAAAATGTGCACATAAAAACATGACCACATTTCTGGGAATATTTGTGTTAAAGGTCTGAACTTTTGGTTGCCTTTTTATAATACACAGTGGCGTATATGGGTTCTTCACGGTATACTTGCCGAGTTCAATTTCCCTCCTTTTTTTATTTGATTTTATTTAAGTTATTTAAGTTACAGATTGCAGTGAAAAGGTTATATAAGCAAGGCTTAATGGTCCACCATCATCTGGCCAAATTTTGACAAAATTATTTCCCTGTAAATTGAATGTGATAATAATTCATAACCTATCAGACCTGGCTACATTTTGTCGCTTTTGTGTGTGTGACAGTTTCCATTGTTATTGTTTTGGTGATAGATCTATCCATCTGTTCTCAGTGGTAAAAGCTGCCATTATGATACACCAGCACCATACTTTAGCAATTTATTAGTTAGTGATTTTTCCTCTTTACAATGGGTATTTTTTGAATGTCAAACTCATTTCCTTATGCTTTCCTACTTTTAAATAACAATTTAAAATGTCAGTTTTTCCATATGTATGATTATTCTGCAAGTTGATTCATGTTTTACAGATGAAAAAGACCTCATGTCTTGGTATTTTGAGTAAGCGCTGACATAACCAGAGGTTGTAAACTCATTTTAGACAGGGGAAACTTGTTACATACGTTATCGATGGCTAATTACCCACTCAACAAATAACACCAGGCCTGCAGATTACCCCCTATTGTAATCAATAATAAAATGTATATTTTCAATAGATCAAAACTGATTTTAAGGAAAAAATATTGAAACAGTGACATTTTGACCGTAATACCTTTAAGAAATTAATACATCAGCTTTAATTTGATTGATTTATTAAAAATATTTACAACCCATTGTTCTAAGAAACAGAAGCAGTAAGGGTGACTAATATTAAGATTAAAAGCAATCTATTTCTATGTACAATGATAGAGCAATCAACTGGGATCTGGGTATAGGGAGACGAAGTAAAAGTGAACCGCCATTGCTGATCGCCTACTTGGCTTATGCTGGCAGGATGAACATGGAAAGGGGGCTCTATTTTTTGGCCAGCTCAAGAGAAAATGTATTTACTTCATTTGGAGGAATATGTCAGGGAGACAAGAGAGTATGGATCTTGCAAACCCATCAATTGCTCTGTACTACCTCAACACACCCTGGAATGCCTTGTTTTTGCACACTCCACTATTGGAGTACTGAAGAGGAACAACAATAGTGTGTTGTTCTGAAACTGTTGGCTGGGCCTCTCTCTCTCTATGTTGATAGAACATAAAAGGAGAGAAAAGAAGATCCACAAAATCCTATGTCCCCTGAGATGTGTTTTCCAGAGGCTTAGGAGTGTATCTTTAAGGAACAACAGTAAGAAAGAGACAGGGGACAAGTAGATCAAAGCTCATAATTTTAGGGGGACAAAAATGTCTGTCAAAAATAAAAGAGTTCTTCACAAGATAACAGAAGGCAAGGAAAGAAGAGAAAGACAGGCCACATTCCAAGGAAATTTGTTTCTCTTCTCTGTTCCTACCAGTTACAGTTCAGATGCAGGAGGGATTTAGAGAAGATCTCCCCAGCAGATCTCATTGAGTAGCAGCCATTTATTTTGACTGTAAACAAAGAACAGTTTTGACACTGGTGTGAAGAAAAGAAATAGCAATTTGGCTTTTTTTTAAAGGCAAGAAATCAGCTCTGCTTTTACTATTTTCCCTAAACCATTAGTTTTTGGAATGTTAGACCAAAACCTTTGTCATCAGATGGTGATGATAACAGTGATGAAGATAATGATGACAGATTGTCAGTATTGATGATGATGTTGATAATGACTGACAAATAGTCAAACTAGATATTTCCTTCTGAGCCAAAAAACAAATAAGTGTATTTGTGACGAGAGGAGATGGAGTCATGGAGCATACCTTCCTGAACTTGTTCACTAGATCAGAAATATAGTAAAATGATAACAACATAAAAGAAAGAAAGAAGATGCTATGTTTGTTTTTTCAGTGTGAAAAATGCCACAGCATATTAAGAATTGAAATACTAAACATCACATTGCAGTGGTGAGGTGCAGAAATCAGTCTAGTTTTGGAACTTAAAACTAAGTGAGGAAAAGAAAACCAGAGAAATGCACATCTGGAAATTCTAATATACAGGTTGAGTATCTTTTATCAAAAATGCTTTGAACTAGATTTTTTTTCCAGATTATGGATCTTTTTGGATTTTGGAATATTTGCACATACATAATGAGATATCTTGGAGATCACACTCAACTCTAAACATGAAATTCATTTATGTCTCATATATACTTTATACATGCAGCCTGGATGCAATTTTATACAATATTTTAAATATTTTTTTTCATGAAACAAAGTTTGTGTACACTGAAACATCAGAAAACAAATGTGCCACTATCTCAGCCATCCATGAAAAGTTTTGGATTTTGGAGCATGTTGGTTTTTAGATAAGGGATTACTCAAACTGTAATTAGGCGAAGGCCTAAATCTCAATTAAGCATACTGATATCTGGCTTGGCAAATCTAGAAATAGGATTACCAGCCCACCCGTTCTGCTGATAATAAAATAAACCGCTAGGCTTGCTAGATTCCTGATGTGAATGTGGGGACCATTTGGGGAGAAAACATTGGGGTGGGGACATCCTTATGTTTAAGACTCCACATGATTATTCTTCTTCAGAAGAACCAATATCTTTTGCCAACTTGCTGTTTTTCCCTCTCATATAAAACTATTGTTAGAACACTAAAATGACCATATGCATACTTTTGCTTTTAAAGGGCCAGTGGGAAGGGACATGACTTATTCTGGTACAATATAAAAAGTAACATAGCATTTTTTTTCCCAGTTTGCTCTTGAAATATATCCAGGAATGTAACCTTTTTATATAGTGAGGATATTGCCTCCCCCACCGCATTACTGAAATTTGAAATAAGTGCCACGGTGTTTCACTAGTCAAGCTAGCTAAACCTCAGACTTCATCCTGGGGACTTTGGCTTTAGTCTTGAATTTCTGGATTTAAGCCACCACATTGTGGTACAAATTGAAATGTATTCTTTCTTTCTTTCTTTCTTTCTTTCTTTTTTTGATATGTTATTCAGGCTCTCTGAAGTATTCACATTATTCAAACATATTTTTGTTATATATCTGCATATTATAATTTCCACCTTCTCCTAGCAAATTTATTTTTCTCAGGATATCACAGGTCTCAGACAAGTGTATCCTTTCAATATGTACTTTCTCTGGACAAGCTGTATTGTTGCCCAACCATGAAATAATGAGATTGGAAACAATCAGTTGGATTAAACAAGGGTCATTTTATTGATCTATAACCTATTTAACTTTTTGAGGTATGGGAATAAGCAAATTAATAAACAAGGTGGGGGGAATCAATGTGGTGTGGGTCCAGTTTAGGCCCAGAAGTCAACCTATTTGGGCAAAACACCAGACCCCAAGAGCAATCCAAAGAGATTGATTACTATCTCAGATAGTAATCTTTGGAAGCCCAAAGCCCATGACTTTAGAAGAGAGAGTCAACCCCAGATCAACTCCAAGGACAGTTTCATTCCCACAGCTTTTGCTGTGCAATTTGGGGACTGATTGTTACTGAACCATGAAAAAATGAGCCCAGACGCAATCAGTTGAATTAAACAAGGGTCATTTTATTGACCTATAACCTATTTAACTCCAAAACCACCTACCTCCCCTGAAGGGCACAATTGAACAACCACTGATCCCCAAGCAGAGATCTCCCAGTATTGACATTCATTTCCTGTAAAACCAAATACCTAATACCCCTACCAAGTACCAAGCACAGGTGCCAATGCTGATGTCTGCAGTGCAGGATGGCTCCAAACCCCCAGTCCCCCCCTCCCCGTGCCCAATCCTCTACTAGAGGACCTGCCAAAACATGAGTGAGATCCCTATGGGAATGTGTGTCATGAGTGAGATTCTCTTGTGAAAGTGCATCAGATTCACTTGGTGGATTATAAAAAAAAAAAACTCACTGTTGTTACCAGTGGTATGAAATTGTGGATCCCTAGTGTTGACATTAGCTGACATGTTCACCTCATCCTCTTGGGAAAAGTTACCTAGGACCTCAAGACAAGAAAGAATAACTTTTATTAAAATATTGCTTGACACTCATTCCCCTTCATCAAACTGTTGCCCCCTTGCTCTACATGTCACCGCCTTTTCAGTATGGCCACCCTTTCCTCTCTCCCATCCTCTGAAGAAGAGGAGAAAACAGGGGGTGGGGGTTTAACAGGTTGCTTCTTAGCAGGATTGTCCCCTTTTGCTGAACTGGAACCTTTTTTGGGAGCCATTAGTACCTGCTTCCAATTAAACACAAGAATAGTGCATAAAGCACCAGAATAGAATACAGTGGGTCCTACTTATCCGCAGATTCCAGCATCCACGGACGGCAAGCCCCCAGTTGGTCCCCAATAGCAGTGCATACACACAGACACATATCTGCCTTCCAATACGACACCCTTCCGCACCAGGAGAGAAGGAGAGGGCAGAGGCGGCATTGTACTGGAGGGTTCCTGGCCTTTGGAGCCCTGCTCTAGGAGGGGGCCTGGTGCACTCCAGGCAGCCGGGAAGGAGGAAGAACAATGGCTCAATCCCCCGCCTACCTCACCCAGGCCATAGACGGAGCCATGGGGCCCAGGGTTCCCCCTCGTGTGGTCCCAGTCCTGCCTGCCAGCCCTTCTGGTTGCCCCCTCCCCAGGTGCCTCCTGAGGGGGTATCCCAGGCGAGAGGGCCAGGCCTCAGAAGTCTGGACCCAGAGATCCGAGGAGCCTGTCCACCCTGATTCCTGGCAGGCTCTTCTCAGCAGGTGGGTTGGGGGGGGGAAGAGGCAGTGGCACCGGAAAAAGAAGAGAAGGAGGAAGAATAAGCGGGGAAGGAAGGAAGGGAGGAGGAAGATGTGGAGGAGGAGGTAAAAGGAGAGGGGGGTGAGGGTCCTCCTTTGTTGGCACCATGTTTCTGCCCCGAATTGCCTCCTCACTTTCTCCAGCTCCAGACCGCAGCCCAGGAAACCGAGCTACCACAACCCCCTCTGTGCCCTCCACCGCAGGTTCCCAGAGAAGCAGCATTGTGGTGATCAGGGGTCCCTTCCTCCCTAGCCAGGCCTCCTGGGAAGAAAGGGCTTGGGTCACCTCCAGAGCATCCACCAGACCCCTTCCCTGTTTTCTGGTCCAGTGCTTCCCTCCCGAGACTGGGGCTGTGCAGCTGAGGCGCCCCAGGTCGCAGTAGTGAACTCACGACGGCCACCGTCTTTATCCCCTTACCCCCCTTCCTCTTTCTTGACACCCCATGATTGGAGGGACCTCCTCCTCTCCCCAAGGATCCTGCTGGGCTGTTCCCAAACCCTCCTTTGAGACTTGAGCCTTTGCAGATTTTGGTATCCGCGTGGGGGTCCAGGATGGATTCCCCCCAGATACCCAGGTCCCACTGTAATACAAATGACCTGGAAAGGCAATAAGATAAGGTTGACTCCAAGATCAAAGGTTTAACTAATTGAAATCAAGAGCCAACCAAATAAGATATCAAATTGGCTCCAGTATCAAGCAGGATAGGGCCTTTGAGTGCATTGGTTACTCCCTATCCTGCTTGATACTGGAGCCAATTTGATATCACCAGGCAATATAACATTCACCAAATCATTAAGTAAAGCAGTAAAATTGTCCAAATATTAATCGTAATGTAATTGTAATTAATTAAGATAACTAAATCCTTTAACTATAAGTAATTAAATATACCGCATAAAATTACCAATTGCATAACAATATTTGCCAAGCATAATTAAAAAACTGAACTTATAAAATAGCCCGAAAAACCCACAAAAAACTATAAATTAGTCGATTAAAAATCTAGTAACTAAATAATTACCTAATCCACCTATAAATGGAAGCTTTTATATGAAGTCCTCTAAATAAACATATTACTAGCATATCAGTCAATCAACCAATCAATCTTTATTTACAGTGAAAGGACCCACCATAACATGCTGTAACTTAAAATGGCAAAAGGAATAAAATTTGCATAAAAAGTGCAAATCAGTGACATAAATTTAGATTAAAAGAGTGAGTTGCAGTACAGAATTGATTCATTTTAATCTAAAATATGTTACTGTGGTCACCCTGTTTTAATAATTCATTCACTCTGATTTTACCCACTAGAGATAAAGATTTGGCATCTGGTAAGGTGATGTTTGTACATTTGTCTTGCAGCAGTATTTTACTATATAACATTTCAGAAGGATCCGGAATACAGCTCAGTATGGGAAAGATCAGCTGGTTATGGTGCTGGTTGTAAAAAAACACAAGATAGTAAAATGTGTGATAGTGTTTCAACTACTTGACATCTACACTGGCAAACTAGCATGGGTGGGTAGCTCAGTGTATCTACCAAAAAGTAGATTAGAAGGAAATACATTGCACCTTACCTTAGAAAATAAGATACTTTGGTACAGACAGAAGGTTGCCTACATGATGAGTGTTTAAGACTCTGGGTGAGCAAGATGTGATGGAATTGGACTTGAGATTACTGAAAGCCTCAGCAATTTTTAAACCATTTTTAACCATGTCTTGTCCCAGATTTAGAAGCACAGATGCAGAAAGGCCAATAGTTGCTGCTCTTTGAGCAACATACTTAGACCACCTACAATGTAGTTATCCAAGGCAAGATGACCTACCAAACACATATCTGATCTGAAAACAAATACTCTGAGCCAGTTTGAATGCAAGCAACCAGTCCCAGCAACCAGGTTAAATGCAAGCAACCAAGAAAAAAGACATTCTACCATTTTTGATAGCAAAATTGAATTTGGGACCCATCTATGAACACATATGTAAGAGTGCCTGGAGAAATTTTGCCTGGAAACTATCAAGTTGGAAGTTGGTAGCTTCAGTCTAGATAGCTGCTTCATGGAACAGTTTAGATTCAATCTTAGCATGTTTAAAAACAGGATAAAAACTGTGAATAACCATAAAAGTCAATTGGGCAACTAAAATGGCCCCTGCCAAATGACACAAAATAGCAGCTGCCGCATGAAAATAGAAACCTAACAGGCTTGAAGTCCACCACTTCAAATTAAATAAAAACATTAAGCATGACAGTCACACCAAACCGCAAGTACTCACAACAACTAATGATGAGACAAAACATGTGGTAAAACAATGCTTGCAGATGAACACTGAGGGGGACATGCAGACAACTTAACTCTTACACACATGAAACACAATCACAGTGCCATATAAGGAATGGGGAGATACAAGATCACCTAAACATACTCACACTCACCCAGGCGCACAGGATGATGGACAGTGAAGAGAAGACCAAATCACCCTGGCACTAAACACACATACAGAAATAGCCCAAACAACAACCCCAAGTAAAACAAGAATGATAAAATGCCAGGAGAAAGAGGGTAACACAACATTCAGACCCAGACAACACACCCGCCAAAATTTCCACACAATGAACAAGAATGAGAGGGCACATGAAATGAGGGAACACCAAAACAGTTGGCTGCAGACAAACAGAAACTAGAGGGCAGCGGTAGCCCACAGAGTGAGCTCTGCAGTGAAGATGATACACCAGGCTCCCCAAAATGCACACAAAATTTCAACTCATTCCCACACCCCAAACGACAATGTCAAACAAATTAAAATTCCAACCAAGACAAAACAGCAGAATAGCAAAAACTCAGCAGCCAGGAACACAGAAATTTGCTGAAGATACAGCATAAGGGGGGGCAGGGGCAGGCTTAAATAGCTTCCCAGATTGCCCCCATCATGCAACTCCACTTGGCCAATGAGGCCAAGCAGAAAACCTTCTGGTTATCATTCATGGAGGCTCACATGGAGGTCTGTGCATCTGAGAAAGTAAACTAAGTCTACGGAAACTTCTGCTACAACTTCTTTCACACAGTTACTCTGAAAGCCGCTACAAGATTCCTCTACATTACCATGAAGCATTTTTTCAGTAGTTTTCCTCTTTTTTCTTTTAAACTGAATTTTAGTAGTTTACTTGGGCAAGAGAACATCAATCAGGCCCCTATTGTGTGGTATACAGTATTCTCTTCTCTCTTTTTCTTTGGACTTCTCTCTCTCTCTCTCTCTCTTTCTCTCTCATGTGTGTGTGTTGCCTTGTAAGTCTCTTCTTTGATTTCTTAGAGTTATGAATCACTATCTAATGTGTAGGTCTTTTGGAAATCACACCCAAGGTTTATTGTCAGTAACAGGCTAGTGGCCTTATGTGGACTTTCTATGAATAAAACAGATTGATGAGCCATTTTATGGCATTGCAAGCTTGTATTATAAATACATCATCCTTTTCAGTAATTCAGTGTAAGGAGCAATCTAATGAGCTACCAGACATGATCTTTCATATAACTTGGAAATGCCATTTAGCTGGCTGGTTCAGTACAATAAATTGTAAAATTTCTAATGTTTTCTCCTTACTTTTGGTAATACTTTTGAAATCAAAAGTACCATGAATCAAAGCTGGAATAACAATAAAACTCAGTCAGGAGTATGAATCCTTTAGGCTTCAAAATTGAATAAACTTGGTCTGCTTTTTGGCTTTGGACATTAAAGACCTTTGCATATTGTGACATTTCTTTGAATAAAATGCAGAGCTGTGATATCCATATAAAATGTATAGGAAACCAAAGACAGTTAATGAGGAAAAAGGAAATAGCAAGTTAAAAATTCAAGCATTCCAGTTTCTAGTAAAAGGAATTTGTATCATACTTCCACTAGACCTGTTATTTGTCTATACTAAATTGCATAGAAATAAATCAGTGTAGACTCGTGTGAAAAATAGTGTACCAAAGATTAGGACTGGAATTTACATATTAGTTTTAACTAAACTTGAAAACTGTAGCTTTCAACTCACTTAACTTTGCTGCCTAATCTTATGTATGTTTCAAAGTTCTTGTGTGCCTTCATTTCTTTTCTGGCATTTAGCAACCCCAAGGTGACCATATCACAGAGTTTTTTCTAGGCAAGATTTGTTCAGAGGAGATTTTCCCTTGTTCAGAGGAGATACCCTCTTAAGCCAAGAAAGTTTGACTTGCCCAAGGTCACCAAGTGGGTTTCCATGGATGAGTGGGGGATTCAAATGCTGTTTTTCCAGAGTTCTAGTATACTGTGCTTTACTGGCTTCAGGCATGTTTACTCTGAAGTACAGTCACCCCTCCTAACTCACGGATCTGGGATCCACACCCATGAATATCGGTGGAGGGGGGGCTCCTCTATTTCTAATGGTGCACATGCCCAGGTCGCCTGTGTGGGGGCATGCCCCATTCAAGCCTATGAGGCTTGAATATGAGCGAACTTCCGTTTTTGTGGGGGGTCCGGAATGGATCCCCAGCAAAAATGGAGAGCCAACTGTAATTCCAATTTATTTCAGTAGGACTTAATCTTAAGTAAGCACATGAGAACCAGCATGATGTAGTGGTTTGACTGCTGGAGTAGGACACTAGGCAAGTAACACTCAGCATCAGAGGAAGGCAAAGGCAAACCTGCTATAAATAAATCTTGCCAAGAAAACACTAGTATAGGTTTGTCCTAGGGTAACTATAAATCAAAAGTGACTTGAAGGCACACAACAACAACAACAACAACAAACTTCTTATCAGATGTGACCGACTGGCGTTCCACCCATGTGCCATTAGATAGCATTCACTGATTATATACTTTGCTTTGCAAAAAATTAAAAATAAATAAATACTAGTGGGTATCTTGATAAAATAATGCAAAATTAACAGTTCATTTTGTTTTCTTATCTGAGTGGGCAACATCTCCCACTTTTTCCACAATATATATTTATTTCATTTCTATGCCACTAGAAAGGGACCCAAGGCAGCTCACAAGAGAAAAACATTTTGAAAGGCTTTACAATATTTTTTTAAAAACAATTAAAATCATCTAGCTAAAACAGTATAAAATTAACACAAGTTAAAAATATAACTTACCAGAAGAGCCAGTGTGGTGCAGAGATTTGACTGTTGGACTAGGACACTAGTCCAGGGTTCGAATCCCCACTTGACCATGAAAGCCCACTGGGTAACCTTGGGCATTTCACACTTCTTCAGCCTCAGAACAAGGCAAACATAAACACCCCCACAACAATTTCTACCAAGAGAACCCCAATGATAGGTTTGATTTAGGGTCACCATAAATCAGAAATTACTTGAAGGCACACAACAACAAGAGCCACAACAAAGTGTACATACAACTGCACCTTTAACAACATAACTGAGTACATCTACATTTCTGATTTGCATACAATGGCTGTTTTATTATTCATGGCATAGCAAATTTTAGCATTTTACATTTCTGTACCACTTCATACTGAACTAAATATTCTCTAAGTGATTTACAATGTGTAAACTAATTGCCCCCAACAAGCTGACTACTAATTTTAGTGACCTATAGAAGGATGCAAGCCTGAGTCAACCCTGGAGCTCTGGGATCAAACTCACAACCTTGTGGCTGCAATACTGGCTGCAGTACTGACATTTAACCACTGTACCATCAAGGCTATTCATGCCAACAGAAGAATCGTTATGACAGGTTTTATGGGGATTATGTTGGAAATAATCCTGCCTGTAGTGTTAATAAAAAACGTGCATCCCAGCATCTAGGTAAGAATTCTTCCCATCAGTGTCTTTAGCTGAACTATTTGAATTGTCTCAATGAAACATAAGAAAATGGCAAGTAAAAGTTTTTCATGTGTCCAAAAAACAAAACAAAAACAAAACAAAACAACAAAAAGAAAGAAAAAGAAAATGGTGAGTTTTTCAGGCTATGTGGCTATGTTCTAGAAGAGTTTATTCCTGACATTTCACCAGCATCTTTGGATGCCGGCCATGAAAGCCTTCAACTTCACAATTATTCTTTTGATCTGCAGCCCAAAGATAATAGCATGTCCAACATGCCTCTGGTGTTCCTCCTTACAGGAACCTTGTGAGGTAGAGCAGAATTGTTATAGGATGAGTCCTTCCTGAATCTTCGTTCGCAAAGTAAAGCCAGAGAGATTATGGGGAGGAGCTGAAACAATAATGCCTAGGCTAAGACCACCTACTGAGTCCAAGATGGGAGGACATTTGAACAGAGACTTCTTAGTTTACAGCCACAACACTACACTAGCAGGGAATCTGGACTTTGTTCATTGGTTGATTTATATTCCACTTTCCTCCAGATTCCTCTAGGAATCTGAATGGCTACAATATAAATTAATTGCCTTTAATTATTCCTTTGCTGTTTGATTATATGTTGGAAACTTGGCAATTTTTTTTAACTCCTTGAGTCTACTCTCTCAATAAATATCTGTGAGACGTATCCTCCTCACAGTCTTTTAGTGATCAGCCTATTATGTTGATTTGCTTTCTAGCAGACTCACAAATGGAGCCTTTTCTTAAGTCCTTTGCATTGGATTCAAGAAAATCTAGAATAATCCTTTAATTTAGGCAAAAGAGACTAGTCTTTAAAGTGGAAATGCACACATTTTTTCCCATTAAAAAGAATATCTTCTGAAACATAGTCGTGATCATGATCAGTGCCAAGAAAGGAAAATGTGTTTATGGAGCTCTCTCACAAACCCCCATGTCACTTTAAGGACCCTGTGGATGTTTTTGATACCCATCCCAAAGAATTAAAGACTCATTAGATGAGTCTGCTTTCATTCTCCCTACCTTGTAATCCTCTACTTCACATAGACACTGGAGTTTATACATATGTGTATAGTTAGCTTACTACCATTCTCTGTTTCAGAGGTTAGTACAGTACTAGCTTTTCCAGGTAAAATCATCTTAGAAGAGCCTTCAGCACTTGTTTGCTTTTATGATGTGGGAATTGCTTACCTGTTAACTTGTTGTAAAGTTCTAAGATTTAGTTGAAATATTATTTTGTTCAGCTCTGTAGATAGATGGTATGCATTTGAGGAGAGGATAATATTGTGCTCTTGCCACTGAGACTTTAAAAAAAGAAACAAGCCTCTTAGACCGAATGGAAGGCACAGCTCCGAAAAGGTCTTTAATTAGCCTTTATAGAGTTCTTAACAATGCTCTGTGGGGGCCTCATTTTACCTAGACACAGTAGGTCTTGGATTTTCATATTATTTAAATTGAGGCAGCCCCATTAATGCCCTATGTTCCCCATTAAAAACAGCTGAAAAATAAAACATTCCCTTATTACCACAAATCAACACACAGAATTTTCTATAGTGTCTTGGAGACAGTGACTTAGAATGCCATCATGTGTTTTACTTTCATTCATTTTACTTCCAGGATGTAACGAAATTGCACAGAATAGGGCCGACCTAGAGGGAATGACTTGTGATTGACCCTGTCACAGAAAGTTCTTTGTAGCTCTTTCTTTTTCAAAATCCACCTACATCATTTCTTTGGCCACTACAAGAATGGCATCTGCAGTTCAGAATTTGATCCCAAGACTTGAAAATTCACAAGTCCCATAAATCCATATTCACATTATGTCAGTGGAAAATAGCTCTTCGGATTTATGAGACGAGGGATCCAACACATACACAAATACTTCTTTTCTTGCATGGTCTGTGCATCATTCCAATGAACTTAATGAAGAATCTATATGAAAATCACCAAGGGAGATACGGTTAGGCCCAAGAGTGGGACATGACGCTTTTATCTGGATTAGTACTTTCAGACAAGTGTTGTGTCGTGGTTTGAGTGTTGAACTCTAGAGACCAGGGTTTGAATCTTTACTTAGCCATGGAAACCCACTGTTAGTGGGAGGCTTCCCAAATAGCCTTATTCTGTTTATTGGAAATGCGATGGAACAAGAGCGAAGGTTTCAGCCAACTCCTAATGTAATGGCATTGAAAATCCCAGCAGAACTAACATAAACATCCAGGACAATTGGGAAGTGTCTACTGTATTATAATTGCCTTTGTGTTAACTTGCTGCAGAACAGGGACATGCATTAATTGCGGGCAGATCCTAAACTGAAGGTGGTTCGAGGACATGAGCAAAGTAAAGTGTGTGTCTCTCCAAGGATCCACCATCCAAACCTGTTTGGGCTGTTCCCAAAACTTTGGATGCAGAATCAAAGACAGTGTGTCTGTGAAAGTAACCTCCTCACCCAACTCTCCTTATGAAAAAAAAAATGCAAGAAAGCAAGTGAGAGAGACAGTGTGTGTGTGTGTGTGTGTGTGTGTGAGAGAGAGAGAGAGAGAGAGAGATTGGCAGTTACAGCTTTACTTGGGTTCTCTTTTCAGTTTCCAGTCTCTTTGCTTTTAGTAGGAACATAGAAAGAATTTAGCAGTGTGTGGCAGATGAGCAAAGAAACAAATAACAATATATTTATTTACTGGTGTTATTTATAAGTTCTCCTTTGAGTAGTGCTCAAAGTAACCAATAATAATATATGCTGTTTCATAGTTAAAACAGAAATAAATGGCATCCAACAATTGTTCAATTATCATAACTTTCTTCTGAAATCATTCAGTTTTCCAAGGTAGAAGCCCTTATAAAATGGCCTTCCATCTCTTGACCCCTAAATTTAAATATTCTTCTTGCACAACATCCCATCATTTCAGACTTTGCAAGTTACTCAGCAGGGGCTGTTGGTACAATATGTGCATGACTTGAACCAATTCTTGCCTTTGATGAACCTCTTTGCTTACAGTAGCTGAAGTGATAAAGAATGTATTCAGTAGACTCTCCTTTTGTGCCCGTATTGCCTATAGTGATTATCAATGTATATGTATTTTCTATGTTTATAATATATCAGTCAGTTGTGTCCTCATTGTATGATATCTACAGCAACAACTCTTTACAGAACTGTCGGAACATTAAGTAGAATATTCACATTGAAAAGCATCCTGAAGAGAGGTTTCTTCAAGCTTCTTACCTTGATTGAACATCTGTAATCTGGTCCATGCATGTGACTGAGAGGACCCTCTATGGAAATGTTAGAAAACATTAATGCTTACACAGTCCTGCTACACTTACAACATATGATGTGGTGAAGTTATACTGCTACTGTTGCTGCTTATTGTATTTTACTACTTTATGCCCCACCTTAGGGGGGAAATTGGATAAAGCTGCTTATGTAGAATTGGTATAATGCATGAAAAACATACAAGCAAAATGAATGGACACCATTTTAAAACAGAATCAACAGTAATATCAACCACATTACTAGATTTCCCTCCAACATACTAGCACATTTCAGTTACTTTTGTAATATGGAAAGGAGCAATCTGATAAATTTGATTCTGTGTGATCAGATCATCATGTATTATTGAAACAACATGGGAAGTATTGGGATGTGAATATTCAGTGGTTATCGGATGAGTTGGACCAGGGGTAGGCAACCCTTTTGAGCCGGGGGCCGGGTTGCTGTCCCTCAGATAACTGGGGGGCCGAAGCCAAAAAATAAATAATTAAATAATTTTAAAATAAATAAACCAGGACAAATGTAGGACAAAATTTTCAAATGGAGGGCACTTTTTAAATAAAAAATGGAGGACACGCGAAAAAATTTGCTGATTTTTAAAAAAAATGTTAAGATAAATGCATGTTTTTGAGGCTTCTATAGACAATTGCCCCACCATGCCCTTTGCGCGAGATGCCAAAGGCCCCGGCGGCAATTGGCGGCAGGACCGGGCTGGGGCCGGTCCCAAGGCCTCGCCGGGCTGCATCCGGCCCGCGGGCCGCAGGTTGCCTACCCCTGAGTTGGACATACAAAGTTCTATTGAATTAATAGAATGCAAGACGGTTTGTTTAAAGTCACAGGCTGTGCTTTGGTTCCTAGAGCCTAAAAAAAGTTTCAGACTGACTGAACTCACATGGATTGGAAATGTGGCCATTGTTTGTTTTAATTAAAAACAATTGATTTGACCTAGGAAGGTGACAGTTAAGTCAACTTAACACTCAAAATTACTATGCTAAAGGATTGTAGAAACAGAAATTATGTTCCATTATTACTTTAATCAAGTGGTTCCTAACCTTGGGCCTCCAGATACTTTAGGAGTGCAAACACCCATCATCCTTGACTAATTGCCAGGCTGGCTGGGAGTGATGAGAACAGCATAGGACCTGAGCATAGGAAATGTTATGTTACTTCTTAAAGTCAATACCTCTCCTTTTAGCATCAGGTAAAAACATTTCTGTGCTGTCAGGCTTTATCAAAGTGATGAGGGTTGGGCTTTTAAATGCAGTGTGATTCAGATGTCAAGTATATCGTTTTTAATCACTTTTAATATTTTTAATCTGTAATACTTTTAACTTTTTAAATTGTTTAATTATTTTTTCAACTTCATATCTACCTTTTAATGCTTTTGTGTTATTTTTAATTTGTACTATTTTCAATTTATTGCTAACTGCCTTGGGGACTGCACATACACTTTCCCTTTTGTAAATAATGATGATGATGATGATGATGATGATGATGATGATGATGATGATGATAAATATTTATTTATATCTCACCTCTTCCGATTGAGGATCGAGGCAGGTAACAACATCTTCTTTGCCAAGTAGTGGTGATTTAACACTTAATAAAATAGAAGCAGCAACAGATTTATTGCTTGTCCTTCTAGCCCACTGTTAACCTGCACTTCAAAAGCAGAAGTCATTAGTGTTTTTGCAGCATGAAAGGATTAGTATTACCTCATGTGTTTTGTTAACAAATGACGAGAGCGCAAAATGAGAACAAGTCAAAATCCAGGGCAATTAAAGCCTGAGATTTGGAATAAAATTTAAAGTAATTATCAAGCTGCCTCAATGTAAACCAATATAAAAGAATTTTCATTGTAAGGTCATTAGCAGGTGGTGTTTTATTATGGCTAAGCTGAGGCTTATCTCTAGAAATCACCCAAGGAAAGGGTCACAGTGTTTGCTTTATGGAACTGTTAATATACCTGAAGGAGTTTGAAGCATCTACGATATATGTATTTCCACATGAAGTGAGGCCACCATCCAAACAACGACTTCAGGGATACCTAAAAGCCTGAGTTGGACTAGTAGTATTGTATACTTTTTCTTTTTAACAGGTTCCCATTGAATGCCATGTCACAAATTGCTTTTGGAACTTCTCTATTTTGGAAGTTATTTCTCATGCTTTGTGGAAATGTAAGATGCTGTTAAGTGACTGAAAGTCAAAAACCCCATTGGGCCTGCAAAATATTTTGCACATTTCTTTAGATCACAGCTTTTCTTGCTGAAATATAGGCCAAAGCTTTGTCCTGCTAATAACATAGCCTGCTTTTAAATACCTAAGTAATTTGGAGCTTTAGATACCTGGGCAAGGCATATTCATGTGAAAGCATGATTGGAAATGTTTGGAGTTACAATACTTGAGCTAGGCAGCCAGGTGATATCTTCTGTTGGACCGTGTTTTGTTTATATAAAAGGATATATGTGTCATACAGGAATAAAAATATCCAAAACTGATCCGGGGGGTGGGGGGGATTAACTCATTTTAAATCAGCCCTGAGTTATAGATAGTGATATATGAACACCAGCAGGGGATTAATTAGCTCAAGTGAAACAAATGTGCACCAAACATGCAAAACGTCTTTATGTTTGGGATCAAATGAATACTAAAGAAATACAAGCACTATGCTTAAATATCGGAACACTGGCTTTGAAAGTGAGCTTGTTCTCCAAATTAGGTGCTGTAAAATGAACATTTATGCCTTCCCAGGGGCCAGTGTTTTGCCCCTACACTACATGAAGAGTTGCACCAGCACATCTCCAGTGGACCAGAAATTATGTGACAGCAGCTCTGGTTTTTTTTTTCTGGGACAAAAATGAAGTCTTTTTCTCAGAGTTAGAGGGAATCTAATCAAACCTCTATGGTTATCCATGGTTTCCACTGTTTCATGGAAACTGAGTAGGGTTGCTAAGTCTTAGGGCCTGGTCCTGAATTTCCAGGGTCTTTGTTTCTAAGTAGGAAACAAAGATGCACATTCTCTAGTTTTGATGGGCTGAGCTCCAAACATGAGGAAAAGGCTGTGTGCAATTTTCCAGCTCAATTAGTAAAGCATCAGTTTGCTACAATTTACAACACTTAATTGATTTATTGCTGCAACTTTCAAAAGACTCATTGTGTGCGCACGCATTGGGGAGACTATGTATTAACTTAGAAGCTTACAGTACAGCCCCTGGGGATGTGATGGGGCCAGAACGAAAGGAAGCGGGATGGGAACAGAATGGGGGCTATCACGCACTTTATCGCATGCTGGAAAGCCACTGATGTCACCGGAAGTTCCCATTCCATTCCCGATCTGTCCCAGAGGAGGCGATTTTCAGGAAAGCTTCTAAACAGTTGCTGAGAATCGCCTCCTCTGAGACGGATCTGGAACAGAATGGCAACTTCCACAGGCGGCATTGACGTTCCGGCGTGTGATAAAATGTGTGATAGTCCCCATTCTGTTCCATTCCGCTTCCATTCGTTCCATGCCAGGAACATCCCTGGGGACTGTGCAGTAAACTCCTTAGTTGACATGCTCCTTCCTTCCCAGTTGTTCTGATGCCAGGGCTCACACTCCACTCTGTGTCGATTTTAAAGGAGAAGCAAGTGGGCTACATTAAATGTTCCTTATTCTGTTTCTCTATGTAGGTGAGAAGGAATAATAATAATAATAGTAATAATAATAATAATAATAATAATAATAATGGTTTATTTATAGCCCTCCCAATCACAAGGAATCAGGGTGGATTACAACAATAAAGAAAGTACAAAGCAAATAAACAATAACAATAATATAACGAAGCAATTCACAATAGCAACAAATATAAAAAATGCATAGCAATTCACAGCAGCAATAAAATAAACAAATTACATAGCAATAAACGAAAAAAAACCAAGTAAAATAGAAAATAATCCCCATTCTCAACCCTCCATCCCAATCCTTCCAATCCTTATTCTTTCATCTTGTTCTGGGAACAGCCTCTATCTTAATTTCTGTCTTAATTTCCATACAGAAGACTATATCTGTGTCTGTCTGTTTGTCTGTCTGTTTCAATGACAAGGTGTGAACAACTGTGGCTACGCAATGCCTAAAACTTAATGACCTCATCAGAGGTCAGACCTCGGTCTCACGTTTGAATCCAACAGCCTCAGGCATTGGGGCAATCCCAAACTGGCAACCTTAAGGTTGGGGCAACCTCCAGCTGTTGTCTAGAGGTATTGGGGGTGTCATGGAGATCTAAAAAAAAGGGGGGGGTTGGGGTTGCATGAGGTTTGTGAGCTGCAATTTCCCCACCCCTGTTATTAAGCCTAATGAGCTAGCTTGTGGCTCTCCATACATATGAAGGCCTAGAAAGATTGGCAGGCTACTTTTAAAAGTGCTGCCAGGTTGGAATGAGACAGTTCTGGAGCCCACAAAGTTTCTGGGAGAGAAGGAGTGGAAAGGCTAAAAAATTTGAAGTAGGAGAAAATTCTGCATTGTTTTGTGTCTAACCATGGGTAAAGACTTCATTTTTGTAAATACCCCTTTTTGTGGGGTTGCTGTTGCAAAGGGATGAATGGAGCAACCAGGGATGCTAAGTATTTCACCTGAGTTCAGAGGTTTGGCATTCTATACTCCAGCTTCCACTTCTTGTTGTTTTCCCCTTCCTAGAAATTTTAATAGCATTTTTAAACAAAGGAATGAAGGAAGTAAAAGATCAGAATGAAGGCTAGTTTTTAAAGCAGGCCAAAAGGAAGGAGCACTTTTGGTTTGGTTTGTGCATTTTCACTGGCATTGCCCATCTTTCATGCTGGAATCCATACATGGGCAGATGAAATCCTCTGGCAGGCAGCTGATTATGATATCACAATATACCGAGACAGAAGATCTTCCAGGCTCTTAGTCTAAGTACCCTGCCAACATCCTGAAAGAGACTTGGATGCAGCTTGTGCCAAACTGATTTTGAAACTTGCTGAGTGGAGCTTGCCTATTACTAATTAAGACTTAATGCCTAGCCTTGCTTACCTTCAGGTACATGGCACCATCAGCATGCATGTGCCAACACTTCAAGCCTGGAGAGATTGTTCAGAAATGAGACACATTTCCCCAAAATATTCACTGAGAGATTGTAATTGGTGAGCCAGTTCCAGTCTAGACGAAGAAATGTTGCCTATCACTCATTAAGACTTTGCACATAGTATCTTCTAGGGGTGCAGTTTAAAAAACAAAACAAAAAGAGGAACAGGAACAAACACGTGTATTTATAAGCAGTACCACTAGAAAACTGTTGCCTTTTTAGAAACCTTGAAATCGTTAATAAATTCTGCATGTGCATGTGAAGGGAAACCAACCAGTCAAGCCAGTGAGATTTTGTTCTGCTTTTGACATTTATAATTAGTAACAGAGCACTGAAATATTAAAGGGAGATTGGAGAGAAGGGTTGCAGTGAGATCTTGTTCCAGTGAACAGCAAGTTGACAACACTGTTATAATTAAAGCGCTGTCAGCATTTATTTTGGAATAAGCAGGTTGCAGTCTTGTTTAGAATTATACTAAGAAAGTGTTCATAGTTTGAAAGAGTTTTGAATCAAAAGAATTGCTTAGTCTTCTAACAAAAGCACAGTCAGATTATTGTTTCATTTGTGCAGTCTGGGTCTGATGGTAGCATTTTATCAGCAAAGGGTTAGATTTCCAATAATACTTTATAGGAAAGATGTTCCATTTAATAATGTGTCATGCAAACATAGATTCATCTGAATCTTATTGTTTGTCTCACTTAGAGTTAGATCCACTGAAGTAGTGAGATTTAGTTTATATGTTGACTTATTCAATAGTTGAGTCAATGGGTCTACTCCAGTTGAGAGCAACCAACAGGTTTCCAGCCATTGTATGTTTACCACAATGCAAATTATATTGATAAAGGTTCTTATGTATATACATTTGTGAGTGTGTTACTTGTTTGTTAACTGATTTTGTTAAAAAAAAACAACCCAAAAAACCTACACTACCAAAAAAGTGAAAACAAACAGCATTTCCAACTCTAGACCACAGAATAGTGGAAAACCAGGATACCTTTCATCTATGGGATCCTGGGATTTGCAGTCTAAGGAATAGATTTAGAAATTCTCAGCCAGAACTTTCTAGTGTCTCACCAAACTACAACCCCCAGGATACAACTCTTGCAGTTAAAATGGAGCCACAATGCTATCTGTAATTGTGAAGTATGAAAGAACCCAAGGAGATTATATCTTCGTAGATTTTTCATTCATATACAATATTTATTTAATTTATATCCTGCTTTTCTCTCAGCACAGGACCGAAAACAGTTTACAATACAGATCAAAACAAAATAAAGTTAAAAACATAATAATTTACAGGTTGGTGCTTTTTATTTTTGTTTTTTTTTTTAAATCATCTTTATTGAAAACAGTAATGTAAAACACATTTGAACCACAGAAAATAAAAGAGTTTATATGCTTGTGTAATATCCAGCCCCAGATACACAGTTTAACTTCCCCCTGGTTCTGAGTATGTAACACGAATGTGTTAATGTCAGTGTTAGAAATATGTTTAAAAGGCACAAGTAAAGGTACCATAATAAAGACATCTAAAACAAAAGAAAGAAAATAGTGACATCTAATACTGATAAAAATGTAGGGAAAAAAGTGTTTTAATCAATTTTTACCAAACTGAATAACCATTATAAGAAACAAGTATTTTTTCTCTTTCTTATTTCCCAATATTAACTTCAGCAATAAAATATTTCACTTTTGTACACCCTTCAAGTTGATTGAAGAGTAACCTCTCATTGTTTCTTCTCCCACCACCAGCTTTTTATGCTCATAGGCTATGATGAAAATGCTGTTACTTTTGAAATTTGACCCAACTATAGCTGTATTGTGGTTGTTGATCTCAACCCATGGCGACCTTATGGATGAGACATCTCCAGGCCCCTCTGTCCTCTACTGTTCTGCTCAACTCCTGCAAACTCATATTCGTGGTCTCTTTAATTAAGTCCATCCATCTAGATGGGGCCTTCCTCTCTTTCTACTGTACTTCCTTCCACCTTTGCTAACATTATTGTCTTTTCCAATGATTCCTTCCTTCTCCTGATCTGTCCAAAGTATGACAGTGTAAGTCTTGTCATCTTGGCTTTTAGGGATATTTCTGGCTTGATGCGCTCTAGGCCCCTTTGGCTGTCCATGGAACCCTCAGCACTCCTCTCCAGTAACACATCTCAAATGAGTTGATTTTCCTCCTATCTTCTTCCTTGACTGTCCAGCTCTCACATCCATACCTGGTAATAGGGAATACAATGTATCATTTGTATAATTCTGACTTTTGTGCTGAGTTGTATGTCTTTGCATTTTAGGATCTT
>NC_056523.1:233881607-234173465 GCF_019175285.1 Sceloporus undulatus
TTATATTTCTTTCATAGCCACGCTCCCTATTCTTAATCTTCTTCTAATTTCCGATCAATGTTTGATCCCAAATATGAGAACCTTTACAATTTCTATTTCCTCATTGTCTAGTTTCAATGTTTGTAAGTTCTCTGTGGCTGTTATTTTTGTTTTCTTTATGTTCAACAATAAACCTGCCTTTGCACTTTTTAAAACCTTTTTAGTAGTTGTTCCAGGTCTGTGAGGTTCTCTGCTAGTATTATGGTGTCATCAGCATATCTCAGATTCTATTTTCATACCTCCCTCTTCCATGTCCAAGCCTGCTTTCCTTACAGTATGTTCTGCATTTAAGTTGAATAGGTAGGGTGATAGGATGCACCCTTGTCTGACTCCTTTGCCAACTGGAAACCATTCTGTTTCTCTTTGTTCTGTCCTGACAGTAGCCTCTTGTCCTGAGTACAGATTCCTCATTAAGACTATCCGATGTGTTGGCACTCCCATGTCTTTAAGAGCTTTTCATAGCCTTTCATGATCTGTGCAGTTAAAGGCTTTGCTATATTCTATAAAGCACAGGCTGATTTTCTTTTGGAACTCCCTGCTACGCTCCATTAGCCATCATATATTTGCAGTGTGATCCCCAGTGCCTCTTCCTTTCCTGAAACCTGCTTGGACATTTCTCTCTTCATGTATAGTTGGAGCCTATGTTGCAGAATTTTGAGCATGATTTTGCTCACATGGGAAATTAGTGCTATGGTTCAGTATCTTGTGAATCCTTTTTTGTGGATGGGGATACATATTGATCACTTCCAATTTGTTGGCCATTGTTTTGTTTTCCATATCGGTTGACATATGTTGGTTAGCACTAGAGTTGATTCTGTCAGGGTGGATTGCAGCAGTTCTATTGAAATATCATCTGTTCCTGGAGTCTTGGTTTTTTTCCATTTCCATTATTGCAGCTTCCATCTCAACTAAAATAGTGAAAGGTCTGGAAACCATGCCCTATGAGGAACGCCTTAGGGAGCTGGGTATGTTTAGCCTGGAGAAAAGAAGGTTAAGAGGTGATATGATAGCCCTGTTTAAATATTTGAAGGGATGTCATATTGAGGAGGGAGAAAGCTTGTTTTCTGCTGCTCCAGAGACTAGGACCCGGAGCAATGGATGCAAGCTACAGTAAAAGACATTCCATCTCAACATTAGGAAGAACTTCCTGACAGTAAGGGCTGTTCGACAGTGGAACACACTCTTTCCTCGGAGTGTAGTGGAGTCTCCTTCCTTGGAGGTCTTCAAATGGAGGCTGGATGGCCATCTGTCGGGGATGCTTTGATCTGGATTTCCTGCATGGCAGGGGGTTGGACTGGATGGCCCTTGTGGTCTCTTCAAACTCTATGATTCTATGAGTCTATAATTCTATGAATTTTTAGAATGTGGGGTTCATCTTCATATGGCTCTTCATTCCATGTGTCCTTTATGTTAATAATTAATAATAATAATTTGTTTTATTTATATACTGCTATTCCAAAGATCATAGCGGTGAACAGCAAGTAAGCTAATTAGCAAGTAAGCTAATGTTGTCATCTCTTTTATATAACTCTTCTGTATATTGCATCCATCATCTTTTTATTCCTTTGTGGTCTTGAATTATGCTATTTTTATTGTCGTAGAGCATCCCGATCCTTCATTTGAACTTTCCCTTGATTTCTTGAATCTTGTGGAATAGGTCTCTCATTCTTCCCTTTTTGTTGTTGTCTTCTATTTCTCTACATTTTTCGTTGCAGTAATTTTCCTTATCGTTGTGCACTAGCCGTTGTACTGTTGCATTCATAGTTCTTAGTTTATCCCTATCTCCTTTTTGTTTTGTTTCTCTTTTTTCCTTTATTGCTTGTAGTGTTTTATTTGTCATTCATGGTTTCTTCACTTTCCTTTTGTCTGTTGGAAGTGTCTTTATGCATTCTTCTTTTATTATGCCCCTAGCTTCAGACCAAAGCTCTTCCAGTTCATGATTTATTATTATTAGTACAGCAAATCTAGGATAAACACACTGTTAGATTCACTTCCAAATTCCAATTTCTTGTATTCAGTGAGCTAAGGATCTCTTTTCTGTTGATTTTCTGAAGACAAAGTTCTATCCTAATTATTATTTGGACAGTCCTGTGCAATGTAGTTTCAGGTTAGAAATAGTGACTTATCATAAACATAGCTTCATGGGTGATCATAGAATTGAAGCAGCATCTCCAATATATCAAAGTATCAAACTCAAACTATCAAACATTAACTGAACTAAATTAGATTAGTTTTGCAATAGTATGGTAAATTGTCAGTGGTGTTCATGATGGATTGGAGAGAGCTAACAATTTTTTTGAGGTTCAGATACTTTTGACAGAAACCTTGACATCAGCCTTGCTTTACAAAACATACTACAAGAAACATGTCTAATCTGTAGAGGATATTTCAAGTCTCCTCCCTTCTCTGGGGCAACTTAACTGAAAAAACAAAGTACCACACCTGATGTTTAAAGTATTGTGCCTTTGGAGATTTGATATTCTGGAGGCCATGGTACAATAGTACCGTTACTCATCTCCCTATAGTAACTAGGAATGGGTAAGTCTTTTTAAAATCTCTCTTGAAATGATAAATTGATCATTTAGTGGCTATAATGACTTGTAATTTCTATTTACCCACCATAGTTGATCAGTTTCATACATCAACAGAGAAATACTGAATACAAATTGGCTGAATTTGGATGTATCTTTAAACCATAGGTTAAAATCCAAAGTTCTTCAGGTAGGCCGTTGCCCACCCCTGCATCAAATTTAAGGGTTTGGAGGAGGCTGCAGAGTCAAGAGGAAATAAAGCCTACTGTCATTGAATTGAAGGATGCCATTCTACAGTTGGTGGGACTAACTAGATAAAACCCATACCTATGGGAATGAGGCTGAGTTGATGCCTGGTATGTGTCTTCTATTGGCTCTATTCTTTCAGCATGAATACAGTGGTGAGACTGGAAGCTTTGTTTTACTTTTGTATCTAGATAAATCCCCATGTTATGTCCAGACCAAATACTGTGGCTTTAGGGAAACATCCCATGATGATAATCCAGAGTACAACCCTCCAAATGTTATTGGACTGCAACTCTCATAAGCCCTGGTCAGCATATTCAAAACTGGAGAATGCTAGGTGTTGCAGTCAAACATCTGGAGAGTCGCTCTAGGGCTACCTGAGCCCTAAGCGATAGTTAACAGTAACAACAGTTTTCTCAAGTTGAGAAACAGAAAATAATTTCAGTGGAAAACATGAGGACAAATTTCCAATTTCTGGTCTCCTTTTAGGAAATAGAAGAATGTAGCACAAGAACCATAAACCAAAGTTTGTTTTTACCTTCAGACTAGATAAATTTATATACAAAAAACTGCACTCCATGCTTGAGTTTTTAGCAAGCTCATTGTTGTATATGAAAGAAACGAGGATTTTGAAAGCTAAAACAAATAAAATTACTTTTTCCAACTATTATCCACATGATTCTTTTTCTTAGCAAGTTATTTTGAAGTTACTTATAGATAAAGATGATAGGAAACTCAATGACCATCTTACCAATGCAATTACAATGTTTATTGTATGGTGAGACATTAAAATTAAAGGATTTTTGGTTCAGTGGGTCAGGCTAAAGTAAAATGAAATTAATTTAAAAAGGGCAGTATTTGTGATGAAAACAATATCTTCAGTTTATTATAACTTTAACAGGAAAGAGTGACCCAGCATTGTGCTATAAAAAAAACTGCCATGTAATTTTCTACATTTCAGGGCGGGGGGGGGGGGGGATTGGTGGAAAATTCACATTTTTATGTGAAATCCCAATGTTTTCCCACAAGTTTCATTATATTTTGTTATCTTGTATTCTCACTCTGTGAGGTGATAATATTTTTTTATTCTTTTTTAATAGTACAATATCTGAAGATATACATGTCTGTACAGCACACTGGCTTTCTCACATTGGCCCAAAACATGCAGGTGGCTTTGGCTGCTGTAGGGGTGGGTGGCATTCAGATGATGGCCGGACGCTGCTCTGGTGCTGCAATCCAGTCCTTTCAACTGGATCAAAAAGGAGCGGATTTAATCTGGCTCCTGGTGTCACTGCAGTGGTGGCCCGCTTTGGGAATACGTTGTGCAGTTGCTACAGTCCCGGCCCGATTGTGGCCACAACATGGTCTCTGGTCACTCTTTACTGGCTGTGTGCTTTGACTCTACGTCTGTAATCCAGTATAAGCTGGTTATGTGTCTTCAAATCTGGCCTGACCTATGGTGAATCTAACATAGGGTTTCCTTAGTAAGATTTATTCAGAGGAGGTTTGCCATTGCCTTCCTCTTAGGCTGAGAAAATGTAACTTGGACAAGATCAGCCAGTGGGTGCCCATGGCTGAGCCAAAATTTGAACCCTCATCTCCCAGAGTCTGGTCCTAGTCAAACATTCAAACCACTGTGCCATACTGAGGAGCTGACTTGTTATGTGCCTTTAAATTGACTCTAACATATGGCAACTCCCTTCAGAGGATTTCTTTGGCAAGATTCCTTGCCATTCTTAAATAGGGAGTGGAATTCATTGACTTAGCTTGAAAAGTGTTAGGGCTTCAACTTCAGCATAAAATTGTGTGTTTCATTGTGGCTTGTCAACTCAGCCTGCAAATTAACTATTGATGTAAAGGAAAAATGACAACTTTTCACTAAGTTTGAAAATAATAGTGATTGAAATCAAGCAGTATCAGTCTGCTGGCAAAAGAGTCCATGTTGGTGACGTCCTCACTTCACGCAGCTTTCCATGCAATTCCATCATCCATTCTGGAGGTTTGGGGATCCCTTGGAACAGATAAAGCATCAGATTGTGGGGAAATGGGGTGAACAGAAGCCCCATTGCTTTAGCAAACATTTGTTTATCTGCCATTAGACAGCAGCCATGGATTACGTACTGTGTTTAGCAAAATAATAATGATAATAATAGCAAAAAATAACTAGTGGGTCTCTTGCTAAAATAATGTAAAACCAACACCTTGTTTTGCTTTATTACTCTGAGTGGGTAACATCTCTAAATGTATTCTGTTGTAGTACTTATCAGGAGAGCCAGTGTGTTGTAGTGGTTTGACTGTTGGACTAGGATAGTGTGAGACTGGGTTTTAAATCCCTGCTCAGCCATGGAAACCCACTGGCTGACCTTGGTTAAGCCACACTCTCTCAGCTTCAGAGGGAGACAAGGGCAAGCCCCCTCTGAACAAATCATGCCAACGGAACCCCATAACAGGGTCACCTTAGATTCACCAGAAGATAGAAAGGTCTCAAAGGCACACAACAACAGCAGCAGCAACAACAACAACCTTCTTATTAGTTGTGGAGGACTGGCATTCTACCCCCCTCCCAACATGCCAGGGACCGGTACCAAATTTGTGCCTATTGGCTACAATTGGTTCTTTTTTTCATGGAAGCTCTCTAGG
This sequence comes from Sceloporus undulatus, assembly GCF_019175285.1. Taxonomy (NCBI): domain Eukaryota; kingdom Metazoa; phylum Chordata; class Lepidosauria; order Squamata; family Phrynosomatidae; genus Sceloporus; species Sceloporus undulatus. The sequence continues at coordinate 233,887,064 of NC_056523.1, forward strand.
GATTGACAATAGATGGCTCCAGGATGCAAAGCAGGCTCCAGGCCACTAGTGTGAAAGGCATTGAGCTACAAGGTCTTGTTTCTAAAGAAAACATGTTTCAGGTTATTGTTCCACCTCTGTCTGAAACAGTGCCTGAGACACTGCTCTAAATCCTGCTTGTAAAGAGATATGTTCTCATCTTATATTTCTTACAATGAAGGCCTTCATTCCTTAATTTCATATGTTCCGTGTTACAACTCTTTGAAATGTTTGACTCCCACATGGGAAGGCAAAATAATCTGATCGGGGTTTAGCATGGGGCTATATGACCCATGGTTTAAAACAATACAAAGAAAACTTGTTTTTGAAGGCAGCTCCTGTGTTGAAAACTATGAAACATTTAGTAGCCAAGGTTGGCTCAGGGCTTTTAATTTGTTCATGTGGCGAACCCCACAGCTGCCTTTCAAAGAACAGAGTCTACTGAAGTACACAGCCCAGAAGCTGCCACTTCAAGTGATGAAAAGTAAACAGTCTAAGAAACATCTCCTTTATGTAATTATCTTTTTCATAAAACTGATTTTTTGTTTGTTAAATAATAACCTGTAGGATCATAGTAAAACAGAAATGTTGATTAGTCTGGTAAAAGACTATGGTCTGTAGAAGAAACAATTTTTGAATCCCTCCAAGGGATGGCTTGTTTTGTTTTGTTTGCTCAGATGGGCAAAGAGATTATTTTAAAGTTTGAAAATAAAAAGAAGGAAAATATGAAAATATATTTAAACCAGAATAGGGAGATTTCAGTAAAATTAAAGTTGCTTAAGAGGAAGCTGTCAGTTCTGGTCTGTAGGCAGGCAGCCTTATGAAATATGCATATTTATTTTGCTTCAGTGGGTTTTATTCTTCAGCAAGTGTCCATTGAAGATGCGTTCTAGACACGCAAAAAGTACGTACTAGATACATACTAGGGTTAGGAAAGGGCGTCCTTTCCGAACGCCCTAACCCTAGTACATACCTAGTACGTACAAAATGGTGGTGCCCATTGTACATGGGTGCCGCCATTGGGATGTCACGACTGTGCCGCCTCCAAATGAAGTGGCACAGAAGTGACGCCCTGGCGCCGTGTGAGGGCGTCTGGGGCGGCGTTTCCGCAGCGCCGGAAGGAGCTCCTTCCAGGTTTGTGTCGGTGGGCACAGCCTTTAAACGGCTGCGCTAGCGATACAAAAGAGAAAGGGGCTGAGTAGCCCCTTTCTCTTCGTCCCTGCCGCTGTCGGTTGTCCTTGGGGCATGAGGCCCCAAGGACACCCCTTTCCAGGCCGCTTTTGCCGCTTCCCCGCGGCCTGGAAAGCGGCAGATCGGGGCCTCGGAGGCTGCCGCTGTGGCAGCTGAGGCCCTGATCCAGCGGGGAAAGGGGCAGGAACAGGCCGCCCCAAAAGGGCAGTCTGTAAACCGCCGAAGACAGCCCAAGGCCACATAGCAGAATTTGGGCCCTTTCTCAATACACAAAGTACTTTGATCCCTTTTAATTGCTATGGTTACATGCTATGCAATCCTGGGATCTATAGTTTCATGCGGTATTTAGAATTCTCAGCCACAGCATGTTAGGATCTCCACAGACCACAAATCTGTGGATTGTGAAGAATGCAGCCATGGCAGTTAAAGTGGAACCATAGTGCTATAACTGCATAGTGTGAATTGGCCCTTACTGCACACGATCCAAGTTAAGACAATTGCAAAGTTGCTGAGGAGAAACAGGCAGCAAAGAAAACAAGTCAAAAAAATGGAAAGGATTTGTGCAAAGACGTTTTTAAAGAGAGAATACCCTAAAGAAAAATCACCTTCCATTATTAGCCTATTAATATTAACCCATTTTTCACCAACTCTAATTGTGCTGATCCTCTCAGAAAAAGAGACTTCTGTGTTGAGTCATCCCTATCAAGAGCCTTTTCCCACCAAGGTGGATGCCAGGTCACCAAACTCACCTTCTGTCACCACAGCGTTGTCATAAAGGGCTACTGCCAGGTTTAGGGAGAAGGGTCCCACTTTACAGTTCATTCTGAGAATTGATTCAGATTTCTAGGCTCTGGATTGATTTGGACTTTATCACATTTTTTTAAGGTCGGAGGTAATATCTGTGCAATTCAGTCTCCCCACTTTGTATATTTAGCCCCGTTGCTATTTATGCAATGCTGTGAAGATAATATTTTGCTTGCTTTTGTTCAAAGAGTACAGGTTCATCTGTTGGAGGTCTTAAAAACTAATATGTGGTGAACTATAAAATCAAGCTTTCAACGTTTTCTTTTCATCCCCAACATTTGTGAAGAACACCCTAATTGTATGCCTGAGTGCATCTGTTAAAGTGAAAATATAAAGCAGGCATGTGTGAACTGCAGCCTGTAAGGCAAATGTGGCCCCAGGGTCATTTGGGGGCCCTTGTACCACCACTTTTCTTTTTAAAAAACTAAATATGCTACCACTTGACATCTAAAAACCTGGTGCTAATGTTTGTTTTTTTCCTAGTTGAAAAGAAGTATCTCTTATTTTTTCTCTCCTCATCATCATTGCCGCCTATGTCCTCTGATGGGAGGCACATTTTAAGTTAAAAATTAGATTAATGTTTTATAGAGCGTAGTGGACATGGGAGGGGTGTCCTTCCAACTTCCTCAAGGACCAGTGTGCCCCCAACCCCTGGCAATTTTTCCACCCCATTCCTAATGTGAAGCATAGCCCATGAGGTTGTGCATGGTGGCTTTGGGTGGTGGTTTGGAAGCCACCATGCAAGGAATGTGCTTGGGGTATAGATTCTTTAATTCTTTCCTAACCAGAAAACCCTGACTCTCATAATGAAGCCAGTTGTGTTCCTAACAGAGTGTGATGTTGCTGAAAAGCAATAAATAAATAAAATTAAATAAAAACTATTTTTTTAAAAAAATTAGCAAACTTTTTTCCTGATGGCTGAAAAACTGTTATGTTTAGTGTGTTTTTATAGAGGATTTTCTGTTGCTGCTTTGCTCTGGAAGTTACCTGCTGAAATTCTGTGTCGTGTAAAATTTGATAAATGTACAGTAAGCCCTGCTGGTGTGAAGCTTGGCAGGTTTAGGGAAGAATTAAAATGAAGTTCCAGTACATTGTTATGGAAGTAATTCTCCTGTAAAATGCGTAGCAACAAGAAATTGCTAGGTGCATATTATTATTTAAATGCTCATTTGGAATCGCCAAAATAGATTAATCTCTGAGGATAGTATAAGCGTTGAAAATAGGATTTCTCACATAACATGCTTATGCTGACCGCAGTTGCCCAACTTTATGCATAATGCTACCCATACAGCTCATAGTTCATAACATGATATAATAGCTGCCAGATCTTCCCTAGCATTGTTCTGTTTTTTCAGTGCTCATCACACATGTAATATGTGCATATACTTATTATTCATGAGGTGTGTCTTTGATAAATGTGCTGTTGCTGAAAACCTTAACACATGCCAGTGAATGTACCATTTCCTCAAAAATCTCTTCAGTCAGTTGGTTGTAATTTTGTAAAAATTAACAACCATTCTAAACATTTTCCAGTAATTGTAATTCTAGTGCTAAAGGATTCTAGTGTAATTCTAGTGCTAAATTCTAAAGGATTTCATTTATGTTTGTTTATTTCCAAGGAGTTAGGGAAGAGGACTTTCTGTTTTGCTGCTTATTTTGCCCTTTTAAATGCCTGAGCTTGAATCATTATGGGTTTAGAAAAAGAAACAGAATTCCATTACAGAAGGTACAGTGTCAGTTCCCACCTACCATTGAAATCCAAGAAATTAACATTTTGCAAATAAAAGTTAGTATGGTTGAGTTCTGGAAGCATGTTATGTGTACTGTGGATTCTCATCTACTCACCCTCGATCAAGCAGTTCAAATGCTTACATGTGAGATCTGGTTAAATAATAATCCACTATCTTTTTTCTTTTTCTCTTTAAGATTCTGTTTCTCTTTTTTTAAAAAAATCTGAAATAAGCTAGCCTTCCATATCCACAGATTCTTCATCCCTGGATTCAAGCATCCACAGCTTGGAAGTGTGTGTGTGTGTGTGTGTGTGTGTGTGTGTATAGTAAAAAGCCTCAGTGATTTGGATAATAGAATAGAGAGCATGCTTATCAAATGCTTATCAAATTTGAAGATGACACCAAATTAGGAGAGGGAGCTAATACTCCAGGGGACAGGATAAGAATTCAAAATGACTTTAACAGATTAGAGAGCGGGGCCAAAATTAACAAAATAAATTTCAACAGGGAGAAATGTAAGCTATTACACTTAAGCAGAAAAAATAATCAAATGCACAGATATAGGATGGGCAACAGTTGGCTTTGACAACATTACCTGTGAAAGAAATACAGGAGTCTTAGGAGACCATAAGCTGAACATGAGTTAACAGTGTGATGCAGCAGCTAAAAAAAAAATTCTATAAATACAAGAATTCAATTAAGTAACCTATGAAAAATCAAACAAACAAAAGAAATAGCAGCTGTTTACTAGATTACCTCTTTGTTCTCTAGTTCTAAAGATGTATCTGAATACTATAGCACTATTTTGACCTGTGTGCTAAAAACGAAATGTGCGAGAACCAGCTAGATCTCCCTGCACAAGCAGCTTCAGTCTGGGCATCACCTATGGGAAGTTCTATCCTGAATTCTTACCAAATGTCCTTCAGATGGTGTGAGATCATAAAAATGCTGCCTCTCAGTTCTGTGAATGTTAGTAATTACGAAGAGAAGGCTGTATCCCAGCAGCTTCCATATCACTGCAGAGAATATATTGATGGAACATGTATTGTTCTTCACCATCAAATAAAATGCTGATGCCCCTGAAACTCCTTGTGCATCCAGGCTACTCTCATGGCCATTTATTTCAGGACTGGCTGGTATGTAGTAACCATTTCGTACAAATATCCTTTCTTTGTCTGGACTGAAATGGAAGAGGGGTTGAGGCTTTGTTGTTGCTAACTTCCATCAAGTTGACTTCAACTTATGATGACCCTATGAACAAGAGACCTCCAAGTCACCGTGTCATCAACAGCTCTGCTCAGGTCTTGCAGGCATAGAGCCATGGTTTTCTTGATTGGGGCTGCATCTGTACTACAGAACTAATGCGTTTGACACGGCTTTCACCATGGCTCAATGCTATGAAATTTGGGGATTATAGTTCTGTGAAATATTTAGTATTCTGCTAGAGCTGCCACAGCAAACTGCAAATTCCAGGATTCCCATAGGATCGAGCCATGGCAGTTAAAAGTGGTATCAAACTTCATTAATTAAAGTGTAGCAGCAGCCTGGATCTATTAATCTGTGATGCTCTCTTCTTCTTCTTTTACTATTGCCTTCTATCTTACTAAACGCTGTTGGCTTTTTCTATTGAGTCATATGAAATTAATGCACTAGTCCTGTGGTTACTGCAATCCCTGGTCTTCGCTTCCTTGGGGACTGGAATGTATATTGAGCATTTCTATTTTTTACCATATTCATTGTTTGAGTTAGAACTAGAATAGAGTCTGTCTCTGCAGCTTGAAGCAGCTCTATGTCTTCAAATGATTTCCTCTTCAATGAATCTGTCATTCTTTCATCTTCTTTATATAGTTCTTCCATGTATTGTTCATCTTTATTATTTCTACATAGTCATGTAATGTGTTGCCCAGCTGGTCATAGAGCATCCTAACTCTTGGTTTAAATTTCCCTTCGATTTCTTGGATCTTTTTGGAAGACGTCTGTTCTCCCTTTTTTGTGTCACCTTTTATTTCTTTCCATTTATTATTGTAGTACTTCTCCTTGTCCCTGTGCACAAATTATTGAACAGTTGCATTAAGGGTTTGGACTCTTTCTATCTCCTTTTACTTTTGCTTCTCATTCGTCTTTAACTGCTTTAAGAGTTTCATGTGTCATCCACTGAGGCTTCTCTTTCTTTTTGGCTGCAGATAGTGTCTTTTTGCATTCCTCCCTGACAATATCAGAGTTCTTCTGGCTCGAGGTCAGTTAGGTTTAATAATGCAATCTAATTTTTCCATTATCTTTAAATTCTACAGGAATGTTTTTCAGTTTGTATTTTGGCAAGATGGTTGGTTTAGTGCAGTGGTTTCCGAACTTTTTTGGGGCTACTGCTCCTTTTTCCTCTTAGGTGACAACCCTAACACACCCACCCACTATGCTTATTCCTTGTTATTAGGCCTACTATTCTACTGCATATGCAAAACAAGCAATCTTGGTTTTTGCCTCCTTTGTGCCTGGTCACCTTAGGAGCAGCTGGCTGTGCTGTAACCAAAAAGTCTATCACCTGTGCTGGCCTTGCGGCTAAGGCCAGCTTGGGTGAGAGAGAGGCTTCTTAGTCACTGTTCAGCCAGCTGTTCAGTTGCAATTCCCAATATGAGTGGATGTAAAGGGAGAAGCTTCTCTCCAGCAGTGAGGGATTCTCCATTCGAGAGAGGCAAAGGGCTCTTTTGAAGAATCGACCCAGGATACTGCTCCTTTTTCCCCAGAGAGGTGCCTTCCCCACACAGCTTCAACTTCACTCCCCCCCCCAACATTGTTTCTTCTGCTATCTCTTCTTTTTTCCTATCCAATGGAAAAAAGAAAAAGCAGCAGAGATCCTACCTGCCAGCCAAGTCCCATCCAAGCTTAAACATGGTCTCAGATTTGGAAGCTCTTTTTTGCTGCTCTTTCTCCCCCACTGCCATGTAACTACTCACTCCAGTCATTTGGTCTGTCCTAAAATGGCACCGCAGGAGTGAGATCATACTGGCAGGTGAAAAGCAAGCGATACTACCATAGAAAGCGATCAGTGAGGCTGGGCAGATTTTAACACCCTTGAAAAGTGAAATTCATGCAAGCCTTATCCCCACCCTGGTTCTAAAGGCCACTGGTTCCTTGTGTCTTTCCTGACTCCACTTTAACTGCCACGGCTCAGTGCTGTGGGATCTTGGGAACTGTAGTGACACCAGAGCAGGCTAAATGTCTCACAAAACTACAATTCCCAGAATTCTATAGCATTGAACCACGGCAGTTAACTTGATATCAAACTGGATTATTTCTGCAGTGCAGATTCAGCCTATAAGGATGGAAAAGAAATCTGTTGCATCAGTCTTATCTTGCATATATGTTATGTCTGTAAAATATATGCAACTCTTTGTAATACACCTCCAAAGAAGTGTATTGTTTTGAAACAAGAACTATTTATTTCACTGGCAGTCTAAGCATGCTGATGTTTTAGCAGAAAATAGTACCAATAGAGAGGACATCATTTTGTACACTTTCTCTTTAAATTTCCTGACGTGTGCTTGAATTTGACAAAGAACTCCTTATCATTTTGTGGAGACTTAGGTTCCTGAATCAGCAGATTTTTTCCCCCTTGAAATTTCTTAAAACTCAGAGCCCTGTCAAAACAAAGATGGCTGGCAAATCCTAGGGACAGAGCAGAGAGAGACAGACAGAGACAAAGAAGCCCCTGAGAAGGCAGACGGACTTATATTGCTTGCGGTTTTTTAGTACAGCTGGTTTCAGATGTGTCGGCCTTGTACTGCTCTGGTTCCACTGCCAAAGCAAGACTGTCACAGCTGGTAGTACTTACTGTACTTGCGGGAAAGTATGTGATTCATTAGTTGGAACCGTATGTTTTTCACCAGTTCTGGTCATGTTTTTGTTAGGATGTGGTAAAAGCATAAGCGGGGGGTGAAGGGACAATGGAAATATGTGACTTGTTAAAGGTTGGTCTCAACCAGTTATTAGCTAAATTGTATACCATAAAAAGTCCACAATACCTCATAAGACAAATGACTTAATTCTTTATTTTTTAGCAGAGGTCATTTAGTAGTAAAGATTATCAACATAAAGGCCTCCCCCCCCTTTCTTTAAAACCATAAATGAATCTGGGAAGAAGTAAAAAAAAAAACCTGAAAATGAAAATGAAAATGAAGAAAGCATGTCACAAGCTAGCCCAAGAATCTTAAAACAAACTGGCTATTATATGAGTGGTGAAATCCATGTTGTGAATTATCTACAAGGCTGATGTATCATAAATTGAAGGAGACGAAGATAACAGGGAGGGAGGGCTGTCCTACAATTTATTTCATTAATATTATTAAAACAGGTCTGAAAGGAAATTAGTGTTTTTAAAGAACAAATATATTTTGGCAAAAAATCTCTTCTGTGTTATTCATTTGATAGTGATGTTAAACCCACGGAGGAATTGGAGTTATATTATAGCAGCAGGTATGTACTAGCAGTGCAGAAAGTTTCATTGGGTAATTTTCAGTTTGTCCAAACCTAGGGGACAAAAATTAAGAGAAGGAAGGCAGGCAGGCAAAAAGAAAAGACAAACCAAGAAAAACCATTCCCACTCTCCCCAATTTTTAAAATGATTACTAGCATATGCAATATTTGCATTAATAAAATCCTTTTGTTAGAATTTCCTTGTGGATGTCTGCACAGCCATGGTGATCCATGGGCATTTAAATTGCTCTCAAGAGAACATGCAACTGCTTTTAAAATCTTCAACAATCTTTTATTATTTTGCATTATTTATCATAATACTAGGAAAGGAACCATTCTAAATGCAGGGAATGTATTTGAATGCAGGAACCTGCCAGGAGAGGCCTTCCCTTCCTCAGATCGCTTCCTATTTTAAAAAAAGGCCTCTCCCCATAGTTCTAAAATGGTGAGGGGGACTTAACAAAATTACCTCATGCCTCCCATAGGCATTGTGGAGTAAAATGGGGGGGGGGATTAGTTATTTGGGGAGAAGTGGATATTTTTTTAAACCCTGGAGGGACCTGGTGGGATCCCATGGTCTGCACTTTGCCCAACCATGCTTTAAAGCATATCTTAACTCTCAACCTTATAGTACACCTAAACTGTTGTCCCGAGCTTGATGTAGTATCATAACGCCAAAGCTGTGTTCAAGACTGCAACCTGAAGTCTTTAAATCAAAACAACAGTACATTTTTAAAAGGCATTTCTTAAAGGACTGCACACAGTTGCCAGTTTCTGCCAGTAACATGTTGCAATAAGCATTATGCCAGTCGAGTTCTGCATGCTTAAAAGAGCCGATTCCTAAAACAAGAAGAAACAAGCCTTCTCCTCTTTCTCTGTTTTAAGTAGTGTTGCAAAAAATCCCTCCAGTATCTATTAGGATGACCTATGCCACCGAGTACTCCAGCACGTATTCCGGCAAGTGTAGTTGACCATTGTCAGCCTGGTGATTAAAAAGAAAATCATGCCTAGGAACCTCTTTGGTCATTTTTTATTAAGTAAACAAAGATCCTGGGAAGCACAAGAAAGAAGTCTGCAGTGACTGTGCAGCATGAGGTACCAATGGTCTGAGGGTGTTTTGGTTTTTTAAAGTATGCCTGGTAGAGGATTTCAGTCCATAAGCCCTGTGTCTCACCCCGGTTTGCCCATCGCTGTTGCTACTTGACTTGAAATAATGAGGAATGTCTGCATGATCAAAACTTGCTCCCAGGCTCCTGGTATTCACATAACAGGAGCTTGGTGGTATGTATGCATGTATGTCTGAGGTGACAAAACAGCTAGTTGTACTGTTTCTGCAAGTAATACAGTCACACAATTGTTTTTGAGAGAAATTCTAAATGCATTTACAAGAAATTAAGCTCCATGTACAGTGGTACCCCGGGATACGAAATGATCGCGTTACGAAATTTCCGGGATACGAAAAAGGCAGATTGGCAAAAACGGTTTCGGGTTACGAAATATTTTTCGGGTTACGAAATTTTTTCGGCGCGAAATTCAAATGCTATAGGCTTCCAGCGCTAACGGAAAGCTATTTCGGGTTACGAAATTTCCGCGTTACGAAGGGAATGGCGGAACGAATTAATTTCGTAACCCGAAGTACCACTGTATTTCTATAAATTAGGACTGAAACTTTTGTAAATGTTGTTTCTTTTTGAATTGTAGCTTTTCCCATTCTCCTCACCAGTGTTTGTTGAGATATGCGTTTATCACAGTGGAGACTCTGAAATGCTTTCTTAATTATGGACCCTGTTTTCTGCATGTGCAAAAACCTTTCTCACCTCCTTGGAGTTAATTTACTCTGGCAAACCTTTTAAAGGTTTCTCTGGGCTTACATGCAAGCCGGAAAATGTTGCTGGGGTGTATGCAGTTACTTTTCAGGAAGTACATCTGGTGGTGAGCAGAGCATTGTATCTGTTACATTTTTGAAGTCACTGCTGGGGGCCTCCATGAGTGCTTCATCCATTAGATTAGAAGATGATGTAATTCTCAGGAGAATGAGCTCCCTCACCCCCCCCAGCCTCAACCCAAAATGATTTCAGTTGGTGATAGCTGAGGAGGGATGAGCAGTCAGGTGTGGTGCATTCTCTGATGTATTTTGAAGTAGTTAACTCTGGAACTCTCCCACTTACTTATGAAGGCCCTCGCTCCTAATGACCAGCTACACCTGCATTCCAGACCCATCTTTGCTTTTTCGCAGAGATGTCTGCTTAGCAGACCTACCTCTGCTTTTTCTGACTCACCTCTGAGGTCGAGAGAGAAAACAAGACTACATTTTACCACATTACTCAAGGTCCATAAACTCTGCATGTGTGGGGGAGTGTGTGGCTAGCATGTTTCAACGTGTTGCTACCACAACCCCCCCCCCCCCCCCACTTTTTTTTTTGTGGTATATATCATTACACGATCCAATTATGCCTCTCATCCAAATCCGGAGCTTGGAATTCTTACTTTTTTGGACTATATTTTCCATAATTGCTCAAAAATGACTACAACTTGAATCCCAAGTTGGGAGAAAGGCAGGCTATAAATCCCATAAATAAATACAAATAAATAAATAAGTAAATGACACATTATGCCCCCTCACCCTTCTTGGCATTCCCTCCTCCTTCTATTTCTGCCATCCTGTCTTGAGATTTTAAAAAAGGAGAACAGTTCTAGACAGATTGAAAAAGAACTGAGGTTTATGTTGGAAGAAATTCTGATTAATTATCCTTGGCTCATACTCATATTCCATGGATGTAGATAGAGGAGTAATCAATGCAGGTGGCCCAGCAAAGAGTTCTGTTGTGTCCTGAAGAAAAGAAGGAAAGGAAGCAAAGCTTGAATTACAGCTGTGTCAGGGCTAAACACATTTTGTTTCTTTGGTTCGGTTCTGGTTGGGGGACAGAAAGATCATGCTGATTTTAGTCAAACACATAACATCTATTTTGTGATTTAGAGAACGTTGTAAGTTGGAGATCGGATATTTGCTCAAGTTTTAGATTGTTACCTTGCACAGCTGAATAAAATGGGGGACTGCTGGGCAATGCAAGCCTCTTAAGACTGTTTTCTGTCCTCCTGCAGAGGAGGCCTATATCTTTAATTATTGTGCCCTTGTTGCACAGTGGTTACATGGCTGTGGTGGGTTCCAAGGTCCCCTCTGCCTTCCATCTTTTCATTGGTTGGTAAAATGAGTACCCAGCTTGTTGGGGCCAGTTGGCTTACACATTGTAAACTAGTTCACTGATAAACAGTATAGAAATGTGCTTGCTATTGTTGCTGCTATTATTGTGACCAGTTATTGACTACTCATTGAATATACATTTTAAACTTACTTAAAATTAGTACTCTCAGTGGAGTCTGAAAGTGTCTACTGTTAGAGCACTTCCTCACAAATTTTATTTTTAAAGGTACAAAATTGGAATCAGTTCTGCTCAGGTAGCAAGTGAAGTGCCGAGATCTTCTGGAGAAAGATGTAGATTTTAAGGAACTAGCCCCATAACCGAAAATGGATATATGGTTCTGAGGCAGAAAACATATTTGAAAGGAATTTATGTGTCTGCCTTTTAAATATAATGACTGTTGAAATAAACCCTGATAAATTCTGGCTGGAAAACAAAACACTTTGATTTGGCAACGTCACTTGGTGTTTTGATGTTTTTCTGTAGGAATGACTAACCATAAGAAAGAGATTTTGATTTAAGATAATGGAAGAGAATCAATAATAAAAGACAACCACAAGCTATAAAAAGTATTTACTAAGGTGGTAAGAAATAGTAGCTTGATACTTTGAATGGAATTAAGCATACTAAGGGTTTTATTTACACAAGGAGGATTAGCAACTAATTGGTATGTTTTGCTTCTTGGCATAGCCGATTGAGTCATAGCTAAAAGCAAACTGTTGTCACTTTTTGAACAGTAACTTTGACTCTTTCATTGTTAGCTGTCTAAATCTTGAATAAAAGAGAACTGTAAGTAACTCGGATTTTAGATATCATGTTCTGTATATTTTTCAGTGTGTAAACAACATAGCCTCATTTGGCTCAGTAAGACTTCTGAGCAAAACTTTTTCAACTTGGGTTATATAGACAATGAGAGCAAAGTACAGTATATACTCGACTATAAATCCAGGTATAAGGCAAGGGCAGGTTTGGGGGCTAAAATTATGGATTTTAATATGACCCATGGATAGGTTGAAGGTAAAATTTAGGGCCATGAATAAAGGATCTAAAGGATGAAGCATAGTAAAACAGTGCCAAAAACTTTCAAAATTCTAGCAGGCACATTTGTGCTCACCCTAAAGCTAAACAGATGAGAGAATAGAGGCAGATCAGTGCTTACTTTTAACCAGGAGATGGTTCCTCTTTTAATGAGTTAAAGTACAGTACTTACATTGACTAGTGGATAAGTCAACTCAGATTTTTTGGGTCAGTTTTTAAACTAAATTTCTAGACTTACACATGAGTATATACAGTGTTAAAATATTGTTATTCGGTAATAAAAACAATATTTCCATGTTACAAAGATCTCTCATTCCATGTGTGTCTGTGTTTTGACAAGGAAAAGCTATCTAATACTCTCTCTGTTGTTGTTGAGTGCCTAAGGTGAATCTATCATGTTTTTGTGTGTGTGTGTGGGGGTCTTTTGGCAAGATTTGTTCAGTAGAGGTTTGCCATTGCCTTCCCCTGAGGCTGAGAGAGTGTGACTTGCCAAAGGTCACCCATTGGGTTTTTATACTTGAGTGAAGAATTGAACCCTGATTGCCAGAGTCTTAGTCCAATGCTCAAACCACTATGCCACACTGGCTCTCCTGCTGTAATTGTTGACCCATGAACATCTACAAAACTGTAGTGCCAAATGGGTCAGAATTGACTTTGGGTTGCAGGGACATATTTTCACAAGACAGGCTCTGTTGCTTCCATTCCTTTGCTTCATCATCTTTTTGGGGGTTTTTCTCTCTGATCTCTTCTTCCTTGAACAGTCTTCTCCCACAGACTGCTCTGCAAATGCAACATTTTCTTCCCTCACTCAGCTCACTCTGCCTCTTAGCATCTCTGCTGCTTTCAGGCCATTTCTGCAGGAGGACAGAAAACAGTCCTAAGAAGCTTGAATTGCAGAGCAGTGAATAGGCAAGGAAAGCACTGTTAACTCAGTCCTCCTCCAGTATCTTGACAGGAAGTCTGTAAAGCATGTGAGGAACAAATAAAATATAAAATAGATGATACAACTGTCAGTGTAAGAGGCAGTGAGATCCCTGTTTCTGCTCTAGGCAATTGACAAGAGAGAGGGAAAGCATGACACAGTGCATATGGCCCTGTCTCGGCCCACTTGCCACTGTCTCCCTCCCTCAGTCCTTATTGATAGGAAGAACCAGGAAGGTACTAAGGGGTTATTATATACATGTCTTGTTTCAACTGTGCGAATAATCTCACTCACGCATTCCTGATTTGTTGTTATTTTTTAATAATCGAAACTGCATCTGTGTGCATCTCTGCTAGTTCTGTTGCCCACGCATGTCAGTATTGCAAGTAAACATGGAGTCGATGATGCGGATGTATTCAAAAGACATACAGAGTGTTGGGTCTATTCGCGTTGGTTATTCATACACTTGACAATGTAAACTCAGGGATAAAACCCTGAGCTCGATTATTCCAAGTTTTGTGGGGGTTTTGACAGCCCCCCTCAACTTAATCAGATACATTCAAAATTCATGTGAATAATACAGATTCAACCCACATTCTACCAGGATTATTTACACCATCTGAATAACAATCCCTAAGAAACTGCTTTGGTGCTGCTATCTATACTGCAAACTCTTACCATCATCGAGCTTCCTTCTCAAGCTGACAAGGCATTAGGCAGAGTAAGGCAGGTGCCAAGAGACACAGAATGGACAAATGTATATATGCCACATCACAATTTTTCTTTCTTCTACTGCCTTTAGAGGCAGTAGAAGATTCTGTCTGAAGTATGTACTCAAATGAGATTCAGCTACCAGTCTCATAAACTTCTGTACATGAGGGGGAGGGGGGATTAGAGAAAATCATATTAACTGAGGGTTTTTTTAAATTAACAAATCTATCCAATTTGTAGTGTGTGAGACTGTTAATGAATCATACACCTATCTTTCAGTTTCTCATCATTGGGAGGAAATGACAAGTGTCAGAATTTCCCCCCTCTTTTTTGAATTTTGCACAAGTAAATGGGAACAGAAAGGCATGTGTTGGAAAAATATATAAGAAAACTGTATATATACAGAAAAATGTATGCATTTGGAAATGGAAGAATTTACCATTCAGGAAGGTGGGAGGAGGAGTGACATCATGCAATCTGATGTAGAAATTGGACAGGGCATTAAGTGCTGGGATTCTGTGAAACCAAAAACAGAACAAAACAAAAAAACAGAAACTGAAAGGAAAGAGGCACCATCATGACTTTGGCCTTAGGCAGCAAAATATTTTGGGCCATCACATCTGCTAACTGTATACCTTTTTTCTTACTGAAAAATAGCAGAAAGGAAAGGCCCTTTTGTCTTGATTATGAAGCATTGTTCATTCCACTTAAAGACAATATTTTGTTTTCTTCCATATTACGTTAATACACTTAAAACTCATTAACTTTCTTTTAAAAAAGAAAATAATATCACTAGTTAGAACTAGGCTTTACCTGGTCAGCTGATGAACTTGTCGATTAAATTAATTAAAATTTGCATCTATAATGGAAAAAAGTTTTGTTAATATTTAAAAAAAACATTGTTTTGTATCACAGGGTGCACCTGCAGGCTGGACAAATAGAAATAATGCAGTTTGACACCACTTTAACTGCCTTCAGAATTGGGATTTCTAGTTTTGTGATGCATGAGCACTCTGACAGAGAAAGCTAATGATCTTGTAAAACTATAAATCTCCAGACTCCATAGGATGGAGCTACAGCATTTACAGTAGTGTCAAACTGCATCATTTATACAGTGTAGATGCACCCACAGAAGCTCAGGATATTTACTATTTATTTATTAAAATGTTTATTTCTCTTCCTATAGCTAAAGATTTCAGAATGGTATACTGACAATAGAATTATAGTTGACCCTCGGTATCCATAGGGAATCCATTCTGGACCCTCCCCCCTGTGCAGATCTCAAAATCCATGGATGCTCACGTTCTGTTGTCCCCAATGGCTGTGCGTGCATTCAGCTGCACCACCATTAAGGACAACCCCCATTATCCCATGACGGCACATGCATGTAGCTGTGCTGCCATTAGGGACAATGGTACTTAATGGCAGCATAACCACACGCACAACCATGTGACAATGGGGGTTGTCCCTAATGGTGCATGCACTGCCATTGGGGACGATGTAGGCTTGCCATCTGTGGATGCTTAAATCTGTGGGTGGCAAACCCACAGATGTTGTTGGCTGACTGTATATTAATTAACTAAAAGCATTCTAAAACAATATAAAGAGTACAAAACAATCTATAACTTTTAAAATCATATTATAAAACAGTGCATGCTACAGCAGAATTCCACCAACTTGTCAAGTCATATATTAACATGTGTATTCTTGGACATTTCTGTGCCCTCTAGAAAGTGAGTATATTTTGCTGCATAAAGTGACTCCCTCAGTTCCATGCTTTGTTAATCAAATTATGTCTCCTAAAAATAAACTATTCTTATGGGGTATATGCTTTCAGAAATATTTATCATTTTATCTATTTATTACAGTTGTATCCTGCTAAGGAACTCAAGACAAAGTACATAGTCATTCTCTCCACTTTAATCCTCACATCAGCTCTTAGGCCTGCCTGTTAGTCAGGTCGGGGAAGTCAAAAGTTATCCAGTGAGCTTCACAGCCAAATGGGGATTTGAACCTGGGTCTTCCTAGTCCTAGTCCAATATTAACCCAAGGACAAAGAACCAATTTCAGTATTGAAAATTTTAGAAATGTTCTCAGGGGCTGCATTCAAGTGTGGAACATACCAAAATTACCAGTATATTTTAGCTTTAAACTCTTATTGCCTTTGGAGAGATAGTTCAACCTTATAGAATGGTTAAAAAAATAATCCAAAATTAGGAACCCATCAGATGATGATATTATGGGATGCAGCTATCTGGGATATGCTAGCAAGCCAGATTCAATCTCTTGAGTTTCTCTATCCTTGTTGTAACTACTCTGTCTATCCCTAGAATACTGATCCTCTCCCTAATTGTTTCAGGTTAAAAAAATTGTCCCTGTTTTATGTCTGACAGAAATTGTGAGTACATTTCTACCATAGCTTTATTAAAATTTGACGGAGCTGCCAGCTGATGATTGTTATGTTGTACATTAGACAGTACAGTTAGTCCTTCATATCCAAAGATTCTTCATCCATGGATTCAACCAACAATATATTCTCTCTCTCTCTCTCTCTCTCTCTCTCTCTCTCTCAAATATTAAAAAAGCAAACCTTGATTTTGTCATTGGCAAAAATAATGGTCATGGAACCAAACCACAGTGGATACCGAGGATCCACCATAGTCCTCTGAAGGGCAACAAAATAGATGAATATTTGTTTTCTCAGCCCTTGTGTTGTTATATTAAAACAGATTGAAATATAAGAAATCATTAATATAAATAGTCTATTGCTACCTAAGGATCAATCACACTGTACTAAACCTTAGTTCAGCATGATGTCTGAAGATCACAGAGTTTCAGAATATGTTTAATGACAACACACAATTTCATCAACCAAATAAGTAACAACAGTTTGACTTCAGTATTAGAATTTGCTCTTAACAATGATACAGTTTATCTGATGCTATATTGTGAATAATAGTGCCATTGCAAATCTAATTTTTCAGGTGATGAATTGGGTTTATAAAACTTTGCTGTCAGCTAAAACATGACATTAAAAATCTACCTTTAGTCTAATAGGGTTTTGGCTCAGTCTTTAAACAAGTCCTTTAATCTTTTTTTATCTTAATGCAGTGAATGGGAAGAAAAAAAATATAAAACAAGGTCTCCTTCTTTATTTATGGGTAAAACTCAAGCTTCATTTTAAAGACACATATTTCACTGTGTGACTTGGATGATTTTGACATTTGTAGAAATCTCCCTTCCCCTCATGATTGCTCTTTTCAAATAGTATTTGGGGGAAAATTGGATTGCTATTAAGAGATCGCACCCTGATTAATTTTATTTTTAGATTCAGCACCATGTGTCTGTAGTTAAAATGTATGAGACTGACAGTGAAAACAATCTCACCTTTATTTATCTATTTATTTATTATCTGTTTATTTCAATTTCTAAGATGGTTAGTTTGCATGTCATTGTTGATGTTTCCGAAGTGATCAAATGCTAAATCCTAATAACTTGCATTAATTCTACCTATGCTACCTGTGATTAAAAAATTACTTATAGTAGAATTAACAAAACAGCCTCTTGCTATATATTATGTAATCAGAATATTTTGTATTGGGAATTAAAAAGAAATGTACCTTTTTGCAAGCCCATTCTATTCTTTCTAGCTAACTCTAATAATATCAGGAAATCTTTTTTGTGTAAGTAGTAACCTGCTCAGTCCAGACTACTCAGCTATTAGAATGATCATGAAAATTGGGAGCTACAATGAAATACAAAATTCAGTGTTGTATTTAACAACATAGCCCTTTTTTTTTGTTTTTAGAAAACCTTCAGAAAAAGTGAAAAGTTCGACTGAAAACTAAAAATTCAAAATGATAAGTTACATGTATATCCTTTTAATTATTATTATTCTTTAGCTTACTAAAACCTTGCATGTTTAGCCTTCACAAAACAATCATGGAAAAATAATTGGGTAATCCAGTTCTGATATATAGCGGAAAGGAACATAGCCTCCCCACATGGCAGAAACTGTACTGCTATTTACTCCCGTTCTCTTGTTTAAGGAGCTAAGTAACATAAGGTGAAAATTGCAGAAAATTGATGGGATTTTGCTTTTGGGGAAGGAGTTTTGTATACAGCTGGGTAGGTGAGTAACTGCAGGATTACTTACTCGCTTATCCAGCTGTATACGAAATTGCATCTCCAAAAGCAATGCCCCAACCATTCTTTGCTGTTTTCATCTTGCTTATCCAGAATTATAAGAATTGTACCTGTAGAACATAGGACTGCTCAATTTCTTTGTGTGTGTGTGTGTGTGTGTATGTATGAAAATCAAAAAATTGTCTGGCCCGGGTCTAGAAAGGCACATACATCTGAGTGCCCCATTTGTCAGGTTTTGTGTGTGTTCCATAAATAAAATACAATATGCAATATTCAGTTATTGTCACCAGGTTACACTATACACAGCAATTTCAGACGCTGGGAAGGCGTTATCACAGGGAAGAATCCCTTTTTTCTGTGCCTTAAAATGCTCAAGTTTGTGCCCTCAGAAAATGTGATATCCACATACAGTGAGTGAGCAGTCTCGAGGGAAGACATTTGGATTGCTCACAACAAATGTGTGACAACTGCACATTTATCACTCTTAAGAACTGATAATTGAGAAAGGCCCTTTAGGCTGCTTTTCATTTGGCAAAATATTATTTGTAGATGTAGCCTGAAAATCCATTTTTGGTGAGTGATAGCAAAACTGTGACTGTATTTTACTCTAAATACTGTTTCAAATCTATTGGAGGATTGTAATATCTAGTTGCATTGGCTGCCTCAGTTGCCCAGGAGTTCAAGCAAATAACAGTAATTATTATGCTTATGATTATTGTTTGTGAACAAAAAACTACTTGTTTTTATTGTATTATTTCTGTTATGATTTAAAAACAACAGCAACATCCATACAGCAAAACTGCAATTTTCTTTTTGGATGAGGAAAAAACACTTTCCCCTGACTTCTTAACCACCACCACATTTCAGATAGTGTTTGGGGAGAGAGAAGATCATTCACATCCTCTCCTTTTGGAGGGTAAAGGCAAATAAGCCTGGTGTTTGGCTGTCCACCATCTGTGTAAGGAATTCACAATCCCAGACAAAAGAAATTGGCAAAGTCTTCTTTCTGTCTGTTCTCCAGAGCCTCCCGATAGCCATAAAACACCTGGACAAAATCAGCAGGTGATGGCAAGGGAAAGAGAATGATCAGTCACAGGCATTGTTAAATCCTTTGAACATTACTTATAGCCTGGACACTGCTGTCACCAGGCACAGTTTGATCTTGGGTGAAGTTTCTTTCTCCTTTGCTCTTGCACGCTCGCTTTCTCTCTCTCTCTCCTGGAAGTGCTTTATTCGCTGACCATGTGACAACAGAGGGAAGTAGACATAAATGCCGACAAATAACGCGGAGTCTAATTTTCCCCATGTTGCAATGGTTATCCCGCATGGTAAGTTTAGAGTTTCTGCCTCTTAATGTAGCAGGCCACAAAAGCCTTATCAAGTTCAGGCAAATCTATCCGCAGCGTATCTTTTTCACTGTCATGTTTGCTTTCCAAGGAGGTGTTTTATCTTTTTCAGTGTAGCATTAAAAAAAATCATTTTAGTAACTAGGGTAATGTATTTTCAAGTTGGCCACAAAAATAGAGGCTGACACAGTCAGAGCAATTGAACTTTTTCCACCCCTTTCCCCAACCCCAGTCTTTCCCTGTGTGTGTGTGTGTGTGTGTGTGTAATTCAGTACTGATATCTCAGGCTCAACCCAGTCTTCCTTATTCCATTCTAGGTTTTGTGCTTCATAAGTATATATTTTCTTGCACAAAAATTTAAAATAGTGTTCACTTTTAAAGTTGAAAACCTAGCAGACACTCTAAAGTAGTGTAAGTTTGGTGAATTTGGGAGAAATGAGCAGTGGGATGCAAGAGAAGGAAAAAGCATCAAAAGGACAGTGCCTTCATCAGGGATGCTCTTGATTAACACTGCAAGCAGTGTATGTCTCCTCATAAGTAAGTCCCATTAACTTGAGCAAATAAGTGATGTAGTTAGCATTTGAATGCACTGGTGTAGTTTGAGCCTGCCAGGCCATCTGTACCTAACTGGTTAAGTCTGTAGTGGTTTTTGCGTTGCATTCCCAAAATTAATCCTAAACTATAACAAAAAAATAAATAAAAATCTGCTGGATCACTTCACAGTTCAGCTGTCCTATTATATATGTCTGAGTACTAATAATACTGGTACACGATACCTGCACAATGTATAACTTACCAAACTAAACATAAACTAGCCGCTTACTCTTTTTTCCCAGTCTGTCCGGAAAAAGAAAAATAGCCTGGGATTGCAATCCCATGTTTGTTGTTGTGGGTCTTCATTTCTGACTTATAGTTGATGCTAAGGTGAACCTATCATGGAGCTTTCTTGGCAAGAATTGTTCAGAGGGTTTTGCCTTACTCTGAGGCTAAGAGAACGTGTCTTGTCCAAGGTAATCCAGTTGGTTACTATATCCAAGCAAGGATTTGAACCTTGGTTACCAGAATCATAGTCCAACACTCAAACCACTATACAACACTGGCCTTGCAATCCTATATATGTTGACCTATTGTGCTTAATTTGGTTTACATGCTGGTAAATATGGTTAAGATTGTAACTTCATTTTCAGTCTCCTGGGATGCTAGAACATAACAACAACAATGATTATAGGTTATATAGGTGGCATATGTTTGGATGACATGACATTTGATGTTTGTGCAGTGTTATGAAAATTTGACTGTGTCAGTGGAAGTTTGCTTATAGAACTGCATGCATGTGTCTTTATGATTGCTGGTGTAATTCTGCTGCTACTTATACAGTTTAATTTTTCCCTATTCTTTTCCACTTGATTGATTTAGTGTATATTTTGCTATAATTTGATTTAAAACAAATCTGAAGTAACAGAGTTCAACTGGGCAAGTATATATTTGAGAAACTCTTTAAAATAACTAAGTAAACCAATAGGTACACATGCACAGACATTTATCACAAGATTGTCAGCTGTGTGGAAGGTATAATTCATGAAATGGAAAGATACAAATTGTCAGATAAGGAAATAAATTTTCATGGATGTAGCCATTTGAGCAAATCACCACATTCTGCAGTACAGGTAAAAGAAGTTTTTACAATTTGCTGTTAATGTTAGACAGAATAAAAAATTGTATTGGCAACCTGTCTTAGGCAGAAGCAGCGTCTCAGTTATACAATTTTTAAAATTCCAATTAAAACTGTTTTAATTTATTTGATTATCTGAAGCATTTGGATATTTGTGGAAAGATTTATAACTGTGGTATTATTTTTATGGTATTTAAAAAACCTGTATGGTATTTCAACTGAGATAGTCATGTCAAAGAGGGTTTATTTTTACAGATTTTTAATACATATTTTTAATGTATGAGTAAGGGGTAAAACAGACGGCCCCAACAGGGAGGCTTGGAGACACCCCTTTTAGGATGGATTGGGGCCATGGCAAACAGACATACAGCCTCAATCCAGCCAGCTTCTGCCACAATTGTGAGCAGAAAAAAAATCTGCTCCTATTTGGGGCGGAAAAAAAGCCTCTGGAGCTGGCTTTTCACCGGCTCTGGGGCATGTGGTGTCTAAACACCATGCCAAGTTGTTTCAAAGGCGCCTGGCGTGTAATCACTGGCACGACTTCTAGGCAACTTGGGGGCATGGCACATGTAAACACCACACTGCCAAGCCATCTTGGAGCCGGCTGAAGCTGCTGGTCTGCTCCTGTCCTAAGACGTAGGCTGCAAATCTAACATTTAAGTGCGACAGTTAGCTATTGTGAACTCTTACTTATGAGTAGACACATGTCAGATTGAATTGTTAATGTGCACTGTGAATACAAGAGGTGCATGCTGAATAGAACATTGACTGATATTGCCATACAGCTTTGGCCAATACTACTTGAAGTGCTTGAGAGGCCGTCCAGCTCAGCTTGGTCCTGAAACCAGGGCAGGATTTAGAAATTTGAAGATTTATGCCTCCTACGCATGATTTTTGGAACTCCTAAAATAGAATTTACTGTTTCCCAAAGTACTTGTGTCTTTTGTATGTCTTGCACCCACTGACTGTTTCGTTTCTTTTTTAAAAAATCTTTTGTGGATTTTTAAAAAAAATGTTTAATTAAGGGCCAGTACAGACCAGCAAAATATACTGGCTTCCCAGTGGCATGGCAACACGGCGCATAGATGCAGCATGCCCCAACGCTGCCCTGAAGCCTGCATCACACCACCCTGCTGCCCACACGGAGGGCAGCTTTTCAGTGCTCTGGTGGTGTGGCGTTTAGATGCCATATGCCTCAGGAGTACTGAAAAGCCACAGCAGTAGAGGAAAGAGTGGCTTGATACACAATTTGAAATTATCAATATGTCCTGATTTTTGAAAAGAAATAATGTGTGTTGATACTTCTATTGTTGCTGCTACAGTTTTGTGGGCTTTTTTAAAAAAAATGTTCTGTTGTTAATGCAGTATTTAGGTCTTTAACACATGTTCCCCATAAAGAAAATATTCAACATCACTGGGATTTTTCATATTTGGGGATTTTATTGCAAAAGCTGAATATGTCACTTCTGTGGTAACATACTGAGGATGTCTAGTACTTCTGTGAAAAGAACAGAGTCCAGCATGACCTATGGCTTCACAGAAGAGTATGTAAGAAAATGTTGACTTCTTTGTCCTGTACAAAAAAGTTCAGCTTCCAGAGGAAGTGAGCAATGTAAGCTATGCTCACATAATCCACATTTGTTGGATGAATTCTCCTGGTACACTTTAGCAATAAGCCATGCAGGAGGTGTGACTGTTTTTGGGTTGTCAGTGTTTTACCATTTAAAGGAAAAGTTTTTTTTTTTTTGCCAAAATAATTAACTAATTTCTGCTGCTTCTTTTTTTTAAAAGACATTGATGGAAGAAGGCTATATTACTATTATGCTATTTTAAAAATCTCATTTTTGAAGGGTGGGAGTAACAACAATTTAGCTTACTCTTACCTTGATAAGGCTGGCCGGTGCTCAGATTCCTGCATTAGAGGAAATACCACTGTCCCTCCCCTACTCTCTTCTAGTCCAACTCTACTGCCATACCTAAGCCTTCAGCCAAGGAAAGGAAATGTATATGCATTTGAAGGCTGGGCGAGAGCCAGACCAAGGCAAACTTTTCTTTTTTCTAAGTAATTGAAAGGGAGGGTGGTTAAGAGTTCTACTCCATGAACACAAACAAAGAAAGTAATCAGAGCAATAATTTGCAGCAAGTTTGGATCAGATGCTACTCCTTGAATCATAGATTGAGAAACAAGATGGGAAAGTGACTGAGGGAAAGAATTATCTTGGAAGGAGCCATGAAGGCTGCATACTTCAATTGTTTGTGTACTAGATGACAGAAGCTACAAAGACTGTTTTTGTACTGTCTGTCCACTAGACAAAAGGAGCCTTGGTGGCTGCATTCATTGCTTGTCTACAAGCCAAAAAAAAAAATAAAGAGTTGTAAAGCTATATATTCAGAATTTAGGCTAAGATGGTGCACATCCCTGCATGGCAACAAAAGGGTACTATGGAGAAAACCGTATTAATGCTTCCACAGTATCAAAGGTGAACTAACAATACTTTTGGTTGCACTGAGACAGCTGTCACTGGTGAATGGAAAATCAGGGCCCTATTGCACTATACTGTAATAGCACTATTATTCCACCTTAACTGCCACTGTAACATGGGAGCTTATTGCACAGGGCTGCAGGAATGCAGTTAGCATGGAACGAAAGGGGGTGTGATGGGAACGGAATGGGCAAAGGACACATTTTACTGCATGCCGGAACGCCGCCAGAAATCCCCATTCCATTCCCCATCCATCCCAGAGGAGGTGATTTTCAAGAACTGTTCTGAACAGTTCCTGAAAATTGGCCGCTCTGATACGGATGGGGAACAGAATGCAGACTTCCGGTGGCCTCGGTGGCGTTCTGGCTTGCAATAAAATGCATCCTTTCCCCGTTCCGTTCCCATCATGCCCCCTTTCATTCTGTGCTAGCTGTATTCCTGCAGCCCTGTGCAATAAGCTCCATGGTATGGAATCTTGGAATTTGCAGTTTAGGCAGGAGCATTTAGAATTCTCAGCCAGAGATAAGAAATAAATAATAGGAAAATAGTTATTATTCTTCTAGAAATGAGTTGGAAAGGAATATGGACTATTGGTTAATGAAGAAAATTATCAGATAATGTATGCATCTTTAGAGGTCAATAAGGAAAGAGGACTACATAGAACTTTGATTTCCATTTATTTAATTACGTCAATTAAAAAAAAAAAAACCAGAACGTGAGACTTCCTGAACACCATCTAGATGTTTGAACTGATCTTCTGAATTCAGACACAGACAGCTCTGGCAAGGTTCCCTCAGATGTTTTCACCACAGTTCAGCTTCTATGAAAGAAGGCATGAAGCCAATGTGTCTTTATACAAAACTTATATACAAGGTCACCACATTAATCCTCTATTTCCATTAATTTCTAATGTGTGTGTCTTACATGTTTTAGATTTCCAAAAAAGGTTGCTCACTTGTTTGTTTGTTACTTACCTTTTGGAATATAACCTACAATAAAAAAACTGAATTAAAAAATAGAATTCTCAGTCAGAGAGCTCTTAGGCCTCACCAGCCTACAAACAGGATACAGCCATAACAGTTAAAGTGGAATGAAAAGGCTATAAGAGTGTAGTGTGATAGGTCCCTTAAAGCAGGGATGCTTTGTGGAAGTGGGGTCCAGGCTTGGTTCTGGTTGATTCTTATAGAAGCTTACTTTATCTCTGGAAGCATCAAAATTGATCTGCGGCTCAATGTGGCTGGCGTTTGAACTTTGGACAAAGCTTTAAAAATACAGTCCGTCCTTGCCTTACACGGGGGATCCGTTCCGGATCCCGCCGCGTAAGGCGAATTCTGCCTATGCTTGAGCCCCATTGGAAACAATGGGGCTCGTGTGCGGCGGCGCGGGAGTGTGCGGGGCGCAACGGGCGCGCACGCCTATTCAATTGAATGGGACGTGCCGCCCCTTCCACCCTGCGCGCCCCCCGCAGCTTGAGCGCGTATGCTCAAGGCCGCGTATGGCGCGGGTGCGCTGTATTAACTAGACCAAGGGGCTGTCTGCACAAGTGATAAAATGTGGGTTTGTCCCACTTTGAAACCCAACTGTTTAAATGGTGCATGTAGCCAACAGAGGAGGAATCCAAGATATCATGCTTTGGGGCTAAACGCCAGAGTGAAATAACTTCTGGTTCAATGGTGTGAACCATTGTACCAGTATGCTGACTGCATGCCATTTTGAGATGAGCGAAGGGGCTGGCATAATTTCTGCCCATAATTTTTGTTGTTGTTGCTGCCTGTCTGTGAATCAGTCATACATATGCATGAGTGGTCATCTGCACCATCAATCCATCACACACTCCATGAAGCGAAATGATGACCAACACAGAATGTTACCAACAATATAATGTATTTAATCATAACATTAACAAATTGGCCTGACCAACAAGGGGGCATGTATGGGAGGCCTCCATGATTGTGCTGTGCCAATGGGTGCACCAATTCACCATATGGGCCATTGATTGTTTGTGTGATCAGGTGGCTGGCTGCATGGCCATTTGCATAGCATTGATTGGGTTGGCAAGAGTGGTGATTAGTGACTGCTGGCATCTATGGGCTTATGCACATGCATTTGTGGTGGAACAGGAAAACAATAATGGTATGGCACAGATTGTACCTGTGAAGGCCTCATTTTGGAGGTCCATTCTTGCAGACAAAGGAGGGCAGTGCAGATTGCCCATCCACCAATTTTACCTGTTGTGGGAGCCAGCAGAGTGGTCAGTGGGTGCTCTTGCAAATCAGGAAACTCCGGAGGTAATCCAGCTTTTCCCTTCCATCTGCACTCAATTTGTTAAAAAAGCAAAACAAAACAAAACTGGATGCAGGATTCAGATCCAGTGTAGTAGAAGAGGGAAATCAGGGTTGGAAATGCTTGTTTTTTATGTTTTACTTTGAGAACACTGTTTAACCTCAATGACTTGCTATTCTGCAGCTGTTACTGAGTTCTTCTACCTTTTTAAAACTTGCGTAGTTCCATTTAATTCTATGATATTTAGTATCAAGGGCAATGTTATTCTTATTTTTCTTTTTAAAAACTATCTGAAATTTTACTAGTTTATACCTCTTTCTTAGCCAATTGAAAAAGAAAAGTTTTGGTTCATAGGTTTGATTCTATTGCAGTTGGTTTATTTGTTCATGGAAGGACTATTTTACACCCATGCTAAAGTGTGCAGAAAGTGAAACTAAATGTAAGTTGTGGAGAGATCTTGTAGCAGTTTTGAGACTAACTGAAAGAAAGACATTGGCAACATGAGCTTTTGTAAACTTCAGTCTACTTCCACAGATGCTTTGGACTGAAATCTACAAATGCCCATGCTGCCAACTTCTTACTTTCAGTTAGTCTCAAAGGTGCTACAAGATCTCTTTACATACTAATACTACAGACTAAAACGGCTATTATCTTTGATTTCTACTAAATGTAAGTTGTTTGTTCTACTTGTACAACAAAGTTTGTATTGGATCTAGAAGTTATGCATGGTTATTAGAGAGAAGCAACTGTAGGTGTGATGGAGCAAGTGAAAAGCAAGCAAGGAAAGGATTTAAGCAAAGCAAATTTGTAACAGGAACAAG
This sequence comes from Sceloporus undulatus, assembly GCF_019175285.1. Classification (NCBI taxonomy): domain Eukaryota; kingdom Metazoa; phylum Chordata; class Lepidosauria; order Squamata; family Phrynosomatidae; genus Sceloporus; species Sceloporus undulatus. The sequence continues at coordinate 233,913,899 of NC_056523.1, forward strand.
AGAGAACTATAGTAACAGGGTACATTTATTGTTCAAGACATAGCTTGACTTAGTGTTTCCATGTGGCCTGTTCTTTCAGATGAACTCCAAGAATACTGGTATGGTTTGTGACTGAATAGTGTTTGATACTGACACACAGACTGAATGACCACCTGAAATTCCTTAGTCTCTAGTTTCAGGGCTCACAATGAACTATAGTCCTGATATGTTCTTTGATAGTAGAACTTTGCATTTCTGGAAGAAAATTAGAGGTTTTCAGAACTTCATGCTTAATTCAAACTTTCAGGCCACAGGCTGGCCCATAGATATATAGCTCTCAAACACTAATTTATCCTCATATTTCCTTCTGTTAAACGTCCAAATTTATACCTAATCACTTTATTTTACTACAGAATGGTGGTCTTGAAGCAGATCATTCTGTGGTTAAAACTAGTTTGTTGCTAGATTATTCATATTATTTTATATTATTTATATTTAAAGTGTTTTAAAGTCTACATAAAAGGAGTCCAAGGACATGCCGGGGGGGGACCCCTTTTCTTTTGTTTCATTGATAAAAGGGATCATAGGGCTCATTCCCACTAGGTTTAAAGCGAATTGCTGATCAGATTATATGTCTGCCATTCCCACTTGAAACTGGCTCTGATCCTACTGTGAAAAGACCCAAATCTGAACCGTGTTCAACAAGTGGGAACGACAGATTGGATTTGCCTCGAGGGGCTGTGCCATCTCTTGCCAACTTCTCTCAGTGAGCCCTAGTGCTCTGTTGCTGTTTTCGGGGGCAACTGTGGGGTATCATCTTGGGTCGTTTCTCTTCCGCAGCTCTCCTTTTGGGCTCAGCCAAGGCTGGCAGGTAGGCCAGTCCATCTTCCCTTCCTCCCCTTGGCAAGCAGGGGGTTGAGAGGCTTTTCTCTTTGGAGAAAGAGCCAAGGCGAGTTGGGAGCCCCACCAGAATCCTTTTTTAAGCATAGCTTCGCCTTCTCTTCCTTCCTCTGCTTTTCCCAGCTTGGCCATGGAAACCCATTGGGTGCCCCTGGACAAGTCACATGCTCGCAGCTGGAGGGGAGGAGGAGGGGGGGCTGGAAGAGCTTTGGCCAGGCTCCCCAGTTGAGGCTGTCAAGAGTGGGTTAGGGCCAGGACCCTGGAGAGGTCTGAGTTGGAGCCCGGGAGCACTCTTGTCTACGAGGAATACTCTGGCCAGGCTTCCTGGTTGAGGCAGCCGAGGATGGGTCAGGGCAAAGGGGAGGAGAGGGAGCTTGGCCACTGCCATTGCTGCCATGGACAGCAATGTGAGGGGCACACTGGAGAGCAGCCCATCTGGAGGAGGCAGAGGAGGAGCCACTGGGGCTCAAGCCTTCCTGCCTTCCTGCCACCCGTACTATATTGTTGTTGTTGTGTGCCTTCAAGTCTGTCATGGGGTTTTCTTGGTAAGGTTTGTTCAGAAGGAGTTTGCTTTTTCTCTCCTCCTCCTCCTCCTCCTCTGTCTATGGCAGTCGTTCTTCTTCTCCCTTCCCCTTCAAGTGTGAATGACAAGGGAGTAAAAGGGAAGTAAATGGCCCAGAGAGATTCAATCACAAAATAACCCGGTTTCTACACTGGGATATTTTGTAGTGGGAATGGGCCTATAGACACTTATGATTTATTATACTTAAATGCCCGCCAAGTGTGTTGTTGTTTCTTTTGGGCTGTGTTTGATAATCATCTGAAATTTTACAGCCTGAGTATTTTGATAATCAACCTGATCTTAAATATATTTATTTGGAAACAAGCCCGACTGATTTTGGTTTCAGTTACTTCTTAGTAAGTGGCTTAGACCATGGTCTAACATGATATGTACATGGTATGTTCAACATCAAAACATAAGTGTGATCATTTGAACTTAGACTGACACTTTAACCTGTTTTTAATGAAAATACTGAAGACAATGTTTATGGTAGTCAGCATATGTGCAGCTATGTGTCCCATTTTGCTCCCATTGCCCCCCCCATATCTCTAATATCTTGAACAAGATGGCTTTGCAGATTGATTTAAACATGTCTTAGACCTCTTCTCAACTAGAAGATGTTTTCTAATCTTTTTACATCTTTGAAGTGATACAATTATGATTTTGGAGGCTTTCAAAATATAGGGTGGCTCAATTCATATTTATTCCTTTTCTACATTTAGGCTCTGAGTGCCTTCCAAAGCATTATTCCACTTTAGTCTTTCTGTCTGGTTTCTATATAGTTGTGCTATGAGCTGTTGAAGCAGCTTTTCCATATACAACTAAAAGACAGTTAATGAGAGGTATAAGCACTGCTGCATTCCAGGAGAAAATTTCTCCCATAGAACTTTGTAAGTCAGCCATTGACCTTCATGAAGTACTACATCTTAAATGTCAGAGCAAAGTCCATCTGTATGGCTGCACTGAAACAATAACATCCATAACTGAAGTCATCCTAATGGCAGTTTGTGCAGTCACACAGTGAGCTGCTCCATTGCAAGAGTCCTGAGTCCTTTTAAAGGAGTTCTGCTCACATTGGTGGTCCATGGATCAGTGCTGGTCCATGGCTAGTGGCTGCCAGTCTGGGATAGATGTGCAGGACAGAAAGAAAGAAAGAATTTTGGGTAATGGGCCCCAAAAAGTGCCAGTCCCTGGCACAATGGGGAGAAAGCCCAACTTGCTCCCCACATTAAATAGCTTAAGTGTTTCTTTAAATGGAATATTTTGTATCTTTTATTCATGGCTTCATAAAGCCTTCTCTCACGTCATGCACAAAACCAAAACAACTTGCTCCTTGATGGGAAGGAGCTGGTTAGAACTCTAAAATGTTCCTGGAATCAGCTCTGTAGAGACACAGAGAAGATGCCATGATCATGAAGGTGGTTTTCCCAGGGTGAGGCTCATCCATCGCACTCTGGGTGTGCTGACCCCTGCGATTTCCCCAAATGTGGGAAACTCGACTCCATAACAGCAAGGTGACCACTTGAAGAGCTTCAGTATCAAGTGAACAAACTATTTTTCTTTAATAGTACACTCTACAGGGGAAAGACAAGTGGTTTTTCTCCTGTTTTGTATGCAGTGTTACCTTATGAAACAGTTACATAATTTCAGGAAACAGTATAATGAATATGAACACTTTGAAAATGGGTTGCATATTCCATTAATTGTTTATTTGCAAAAGAAAAAAAAACCTACTTATTTGGTTTCTGGCAGTTGCTTCACCAAACTATCTCCAGATGTGGCGAGGAGGTGGGGAATGAAGAAACAGGATCCACATTTTTTACTGTTACATTGAAATGTTTTGCAGCACATTCACATTTCATAATCTACATTTGGATGTTAGTTTTGTTTTGTCTTATGTGCTTATGCACTTGTATTTCATTTCCCCTTCTTCTCTGCTTGTCAATCCAAGGGCTGTATTGTAAACAGTTTTCAGCAACATCTTCCATGAACATCTGCATAATGTAATTGTAGGAAGGGAACTTGAAGGTGGAAGCCCCATCTATGATGAGAGATTAAAAATGAATCTTCCACTCTTCAAAATCATGTTTTTTAAAGAAGCTCTTAACAAACCACATTACCCATGTCTGAATTTGTGAAGGCTCCAACCCTTTAGAAAAAAGAAGAGCTTAGTTTTGATTTTTATAACAGGGGAATAGATATTACCTGGATTTCTGTGTTGATTACTTAGCATAGTGTGTGGTAAGTGTGGTTCTTGAATTAACTTGTTTTAGGATGCTCTTGTTTCACGGAGTTTAAAAAGCATCCAAATTCTTAAAAAGTAACAAATACTTTCTCCTCTATATGATTTATTTTTTGTTAGTGACTCTCCTTTTTCTTATCACCACCTCATCCAAAGTGTGTGTTCACAGAGGCTCCAGAGGAATCTGGCCTGTGAACGCTAGCCACATTTTAAAAATGGAGATGAATTTGGGGTGGACCTGTGTATGTCAAGCCGATCTCTGTTCACTTGAAAGTTATTTTCCAGATTGTTCAAGATACTGGATCATAATGTGTGTGTGTTCTGTGGTGGTGAGGGAAGGACTGTCTACTCTCACAGGAAGAAAAAAACAACTGTCCAATAAGCCTCACCCTTCATCTGAGGGTCATAGAGGAAACCTTGGCTAGACATTTTGGTGACTAATTTAAAATATCTGGCAAGACGATTGATAGCGCCTTCCTTTGTGTTGTGACAAATACATTTTGACTGCAGTTTATTAACATAATCCAACACAACCACAGACATATTGTAAGCATTATAGCATTGAATTAGAAACATTTTTTTGCACATCACAGTCTTTGTTCTTTCTCGCTCTTTTTCCTTGACAAGGATCTGGATAATTGCCTCAGCAAATGAACCACTGTGTTCAGTCTGTTTCTATAATTTCTTAAATTGTTTTTCATTGTAAAACTGAGCAAGCTTTTACTAAATATAAAAGAACCGCAGTATAATTACAGCAACAGTATATTATTAAAAAGTGTGACAGAAATGGCACTTAAACTGACAGCTACTTTCTCTTCATGTCTGTGCAACAAATTAAATATCTCCTTGAGAGCATTAGCAAGCAACAGTGTCTTTTACATAGCAGTCAGTTCTACCTAATCTAATATAATTTTATCTGTTTTTTCTCCACAGGAATTTAAAAAATGTGGTCCCTTAGCCTTAACACTGCCAGGTACTTAGATTTGGAAATATTGGTCATAGTGAGATAGAAATGGGTAGAGATGTGAATAAATCTTGCAGTTGTTTCCAAGGGCCTTGGAAGATTCTCAACTTTCCTTATGAGATATCACCTCCAATATAAGACCGAGACTTTTTGACTGGCCATGGATGCTGTAATTGATGCAAAATGTATTTTTCAAAAACTCCCATGACTTCTCAAGATTTTAGTGCCTTTTCCCTATCTAAAACTAAGCCCATACACAAATACAAACCTATCACAACACAAAAACACAAACAACCATGTAGTGCTACAACTTATACTATAAAACTTTTACATTTTCCGTTACTGTGCATTTTACTAAATGTGCCAAAAAATCTTGAAAAAAAATCTTAATTTCATTCAAGACCAGGATCAGAAAAGACCACCATCTTGTGGTGATCAAGAAGAAACAAAGTTGAATATTTCAATTTATCACATGAAAACAAATCAAGTCAGGATTCACATCCCTAGACATTTGGTTTTCTGAGCTGTGATAGGGGATGAGTCTAATAGCGCAGTCAGGGTAATGTAACCCTACTTTGCTGACACTGTTGCAGTTTATGGCTTTAAAGCATTTTCACACCTTTCTGAAAAACTCACACCTCTATGATAATGTACAGAGCTTTCTGTGCTTTGTATAAATGAGGCTGAGTAAATAAACAAGAAGAAAGGGGGTTGATTCCACCCCATTTCCCATTACACTTCTCACATAGGCGGGTTATAGACCGCCGATTTGGGGCGGGCTGCACCCGCCTCTTTCCCCGGTGTATTGGGGCCTCAGCTGCCAGAACGGCAGCCGCTGAGGCCCCGATACGCCGCTTTTCAGGCTGTGAGGAAGCAGCAAAACCCCGCTTCCCCGCAGCCTGAAAAGGGGTGTCCCTGGGGCTTCAAGCCCCAAGGACACCCCGCGGCGGCGGGGAGAAGGAGAAAGGGGCCGCTTGGCCTCTTTCTCCATTGCTTCGCTGGACGCAGTCGTCTGAAGGCTGCGCCCAGCGAAGCAAAGTGCCACTGCAAACCAGGAAGGAGCTCCGAAACGGAGCTCCTTCCTGGTCCCCGGAAAGGGCGCCCTAGCGCGGAGTGAGGATGTCACGCCCGTGCTGCCCCGTGTAGAGGCGGTGCGGCCATGACATCCTCATGACGGCGGCCATCTGGAACGGCCACCGTCATTTTTTACGCGCAGAGCGCGTATTAGGGTTAGGGGTGTGTGGAAGCACCGCACCTCCCTAACCCTAGTACGCGCTCTGCGCGTACTATAATGGCAGTTTGTAACCCGCCATAGAGAGCAACATTCTGGAGTAGGTAGCTCCTGATTCACATGGAAGCTCTCTGTGTGACCAAGACACATGAAAATTCCCATGGATCCATGGAGAACAGCAGTGGGAACCACATGGAGAGTGACAGTGGAATAGATGGGCTAGTGCTCTCATCAATTCGGGTGTTTACTTTATTTGGTTTATATTATGGTAGCATTTGTATTTCACAGTGTGTTTAATCAGCACTTTTATCCTCTTCATCAATGACGGAGAGCAGTGGTCCCCAAACTGTGCTCTTTAAGGGATTTTGGACTTCATCTCCGAGAATCCCAGACTACATGGCATAGGGTTCTGGGAGCTGAAGTCCCAAATCTCTTAAAGGGCACAGTTTGGGGACCGCTGGTCTAGACTTAGGACTGAGCCATGAGATGGCCAAATTAGTTGATAAAAGAGAACAAAAAAGTATTGGAAATAGCTCTGAAAGGATCACTACAGAGGACTATTGTTTGGTAAATACAGTTGACCCTCCATAACCATGGATTATTTATCCACAGATTCAAGCTTCCATGGCTTGAAAATAATAATAATAAAAAAATATATACATTCCAAAAAGCAAACAATGAGTTTGCCATTTTATATCAGGGCCACCATTTTACTATCCATTATATATAATGGGACTTGAACATTCATGGCTTTGGGTATCCATGGGGGGTGGGGGGAGTCCTGGAACCAAATCTGTATAGTTCTGTGTAAAGAAGTGTAAAATGATAATACACTTTTCCCCCGAGTTCACATATTTGCCTTTTGAAGTCTGAGTTGATAGTTATTGACCAAGAAAGCAGTCTTCAGGTTATGGTAAATTGTGTGTATGTGTGCTTTCACGTCGACTTATGGCAGCTCCATGAAGTTCATATGGTTTTCTTAGGGGGGAAAACCCCCCTCTGAGGTGGGGATGTTGAGGAACTGAAAGTAAAATGGCCAATATGTAATGCCTTCTTTTAAAAATGTGAGGCTCTACCATACTTGGAATACAGTGTACACAGAATATCACTGTGACGTACTCCACTCCACACTCTACATTGGCCTGTTACAGACTGCCAAAATAAAGCTGCTTGGGGTCTCTTTGGAGGTATGCTGTTTAAATGATGCATGCATCCTAAGAATCCGGAAGCTGCACCAAAGCTGCACTCCAGTGCTTAGGAATGGAGTGTGGCTTTGGTGCGACCTCCGGACTCTTAGGACCCATGCATCATTTAAATAGCATACCTCCAAAGAGACCCCAAGCAGCTTTATTTTGGCAGTCTGTAACAGGCCATTATATTTTTAATTCTTCACACATTCTTTCAAATTCTTCACACATTCTTGTCCCCTTTATAATATCGGAAAGCATTTCATGTCAATTCTGTTTACCTCAGCCATCATCTGGGTTTAAGGTATTCCCTGATCTAACCTCCTCATCTGAAGCTGATAATCCATTTCAGCTTGGTTTACCCTAAGTCTTTCTAACTCAATCTCTTTTTCCCTTTCAGTTTTGGCCATTTCCTTCTCCTTTGCAATGTTGGCCATTTCTATTCTTTCTTTTATTTCCGTTTCCTTTCCAATTCTGGCCATTTCTAGCTTAATTTTCCAAATCGCTACACTTTCTTGCAGTTCAGAAACTGCTGTGTCAACACTAGCCACCATTTCTTCTCCGACGTCCTCTTCCTCTACCATATCTGGAGGTTTGACTTTTTTAGGAGGCATGTTTGACGTATTCCCTTACCAACACCCACAACATTTACCTCAATAAATACTTTAAAATGGCCAATTTTCACTAAATTTAAAGACAACACTTGTATCTTGATTTCAGAATAGTGATTCCTTACGTTTACCACAGACTTTTACCTCAGGAATCACTAAGAGGCGTTACAAACCACCGCGTTGCGGCGGTGTGCCAGCGCTGCTCTTTGCTCCGCGAGGGAGTCACAGCATACAAACCGCGCGATTCCCTCGCGGAACAAAAAAGAAGCTCCAAAATGGAGCTTCTTCCTGCGGCGCCGTTATGACATCGTGAGGCGCCCATGGCGCACCCGCGACGTCATAACTGCCGCGACCTGTCTGGACACTATGTGTCCAAGACGTAAACATGGCGGCGGCGTGTGGAATGGCCGCTGCCATTTGTCACGGACTGAGTCCGTGATAGGGAAAGGGGTGTCTAGAAGAGACGCCCCTTTTTAAAAATGGGACGTCCTGAGGACGTCCGAAATGGCGGTCTATAACCCGCCTTAGTGTGCTTTTTCTTATTGTACCAGTCTCCTACCAATACCCAGTACGTTTACCTCAGAGACTATTTAATTTCTGGCGTGGTCAGTGTCCAAATAATCTACAAATTACCTTTCTGCTGTTACCTCAAAGATTACTCCTCTGACTCAAATGCCTAAACTTTAGCTGTTTTTTCTCTCTGTGTCAACTAGTCTCCTGCAATTACCTCAGCAATTTACCTCAGAGACTAGTCTTAAAATCACACTCTAGCATGATCAGTTTCCAAGCAATCCCCTACAAATACCCTTGTATGAATACCTGAGAGATCGCTTTACTGACACCAACACCTAGAGTTTAAAATACTAAACTTCTTATTTCAAGATTTAATACCATATTGGGTGTCTGGTAATTCGCACTCAGACCCCCTACAACCAAAGCACACTTCTGAGCACACTTCCAGCCACTGGATTTTACATATCCCGACACTGCCACCAAAATATGCAATGCACTCCACACCACACTCTACTCCTATGATGGCAAGTTCATGGGATTTTCTATTCTCACCTCTGCCACCCGTGTTTTGTGATGTGAGTAGCGTAGTATTAACTCAAGTCCAGGTGTGTCCTCCTTGAATCAAACAAACAAAACTTTATTTATGTTTCAAATGACTTGAAGGCACACAACAACAAAACAACCAAGTACTTGGTGATATGATTCTTAGTGGCAAACAAGGCAATAATAGTTTGTGGGCAGAGTGGTGAGTGACACTCTGCGTATGCACAAAACATATTCTCCAAGAATTCTGTTCACATCTTAAGGCTGCACAAACTAATACAATTAATACAGGACAGGGAGGCACCAAGATTACATCCGCTGGACCTGTGTTAACTACAGCATCCAAGTTAGAGCAGATCCGAGCAATTTTGTGTGCAAAGTGTCATGCAGATCATTCACAACCAATTGTTGTAGTCTCTCCTTCTCTTACTCTCTCACCAAAAAGCAAGCTGAGAGACTAACTTTGGGGTTTCAGGTATCAATATTCATTACATTTCCTAAACTTTTTTTTTTTTTTTTTGCATTAACATTTGAAAAAAAGCAACATGGAAACTAGTCTGTAGCATACCAATAAAAGTCAAAACACACTCAGTTTTTTTTCCTATCAGTTAAATAACCTCTGAAAGATTCACATTATTGTACAACACATTTCTTTTCTAGTGCAGCAGAGAGATTCCAATAAATAGTTGCAAAAGAATAAGACTTGTTTCTTCCTTAAAGAAAACATTTTTAGCTGCTCTAACCTTAGAGATTTACTGTTTATTGGTACTTCAGCTGGCTGCTTACTTCAGATAGAATCAAGGATTCTTCTCTGGAAATAAGATACAAGTTTGCAGTCTTTTTTTAATTTAAAAAAAATCAGAACTTGCCATTGAAATCTTATAAAATGTTGTGGCAAAAGCACTACATCACACTTTTCTATTTACCTTGAAACAGAGCAGCACATTTACTTATGCCTCTACAAAGAGAAATAATTGGATCATCATAAGCACGCACCAGATCAACTTCCTTGCTAAGAAACAACTGGCCCTCTATACAGACAGACCAAAATAAAGCTGCTTCGGGTCACTTTGGAGGTATGCTGTTTCAATGATGCATGCATCCTAAGAGTCCGGAAGCTGCACCAAAGCTGCACTCCAGTTCTTAGGAATGGATCGTGGCTTTGTTGTGGCTTCCGGACTCTTAGGACCCATGCATCACTTAAACAGCATACTTCCAAAGTGACTTGAAGCAGCTTTATTTTGGCCTGTCTGTATGGGGCCAACTGTTTCCTTTTTAACATAACTGAAGGGGTATTAATTCCTCCCAAGCCAAAAAGAAGCACAGGTAGAGAAGTTGAATGTGGAAGAGTTGTCACTTGCTTTAAATCAATTATAGTAGAAGGAGGCTGTAGTAGGTATTTCAAATGATCCACAGCCTGACCCCATAAAGACCAAAACATGACTCCTTTTTTTCTATCAGGCTTACAGAAGTAGCCACTTGTGTGGGCTGAGGAATCAATTTTTGTTTGGTGTAATTATATCAATGTAGATCATACTGTAAGTTCTGCACATTTTCCTGAAGCTCTAAAGTAGGAATATCAAGTCTACCCTGCTTTAAGCCATCCTGTTTAGGTATCATTTCAAGCAAATGATCTAATTTCCCCTTGATAATTTCCAGATGAGGGGAAAAATATATAGTGCACTGTTGTAGCAATGAAAAACCACAGATTTCCCTTTTCATTCAAATGTGTATTGTTGTTTGATAAATCTTTTGTGCATGGTGCTTTAGTGGGTTTCTTGACTAAGAAAAAAGAATGTGTTTCTTATTGGAAAATCAGCTTTGGGTGGGGGGGAAACTGTGTATTGAAAAAACAACAACAAGGTAATTATGTTTTGCATAGATGGAAGGAGAGTGCATAGGGAATTTCTGACCCTGAAGGTGAGTATATAATGCATGGAACTTAAAATAATAAAAAACCCTACAAGGAGTGTTTCTGTCAGTGGTACAAGGAAGATTATAATTCCCTGTTCAGCAAGTGTGAATTTTTCAAAGTTGCATTCCTCTAAATCCTTATGTGTGGATTGAGCCCACATTTATCATGGAAGAGTAGATTGGGATGATTTTTAGCTTTCTCTCTTCCACTACTTATTCTGGAAAATAGGATCCAGTGGTTTAAAGACTCTTTCCCCTAGCTAGGCTCAAAAACATACAAACAAAAAAGCAGGCACTCTGGGGAAAACCTAACCAGGAGGTGTTAAGTTCAGCACCCTCTTAGCCACTGCCATCTAGTTTATTCCAACCTAACTTTCAAAAACATTTAGGCGTTGGGACTTACTTGGCAAGTTTGGATATTTGGTGATGTCCACTACTGAGCTTAGGAGATCATGAACCTATGAAAGTGGAAAACAGAAGATAAAAGCTCTCTTTTTTTCCCCCTTGAGAGAACACCTCTCTGGAAATCTTTGGGTCTTCCAGCACAACTCTGTGGTCAACACCAGGTGGACGGTGACCATAGAATCATGCTGGAAATGTCTAGAGAAGTGTTTTCTCTATGAATCTAGGTCTTCCAGCATGACTGTATGGTCAACCTCTGGTAGAGTTGTGCTGCAGGACCTAGAGGCGGGATACACACCGCCATATAGTACGTATAGGATACGTACTAGGGTTAGGAAGGGGGGTGCGGAAGCCTAGTACGTATCCTATACGTACAAGATGGCGGCGCACCTTCTACATGGGCGCCGCCATCTTTACGTACTGGACGCACAGCGTCCAGACGTGTCGCGGCGCCTATGACGTCGTGAGTCCGCGCCAGGCGCCTCGCGGCGTCATAGATGCGCCGCAGAAAGAAGCTCCAAAATGGAGCTTCTTTTTTGCTCCGCGCGGGAGTCGCGCGGTTTGGCTGCTGCGGCTCCCGCACGGTGCAAATGGCGGCGGCGGGGAAGCACCACAAAGCGGCGGTTTGTACCCCGCCTGAGATTCCTAAAGAGAACATGTTAATCAAGTTCACCAATAATCAAATCTGCTAAGGTCAAAGGTGCAAATGTGGAGGGCCAACTGGAATTAGGAAAAATCATGCCTAATCATTCATGCCTAACAGAACAAATCTCTACCCATATTGACTACAAAAAATGACCATGGAGGTGCAACAAAAGATTACGCCCTGTTTTCCACATGCATCTATTTGACTACTGTGAGCAACAGGATGCTGAAAGAGATGGGTCTTTGGTTTGATCCACTATGATTTTTCTTATAACTTCATTGCAAGTGAAGTCATGTGTGGACAGTAAGTGAAGTTAGGGATGGAAATGAATAGTTGAGCAGCAGATCTCAAGGATTGTATGCCTGAATGATCACTTACTGTTGAATAGGTCAACAACGCTTGGGAGACTGTAGGGGGAAAGGTAGTGTTTTAGAGTTACTGTGGCTTTTGGGGATGATTTAACCCAAGCAATTAAGGAAATTTACACACACACACAGAGCGAGAAAACCAAAAAATCCTAATGATTCCAGTGCATTAGCATAATGTTGTCCAATCATAACTCACAGAAGATTGAAAATTATGTATTACAGCACATGTGGGCAGAGTTGGAGAGGCAGAAATACTACTTCCTTCTTCTTCTTTTTTTAATTGGAAAGGATTTGAATTTTTAAAAGACTTTTTATTAAAAAACAACAACTCAGAGTACAAATCATGTCATCCAGTTTTGCCAAAATAAACTTGGCACCTCACATTTTCTTTCCGAATTTTTTAGGTGTTGGCATGTACTGAATATTAATAGAGCACCACTTCCAATTGCTGGCATAATGTTTTCTTCCTAGAGAAACTGGTGGTTGTTTTTAAACTACCAGAAACAAGTGTGCAGTTCAGAGTTTTCAGTCACGTTTGAACATAAGTGATTTTAAAAAAACATTTTTTTTCTGGTGAGATATTTCTTGTGAGGTTTTAAATAGTTATTACATTATGAATATCCTGGCTTGTACAAATAATATTCCTCTTCTCTTCCTAGTAAATCTATTTTATTTATTTATTTTCATTATGGATCTTCTGTAACTGTAAATGCTATCAACAGTTTGTTAGTAGAAAAGCAAACTCTGCTCAGCAAGTTTGCTCTGTGTAGTGTTTAGCTAATGTGCTCATGGATATTTGAATTCAGACAAATTTGTGAGTTTAAATGGATTTGGGACTATGAAAATTCAGATAGATTTGTTATAATCGTAACTATCTGCACAAACATTACCTCTTTGCCAGAACATGAACTTAGAATAACTAGTATCCTGGGAGGAGAAGAGACATAGCTCTGTGACAGAACGCATGTTTTACATGAAGGAGGTCATATGGGCAAACTGGCAATCTCAGGCTAGAACATTGCAAGACACTGCAATTATTAAGGTAATTGGAACTCTTCTATGAATACTGTAGTCCAAGATGGATTGGGATTTTTTACACAGTTAACCCAGTCCACTATGCTACAATACAGCATTAACAGAGCAATCATACATAGCTTCTCAGGATTCTGAGACTCAGAGGTCTCAGTTCAGTGGGGCTTATCCTCATGAAAATTGGTAAAGAATGGGACTATAAATCATCTTAATCTCCATTGGGTCAATTTTCACATATGGATTCTTTTCCTCTCTTTTTCTGTTTTAAAAAATGTTGCAGTGCAAATGGTCTTTTCCTTCGTATCTTTTTAAAATTCTTTTTCCTTTTCAATGTTTGCCTCTAATTATAGTTCAGCTTTAACCAAGCATGAGTCCACATATTCTACACTAATCATGCACAGAGAAGACTAGAACCAAGTATGCCTCTGTGAGTTCTCTGGTTCTCCATACTGCATGTCAGACATCACAGACTCTTCCACTGATATCCATTGGTTGTTGGCTCACATGTTTCATTGCTTACTCTCAAGGCCAGCTCCAATGAATGAAAATACTCTTTCCCTTATGGACTGTAGCCATGTTATCTTCACAGATGTACCAGCTGTATACTGTACTGCCAACTTCGCCTTTCTATACAGTTGGCCCTCCATATCCACAGATTCAGTATCCACAGATTTACAGCTTGAAAATATATTTTTTTTAAATCTAAAAAGTAAACATCGATTTTGCCATTTTACATAAGGGACACCATTCTGATAATCACAGTGGTCCTAGAACCAAACCATGGTGGTTAGCAAGGACCTACTTTACTCACCTTCTTCTTTCGGCCCACTGTTCTATCATCTTTCCTTTGTTTCAGTCAGAACTGCCCACTCCCTACAGTTCAATAAACCAGCCTTTTGTATTCAGACAGCAAAACGTTATTTCAGCAATGGGAGAAGTTAACAGTAAGACATCTGCAGACAGAACTACCATCATCCACAAGCACAAGCATAGAATAACAATGTCCCATTTTATATTTTCGTGGGCTTTACCTGCATTTGTTTACAAATTAAAACATTGCTATACCCAGCCTTATTTGTCTGCCTCCCACCCCCTGAACACTTCTGCTTTTGTCTCTTAGGCCTGTTACAGACTGCCAACATAAAGCTGCTTCGTGTCTCTTTGGAGGTATGCTGTTTAAATGATGTGTGCATCCTAAGAATCCGGAAGCTGCACCAAAGCTGCACTCCAGTGCTTAGGAATGGAGTGTGGCTTTGGCGCAACCTCCGGACTCTTATGACCCATGCATCATTTAAATAGCATACCTCCAAAGAGACCTGAAGCAGCTTTATTTTGGCAGTCTGTAACAGGCCTTACTTTCTTTTCCTAGGAAGACTGCCCTGGGAAAATTCTCCCATACCAATTTGTGCATTTTTTAGCCAGGCCTTTCCTTTGAATGATATAATACTATATCTCCCATCACTCCCAGTACTTTAAAATAACATTTGAAACATATGAGCCTTTATAACATGACATTAACCAAATTAATACAACAGCAAAATACATCCCATGGCATACTCTGCCAGATTCTGATAGTCTCCCCTGTTCCCTGTTCCTTCACAAGTTCCAGGGAGTCCTGGAACCAAACCTTAGCGGATACCAAGGTCCCACTGTAGGTAACTTTTCAGAGAGTATAGCATTTGAATGCCATAGGTGTTTGATCATTATTATCTTATTAAATAAAAATCAAGCTGGAATAAGATAGGGCTCACCACTATAAATGTCCTAGTTACACACACACATGTGCACACAAGCGCTATTAAAGCTGCATCAATGGCAATACTCTTCCCTCCCGGAAGAATCTTTGCCTTTTCTAACCAGACAAAAGGACATGATGATCTTTCTAAATGAAGTTGGGTACCATTTGACCCAAACTAGAGGTCATTGCTATAAATTATAGAGGAGCTCAATGTTTTTTGGGATACTATTGGAAACAGCTATGGTCACAAGTGAAAGGTTTAGCAGTTCTTAGTACTCCCTGCTCCATTTCTTGCTACAGAGAGGTTAGGATGACAAAAATTTGCAAGTAGGTTGGCAGCTTTCCACCAAAAACATATAAACAAGCAAGAGTTTGTTTGTAAGGAAGCTTGGCTGTCAAACTAAGTGAATCATTGTGTGCATTTATTTGTTTTAAATTCAGTAGAACTTCCTTAACTTTATACCTCTTAAATCTGAGCTTGATGTAAAAGAAAAAATGTATGGGTGATGGTGATGCAGAATATTTCTACTGTTGTATCATGGCGTTTGTATCAATTTTGTCCTGAATCATATTGTTAGTGCCCTCCCTTCCTTCAAAATTGTGAGCGTTTGTTGTTTTTTTCCAGGATTTGGCCAGTTTGAAGAACAGTACCAAATTCTCCAAAAGTACTAGAAAACCCTAAAATGTACAAGAGCTCTTATTCTTTACACTAATTCAGTCAGTTAAGTAACAAGGTCTCTTTTGGGGAGAAAACATCTACTACATTCACACTTAGGAAATACTTCCTGACAGCGTCATAAATTGTATTGCTGTATGGAATAACAGCATTTACACATTTGGTGGATTTGTATAAGGTGATTTTTTGCCTATGTGTGGGGACAGTTCTGTTTCCCACTTTGGTGACTGTATCCATTCAGCATTAGCGTGGAGAATGGCAAGGCAATGTAACTTGAGATTCTGGAGTAGGCAGGCCTCTTCCCATATAGAGAGACAGTATTTCTTCTGCAATTGTGTTGCTGTGTAAATGTTTTCAGGAAATGTTCATGCCTCTTTCTCAAGCAAGATATCAAAAGCTCCACTATCCTTTGAGAAAAAGCTTGAAACTAAACAATATGTTTGAAACAAAACTGGTAGCAATATGTATTAGAGCTTCTGCGTACAGCAAGCCCCGGCTTTTTCAGTGGGTGTGCATGTGTGTGGTGGTGCAAGCAGGAGTACGCACTCATTGAAAAGGTCCCGTGGGTAGCAAGGGTGCACTGTATCTATAGAACATATGCAGACTGGACAAAATCAGTTTAGTTGGAAGTCTTAAATAAAAAGCCACATTTTAACTTGGTGTCAACATGATTCTAATGTTGGCACCAATCAGACCTCTAGAAGGAAGTAATTCCACAAGTGGGGTGCCACCCCAGAAAAGGCCCTCTCCTCTGTCTTTCCACAATGTATTTCCCATACTGATAGGACTTGGGGGAAAGTCCCATCAATATATGGGCAGGCATACATAGAAACAGGGGTGTTCCTGCAAGTATCAAGGCCCCTTGCTGTTTGGGGTTTTAAATGTTATTGCCAATGCCTTGAATTCAGAATGGGAATGGCTTGTTAGCCAGTATGCCACCTTCAGAACAGGTCTTATATGATGTCTGAAAGAATCCCAGTGAGCTCTTTAGCTGCTGTATTTTACACTAGAAGCAGCTTCTGAGTTGCCTTCAAGGGCAGCCCCAATATCACCATTACTATTTATAATGATTCTAGATATACTAAGCATTAAGATGAAATAAGATCGAGAGATACAAGGAATCAGAACAAAGGGATGTAACCATAAAATTAAGGCATTTGCAGATCATATTGTTTGTCTCTTGGAAGATTCCCTAAAAAGTATAGACAAGTTATTACATACTCTACAGGAATATGGAAAACTAGCAGGCAATCAAGATAAAATAGCAATTATAACAATGAACATGACTAGAGAAGAAGAAGAAATATTGAGAGCAAAGTCAAACTAAGATTGAAAAAAAGTATTTAGGGATATATTTTACAAAAAGAAATGGTGATCTTTTCAATAAAAATTATAATAAAATTTGGAAAGAAGTTCAAAAAGATGTAATAAAATGGTCCAAATTATAGATATCTCTGTTAAGGAAGAATATCGTTTTACACAATTCATGTATCTATTCCAAAATATTCCTATAATATATAATGAGAAGTGCTTTGATATTTGAAGAAAATAAGTTTTTGTGGCAAAAAGTCTAGGATAAAATGGTCCAGTATAGTTGAGATTAAATAAAGAGGGGGATCGTTGTTACCAGATCTAAAGTTATATTACTATGCCTGCAGTATGTGCTGGATAGAAGAATGGATAAGACTAAACAATGAAAAATGGTTGAGCATAGAAAGAGATAACATCAGATTTGGCTGGCATGCCTTCATGTGTCACAATAAGCCCCGGCAGAAATAATGGGGCGCATACACGCACCGCATGCCTCGCTGTGAACACACACCCCGTTATTTCCATGGAGCTTGAGCATGCACTCTTTTCCCCATATGTGGGGGGGGAGGCAGAATGGATCCCCTGCATATGGGGAGGGTGGATTGTGATTCATTAGTTGTTTGTTATTTGTGGGATGTATGCTATATGTTGTTTATATGTATTTGATTTTAATTGCAATAAAATTAATTTTAAAAGTGTATGGTATGCTAAAGATAGAAAGAATTCTTTTTGCCACCTCATCTGCCACATAATAGGCACAACGAAAGGTGTTTGGCAATTTTTCATTGTATATTGTTTGTACTTTGCTGCTTGTATTACTGTGCAGTCACCTGGTGGCACATAATACAACTATTGTAGAGGTTGAGTATCCCTAATCTGGAATTCTGAAATCAGTAATACTGCAAAATCCAAGAGTCCACATGGATGGTTGAGATAGTGACACCTTTGCTTTTTGATGATTTGGTGTACACAAACTTTGTGTCATGCACAAAATTAATAAAAAGGTGTTCCTAAAATTGCCTTCGGGCTATGTATATAAGGTGGATACAAAACATAAATGAATTTGCTGTTTACACTTTGTCCCTATTTCCAGGAAATCTCATTATCTATATGCAACTATACAGAAAAATAAAATAAAATCCAAAATCCAAACCATTTCTGATCCCAAGCATTTCAGGTAATGGATATACTCTACCTGTATAAGAAGCCAGTTCCTCAAAAGTGAGTAGAACAGACAGTGGAAAAGGCTGCATCTAGAGCAGTTAAGATCCCAGAGGATCAGTTTCCAAGACAGGATTTACATGTATTCAGAGTTTCTAAATATTAGGAAAAATCAATTTCCCGTAATAGTCAGAAAAAGAAAACTCTACGTATAGAATAGGAGAGTTTTCTATAAGTGCAGTCCTATATGACTAATTTATGTATAATCAAAGACAAGCTATTTATTCCAAAGCACATCTTTTCCAGTGATTGAGGCAATATCACTGCCTAATGTGTCTTGGTAGCATGCATCTTGGTAGCATGCAATTTTATTTTTGGGCTTTTCCAATTATTTTTGCTTATCTTTCCCCAATATCCCTGTAGTCCTAAGAAAAGCAGGACTAGAGTAGAGCACAGAGGCTTGTGGGAGAGCAAATGTACAGATGCTTGTAGACAAGGCATGAAAAAAAATGACAGCCTGCCAGGAATGAGCATGTTGCCAGCTATCGTACACATGTATGTAGACTAGACTTTCACTGTAGGTGCCTTCAGCTATACCAAATAGTTGTATTTCTGGAAGACTAACACCAAAGGCAGCTAAAGGGAGATATCTTATAATTAAATATAACATAAAACAAACATTTTAGTGACATAAAGGTCACATTGCATGAGATGCAAATCTGATTGTTTGTTCCATATCTTTGGACTGCAAACACTAGTTCTGGACCAATGTGGAAAATGTATTCTAAACGCTTTTTTAATATATTTTAAAGAAGTAGTTCTGGAATATATATATATTTTTAAGCATGCTGATAAAGCTTGGTTTCTGGCAAGTAAATTTACTTAATATATATGTTTGTGTTCATAACCATAGTTAAAGGACACATTCCCAAGAAATAATGTGTTCCTTAGAACCACTGTAGATTTTCATAACATTTCCCCCCAGAAACATTTCTATTGTAACCTACATCAAAAGGGCAGCTATGATTCTTGCCTGACTATACATATGCAATATATTAAAAAAAAAAAAAGTGAGTCTACTGTAATTACCAGTTTGCAGAGCGAATTCCTGCAGGGTTTGTACTCTCCCCATTAGTAAAAGAGATAAGTTGAAATGTATTAAAATTTCACTGTACAACTGGGAGTTTTTGTTCACAGTAAATGTGTTAATGTTTCTTCATTGCTTGACTGTTTGTGTTTAAATTTAGGCGGCGTGCCCAACAGGGACAAAATTATAGGATAAAGCTATGTATAAAAGAAAATCCTTTAGAGAGAACCAATAAGGGTTATTTTTAATAAGCAGTTACACATAATAACATTCTGCCCTGACCATAGAGGAAAATTTTAACACTTCCAGAATTACCGGAATCTTTCTGTCTCTCTCTTTGGTGTCAGGGTTTGGGAGACCGAGGCAGTCTCAATGCTTAATGCATCTTGGTAGCATGCGGTTTTATTTTTGGACTTTTCCATAGTCTGCCAAGATAATAAAGAAGCCCTCAGAATCCTTTGCCAGTTATCAACATTTAATGAGCAAAAAGTCCCACAATGATCTAGGGTTGGGTCAGAAATGACATGCCAGATAAAATCCAGATATATCTGAATGTGGAACCTTTTGGAAATCCTTTATACCTTAATTATATTTTAATCTTTCAGTGTTGCTGCATGTGGGGGTGCATTCTGGCATCGCTGTTCCATTTTCCTAAAATAATCTAAAACACTGTTTTCCAACTTTTGGGCCTCCAGACATATGGGACTTCATTGCCCAGAATTCCTGACCATTGCCCATGATGGATGGCACTTCTGGGAATTGAAGTTTTGGAAGAATTTGGGGACCACTGATCTCAGATATCCTTTAGCTACACATTTTGTATTGTTTTGTGTTGTGGCAGCAAAGTCTCCGACACTGGTTGAGTTGGAGTGAGGCAAGGAATGAGCACTGGAAATCTGATGGGCCAGGGAGCAAACATTTCAGCACAGGAATTCACACATTCCAGCATATTTTGCCAGTCTGGATGGATAAAATCTCATAGAGACCTTAGAGAGTGAGTTATAGTGCAGTAAGCTGAATGGTGAGAAAACTAAGGACAGGGATACCCGGGCAGATTGATTGAAGGGAGGGAGGGCTAAATAAAAAATAACCTGAGAGAAGAGTAAGTGAGTGAACACATGAAGCTTTCCAGTTCCTCCATACCCTGATCATTGATGTCATGAGTGCTGTTAAAAATGAACCAGGACCAAGTGAAACCAATAATTTAAATTACATAGAGAACAAAAATATGCATGAGTACTGTTTAAAAATTATGTTTTGAAATATACCAATGTCATTTGAGCATTGGGACAGATTCACTGGGCGTCATTATATAAATATTCTAAGGCACCTAGGGTTTTTCCCTGCTGCTGAACTTTCCCATACAAAAGCTCAAAGCCAGTGGGTTGAGGAAGCAGATACTCAATTTCACATATCGATTTGAACTAGCCTGCTAATTTGTCAGCCACAGAGCTCTTGTTTATTGAAAATTGTAATTGTAAATGAACAATTTACATGTAAATGAACAATTATTTGGACCAATAATTCTGCATTTCTGTGTCATTTTCATTGTTATGAACACCTTTACAATGTGACAAGAATATGCTCACTTTGGGAGTAAAATATGTTGTTTCTAGGATCTCAGTCTTTGCTTGAAAAAGGAGAAAAAACAAGATAAAGAACATAGAATCTATATCACATTCTCATATTTTATGTGGAGACTTAGAAAGAACTGATCAAGCCTCAGGGGTTGACACCAATTTCTGAACCCAAATAGCCCAGGTCAAGTCTCCTGGATCATTTATTTGGACTACAGTGGCTAGTTGTTGGGTTGTACCTCATAAACATGTTTAGCAATAATTCCGTTCTGCAAAACACATAAAAATGTAATTCTTTTCCAGCGTTTCCAGCATGAAAATTATGTGAAATGGAAATGCCCATCTTAGAACATGCAATGGGTGGAGAAGGACGATTTGGCTGATTGGACTATTCCAGTGTATGTTCCTTGGGATTTAGCCACAAATAATCTTAGCTTCGGAATCTGCAAAACTTTCATATGTTCACATTAAGAGAGAACCTTTTATTTGGTTTTTAAAATATTTATGTGTTGCTGTGTGCCTTCAAATAATTTCTGACTTAAAGCAAACCTATCACAGGGTTTTTCCTGGGGCTGAGAGTTTGTGGCTTGCCCAAGGTCCTGGGAAAAGAGCGGGATACAAATAAATATAATAAATAAACAAAGGTCACCTAGTGGGTTTCCATGGCTAAGTGGGGGATTGAAGACTGGTCTCCAGAGTCATAGTCCAACACTCAAACCACTGGTTCTCAAAAATATTTATATCCAACCCTTTATCTGAAAATCTCAAGGCAGTGTGCAATAAAACTATTCAGTGTCTGTTTCGTACCATTCCTACCAAAAACAAAAACTGTACAGCTGTTCAGCTACCTCTAATACAGGATTGCTGAATCATTGCATAATCCTCTCTCAGAAAGTCTTTATATGACTGCAGGGCTTCTCAGTGCATATATTCCCCTGTGTAGTTTTTATTTTCCAGTTGTGTCTGGAGAACAGTTATAAGTGGTTTTTACAAACATTTCTCTGCAACTTGTTTTTCCTAATAGAAGAACCTTTGTTACTTCCATAGCTGTCTTATGTCTTGTTAGTATTCTTACCATCATATCAGATTAGTACTGTTTTCCTGAATGCCACAGAGAAATATAATGATATTAGCACCTTTCAAATTGTATTAGTGAAAATAAATACATGTCGGAAACAGTACTAATATAATATGATGCAAAACTGCTGATATAATACCGAGATGCACTGAACCACTCACATGATATATCTGTATGATACTGGTGTGTGAGGTTTGTAGAAAGACTCAGGAGCATTGAACAACATTGAAATGCAAAATGAAGAATCAAATTGTTTTACTTAGGGATTCACCAATATCTGCGTGACACTTCTTTGTTGTAAAAGGGCTGCTCTCCAAGAAGGTGATTCTATCTATGCACAATGTTCACTTCTCAGTTCCAGATTGAAGGTGTTCTGAGCTGTGCAAAGCAAATATTCTTTGGTTATTCATACAAAATAATATCAAAGGATATTGGGATGTTTCATAAATAGTAACTACACAGATTGTTTTAACCACATATACTACTCATTTATTAGTCATTGGTACTATTGGTGGAAATTGTGTTTTATATTCTTCTCACTAAGCCTGTATGCAGTTCTGCATGCTTATGCCCTCTCATTCTTATGCCCCTTATGCTTATGGAAGGTGATCCTATCAAATTTTGCTGCAAAGACAGTATAAATAGTTTTTTGTGGGTTTTTGGAGCTATGTGGCCATGTTCTAGCAGAGTTTTTTCCTGTCATTTCACCAGCATCTGAAAGAAACGTCAGGAAGAAACTCTGCTAGAACATGGCCACATAGTCCGAAAAACCCACAAAAACTATGGATGCTGGCCATGAACGCCTTCGATTTCACACAGTTGTCAATGATTTGGTAGCCAAATATATGCTGTATCCACAGTGCATAAATAATCCAGTTTGATACCACTGTAACTGCCATGGCTCAGTACTATGGAATTCTGGGAACTGCAGTTTTGTCAGAGAGTTTTGATACCACAGCAAAATACAATTCCCAGAATTCCACAGTATTGAGCAGTTAAAGATACCAACAGCAGACACTGAAGTCTTCTGCCATCATTGCTTTAGTCTCCATCTCACTTGTTTAAATATTGCCAGCTCCCTTGTGAGCTAGGGGGCCACTTGGCTTAGGGATAATCATGTCCACCACCCTGGCCATTTCCCTGTTGCACAGATCAACCAGGATTTTGACAGGATCACCTGCCAAGGCAACAGGAAACTCCCTGAGAGCCACCAGGAATCCATTCGGATCCATGTTTCTTGAAGTGGACAATCTTAAATGGTTACTTACCTCTTCAGGCTCAGAATCTTAGGGAGTCTCAACCCTACCAGATAGTAATCATTCCATGACAAGAGAACTACCAAAAGAGCTCCTCCATGCCATTTCATCCAGAACAGAAAACTAAGTCCAGGGTGTGTCTGGCAACATAAGTAGCACCAGGTAGTACTTGGGACAGATCCATGGCTGTCATGATGGATATGAAGTATTGAACTTCATATGTTGACAGAACAGTCTCCATATAGATGTTGAAGTCCCCTAGTTTAAAAAAAAAAAGTGAGGGTACTCCAATATAACTGCTGAGACAAACTCAGCCAGCTCAGGAAGGGAGATTGTTGACCACTGGAGTGGTGTTACATCAGCAGAATCCCTATTCTGGCCCAGCCACTCACCTTCAAAAACATGCTCTCTAATCTGGCAGATGGTAGAACAGGGCACCAAATGAGGAGGTGGAATCCTGACAAACCCAGATAACCCAGGTCGATAAAGCTAGGAGTGATTGAAACACCCCAGCTTCATTCAGCCAGGCCTGTATAATACAAGGCTGGTCAACAGCTCATGCAGGATCAAGTCCTGAATTAAGGATGTGTTTGCATTCACTGACCTGACTTTGAGCAGCAGCATGTTCTGCCTAGGGAACCTGTTGGCAAGGCTATCCAGAGTATTTGAAGTGGGGGATAGTTTAGACATAACCAACACCTTGTGGTAGCCAGTGAAGCTGTTATAACATGGGACCACAGAAAGGTCACATCATTCTGGTCAAGCTGAATTTTTCAAAAGCTACCTTGAAGAGCACATTAGCCTAAACAGGAGTTAACTAAGATACATATCACCATGACCAAATCCAGATGATGCATTAGATTTATATGTGCAGAAACACTTATGGATACCACTGAAATCTAGCCATCCATTTCAGGGATGAATCTAGACTCTAAGCCTGGGCCTTCAAGGGAATTGTAACTCCTTCCAACACAAGCTAAATCTCTATTCTGTGAGCTTGCTTTTAACTGACCAAGAATATCTCTTTAACTCTGGATTAAGTTTCAGTTTTTTACTTCACCCAGTTCTTTACTAACATCAGACACTCATTTAAAACTATAACAGATTCCTTGGATTTAGGGAGGAAGGGGAAATAGAATAAGGTGTCACCAGCATACTGGTGTCACCAGCCTCCCAAATCATTTCCTGCAGCTTCATTTATAAATTAAATAGCATCAAGAGAAGATAGAACCTTGTGAAGCGTTACAGTCCAATTACCATGAGGTTCAAAAGGAATTTCCCAACACCACACTATAAAAAATTGTCAAGCCATTGCTGCCATGTGACCTGTAGTCTTGAAAATCACCCATTCGGGACACCCTGCCCAGTTCCAGGAGTAGAGCATCACCAAGGATGAAGCTCATCCAAAAGAATCCCTTTTGGCATTCAATGCAGAAATAAATCTATGCTTTTCACATAATTCATTTACAATTATGACTGGGGTTTTATATAGTGGTTCTTGATTCAATATAATTATCACAATGAACAGATTTATCATCTGTGAGCTTTAAGCTTTCAAAAAGCCATCCAGCTAGCCATCCACAACTGTTTATGGTAGCAAGCTCTATATGTTGATCAAGTACTGCCTTTTGTTGTTCCTCCTGAGCAGATTGCTATTCGTTTTATAGGAGGTCCTAATTCTAAAAGTGATAAATCCTGCAATGGGGGGTGGGGTAGGATTACAGTAGCCACTCCATCTCTCTGCTCTGCGTCTATAGAGCTGGTTTCTGTCATTTGGCTTTTCTCTCTCCTTGGTTCATCATCCCTAGATAATAACATCTACATCAGGTTATAGAAATCTGACATTCTGAGATGAGGACTATTGCATGCAGTATCACTGGACAGTCATAAAGAGATCATGTTTGTATCTCATCCTCATGAATTTGCCCCTTATAATTGGAGCTATTCTAATTTTGGACAGCGGAACTGGATTCTAGTTTTTGGTTTGGCCCAGTGGCATCACTAGGAGGGTATGGGAGGTGCGGATCATACCAGGTGACACCGTGAAGGAGGGTGACACCATGGCTCCTCAAACACATACCTTTTGATAGAAACGGGATGTGACATTCATCTGCTTCCCTTTAAAATGCTTTAAGAGATGGTGGGAGTGGGCTGAAGCTCATTGGGAGGGGAAAGGAGAGGCCCTAGAATTTTTTAAAATTAAAATTTCAAATTTCAAAATTTGAAAATTTATTTTTTTATTATTATTTTCTTTAAAAACATCACATTTTAACCAACTCTTCACTATGTATATGTAGATACATTTAGGTTGTGTGTATGATATTGTACTGTAATTTGAAGGTATAATTTTAATTTTGCTATTTGTTTATGTCACAACTATTAGCATTACACTCAGTGGTATATGGAAATTATGATTTATGAGTAACATTAGTGTAAAAAGGCATTACGAAGGATTCTGTATGGTGTGAAATGGAGGAGATAAATGGGGGGGGGCTGATACCATGAGTTACCACACCAGGTGACACCAACCCTAGTGACACTACTGTTTTGGCCTTTTTGTTTGTTTCTAAAAAGAGGCTATTAAAATGGTAGATTAGCATATGATTTTCATTTTTCATTTTTATTTTATGCACTGGCCTGCCCACTCAGCTGCTAAACAGAAAGATGTCTGTGTGTTTTTGTATTCTGGCATACAAACATGTTCCCCATAAATAACAGAGAATGACAATAATATAAAACAGAGAAATGGGTTTTCTTTCTCACCCACAGACTTTACTTGCTTTTTTTTTTTTTTACTTTGCTCTTAGTTTTGATCAGTTGCTACTTCCTTCACAGAAATTTAATAAACAACAAACTAGGAAATTGGAAATCTGGGGTGGGTGGTTGGGTCAGTTTTGTTTTCTTTGGCGCTTCCCCCCAAAAAACAAAATTTGTAATGTTGTTGAATTACCGAGGTATATTTAATAATTATCAAAACCAAACTTCTTTTACTACTTTTGCCAGATAGACGGCATCGTTTATAACACAGTGTATAAAACTGGACTATTTGACATATTTATGAAATTTTAAAATGTATTCTACTTCATTTTCTATGGCAAAATTGTAAACCCCTACCCTGTCCCAAAGAAGCAATGCAAACGGTGGCACCTGCCATTTGCTAAGTACTTGTATCTTAATTTTTGCCACGTGAGAAGTAGAAGGAAAAACAGAAATATATTTTTTTCATGAAAAATTTGGACACTCATAGGCTGCATCTGCACTGCAGTAGCAATGCTATTTGACAGCACTTTAACTGCCGTGGCCCAATGCTTTGGAATTCTGGGATTTATAGTATTGTGTCCTATTTAGCCTTCTGTGTTAGAGAGCACTAGTTCCACAACAAGCTACAAATACCAGGATTCCATAGCACTGAGCCATGGCAATTAACGTGATGTAAAACTGCATTAATCCTGCAATGTGGCAGCAGCATAATCTTGGGGACTAGGCTAGCAACATTTTTGGATGTTTAAATCAATGTTGAAAATATTGAACACTTCAGCAGTGTACTAATTCATGGAACAAAGGTATTCTAGTAGTTGCCTTTTGTGGACTATGGCTCTGGAAACCCACTGGGTGGCCCTGAGCAAGTCATGCTCTCTCAGCCTTAGAGGATGGCAAAGGCAAAGCCCCTTGGAACAAATCGTGTCAGGGACCAGCACAGGTCCAGGGAACACCACTTGGAGTATCATTGCTTTCGACTGCCTTACTTACAAATCTTCCCTTTACACAGTTCCTGGCGTTTATAGATTGTGCAAAACCTTAGCTCCAAAAGAAAACAAATGTTTCATCAATGCACCCCCTCCCTCATTTTTCTGAAGAGCTTCAAATTTTTCCACTAGAAAAAAGTCAAAAATCTTTCCATTGGAAAAATAATGAGGGTGGGCAGGGATGGATTCTGGGCCTTCACAGCACTCTTCTTTTGGCTCCTTTTACACACTCTGCTACAAGTATTAAACAAGTTAAATCAGATTTCCCCCTCATAAGTCCAGATTTATATCTAGAAGAGACTTCCCCCCCCCTTTTGCTTAGGATTTGCCTTAAATTAGAATAGTGAGTTCAGCTAGATGACCTTCAGGTGACCTCCAGTTATAGGATTTCATTATTATCTATTGCTTTTCAAACAATTAATACCAAGCTCAGTTCATCAATTGTTCCTCTCCCTCTCCCTCTCCCACCACAGTACAAATAGGAGTAATTTCATCAACAGCAGTATCAGTGCATCAATTCTTTTCACTGTCACCGCTGGCACTTTAATCAATTAATACAGGATTGATTCATTTGTTCTCATGCCATCACACATCCCTGGCCCCTGTTATTGAAAGGATAGCATTACCATTATTGCTAACATATTGTAATATGATATCAGACAGAATTTTTATATCCTTGAATTAGACTCAGAGGTAAAGAGGAAATAGCTAGGAAGCACTGCTGAAAATATTGGTGTCTGATAAATATTTAGTGTATTTTCAGATGCTTTCTTCTCTTTAAACATTTTAGTGGAAATATTGTTTTAAAGGGAAAAAAGGAAACCTCTCATTTAACTTGCATAAGGATTGATCTGGATGGAATTATTTCTCCACTGATAGTGTCCATAGGAAACATTTATAACCATAGTAGAAATACAAGAAATCCTGTGTTATCTCTGCCTCTAGAAAATGTCTTTGATGATTTGCCCAGTGATGGGTTATTTACATGAAAAAACATAATGCTCCTCTGGAGTCCAGGTTTACTGCAATCTGAATCCATCTTTACAGTTCACTTGTATTATCTGTCTTCTTCTCAGTTGTTGTGTCTTCTTGGGTGGTGGCGATATTTAGTTTGCATTTCCAGTCTGAGTCAGCAAAGAGTGTTTGCAATGTAATACAGTCTAGTTATGAAGGTAGAATGTGTAACTGTACTAAATTGTATAATAGTGGCGGGTTATAGGCCGCCCAAAAATACGTATTGAATACGTATTAGGGTTAGGAAGGGGCGGTGCTTCCGCACCCCCCTAACCCTAATATGTATTCAATACGTACAATATGGCAGCGGCCATTCCACATGGCTGCCGCCATATTGACGTAACGGATGCTCTGCATCCGCACGTGGCGCACTGGAAGTGACGCCGCGAGTGCGCCCTTTGGCACTTGCGGCGCCTCTTCCGGGGCCCGAGAAGGAGCGTGATTTCCACGTTCCTTCCTCTGAGCGTCCGGGAGCCCTGCGGTGTGGCAGCTGCGGCTCCCGTACGCCTCAAGCGGCGGCGGTGGGACAGCGCTGCTTCTCGGCGGTATGTAACCCACCAGTGAATCTAGGCAATAATAACTGATTTTATAGAACCATCCTTCCACATTTGTGGGTTAAGCATTGACAGATTTGATTATTTGCCGATTACTGTATCTGCCGCTGGTGCCCTGTGCTAATTTTAACATAGACTTTGATAGCATTTGTGTCTCTGGGAGGAAATCAAATTAAAGTCGGACCTCTGTATTTGTGGGGAATCTGCTCTGGGACCCTCCACCCTGTGGATACGAAAATCTGTGCATGCTCAAGTCCCATTACAAGTAATAGCGTTGCGGCGTGCACATGCCCACTAGTGCATTCCTGTCAACTCGCCATTAACTAAAATGGGGGCTTGCCATCTGCAGATGGTTAAATCTGCAGATGGCAAGTACACCAATAAGGAGGGCAGGCTGTAGTGGGGTAGCTGGACTGCATGTTTGTTTCTTTGCTCGCTCACACATGCAGGTGGGTAAGGGGAAGGGAGTGGGATGGGGAAAACACATGGAGGGAGGGCATGCATGTTCACTTGCTCACTTGTGCGGGTGGGAAAGGGGTGGGTTGGAGAGGTAGAATGAGGGAGGGCACATATGCTTCTTTTCTCACTCACGTGGGCAGACAGAGGAAAGGAGATGGGACATTAGAATACAGGGAGGTTGCATGTGTTTCCCTGCTCATGCAGGCGACAAGGAGGGTATAGGCGATGGACCGGTGTCCCCCTTTCCCCTCCTCCTGTCCCATCCCATCCCATCCCATTCCCTTCCCCCCTCCCACCAAAGTGAGCAAGTGAACAAGCGAGGGAATGTGCTCATGGCCAATCCATGTCACCCCATGAGTGTAGATAGCTCTTTGTATGTTAAAAATGGTTTGGAGGGCCTAGAGATATTCACACTTTTTTCACTTTCACAGGGATCCTGTGCCACTAGCCCCCATGAAAGCTGGGGGGCAACAATATTTTATTCCACAATCTGGGAGCAGTTGCTGAGAAGGCTCTCTCCCAGATCCTCACAAAAAGTGCCTGCGATGGTGGCGTGACCAAGAGAAAGCCTTCTCCTAAAGGTCTTAAAATTCAGGCAGGCTTATACAGGGAGATATGATCTTTCAAAGTTTGACATAGGGATAGGTATCAGACCAACCTCCCTCTGCCTGAGCCATGATCTTTCAGGGAAAGCATTACTGTTGTGTTTTGACACACATTTGGATAATACACAGAATCCATTTCATGAGAAACTTCTTAATGATCTGCCCTAAGGCTTCCACAAACATAATTATCCCCACCTACCCGTCCTAGTCAGTTTTATGCCACAGCTGAGATTAAGAACACAGTTGCACCCAAAATATATGGTTAATCCCCCTCCCTTTTCATTAAAAAAGCAGACTACTGTACAAATCAGAAATGCGAAGAAATCATTCCAGATGCCCTTACATTGGAGACACTTCTTTTGGAACCCAATGACACTTTTAGACTCCACAAAAATTCTATATCTGCTAGAACTGCCTTTCTTGTATTCATTCTTGCCCCAGAAAAGCACATTTCTCCATTCCTCCTGATACATTTTTTTTACTTCTGTCTCCTAATGAACTCAAAGACACTAGCAGGATTTAACTTCTGCTATGACCTATGTCTGAACCACATATTTGACAAACCAGTTTTTCATGGATTTATCAAAATGCTTGAAATTACCTAAATTTCTGGTATTCATAGATTTTAGCAAAAGCTTGTCAAAAATTGGACAAGGACATTCACCCTTTTAGCTGTTAAGAGCTGTGTGGGTAGGCTTTAGTCACCTGTAACATAAAAAACATAATCCTATACATGCTTGCTTGGGAGTACAGTGCGCCCGTGTGTATGCAGGCACACTATACACAGCTTCAAGCTTACGCTGAAGCCACGTGTCAATAAAACACATGGTGCACGGTGCCACGAGCATATGCCCTATTGTTTTCAGTGGGGCTCGAGCATACATGGAATTCCCCTTACATGGGGGGGGGATCCAAAACAGATCCCCCACATAAGGGAAGGGCTCACTGTATATCCCAAATAACTTATTGTGTAGGTATCTCTTGGAATTGATCCAGTGTCTTTTTTAGATGCTATTATTTTTACAATATGCTGTGCCATTCTATATCAACATTTACATAATGAAACAGATACTTATTTAACATACTAATAAACTCAATTGAAATCAATGAGACAGATGTCCAAGTAAATATGTTTAGGAACAGGACAGAAGAAATACCTGATTTACTTGCAGTGATTCCATTCATATAAAATGCCACTGAATTTACACATATTTTTAAATTTTACATAAAGACCTGATTCCAAATGCTAGTCCCAACTGGACCCAACAAATCAATGGAGCATCATAAGTGTTGACTTATCAAATTCCCATTGATTAAGCCAGCCTAGCTTAAAATGTTCTGAAATTTATTTGAAGACGTGCTTTTGTGAATAATGTGAGTGCAAAAAACTAAAGTTCATAAACCTTTTTGCAGTGCTGCTGATAATTTTAAAAATAGCTAAATGGGCCATTTTGAATTCAGACAAGAAATCTAGGGCTAAAACACTGTATTTCAGCTCGATATTTTAAACAACCAGCCTGGTAAGCTTTGTTTTCCTTTTTAGAAATGAGGAAGGGAAGTGGAGGTTTCTGAAACCTATTCTCAACCCTTAACAGAGAGATGATTGCACTTCTAGCATATTTATTAAGTTCCCATTGCTTCATCCACTAATAGGATAAACACCAGCAAGCTGTGCATACTATGCTGAAAACATATTTTGAAAGAAAGCATGTATTAGCACAAGGAGCTCCCCGTTTTCTGTCTTTTTTTTACAGTGCAATTAATTATTGAGTTCATTAATTAATGAACATATTAGAGAAAGACACCATTACTGACGAGGGGAGACCTGATATATTACTGAGTCAATAAAGTATTGAACACAGAGAGGGACCCTTTGGTAGATTTTTCCCCCTCCCTTCATTTTGTAACCTACAGTCACATATATTATTCTTGCCTAGTCAGCAGTTTTGTGGCTGCTCTTATATTTCATATTTCTAATTCCTTTAATCAGTGATAGGTACAACAGTGTTTTACAACCTTGCTAATGAACAGTTGGTCAGTTGGAACACTTAAATGTCAGGTGTAATACAGCAAGTTCCTCTCCCCTCATTCCACAGTGCTTTTTAGAGTCTAATATAAAGCAGCAGCAGCTGGAGATAAAAAAAGACACAAGGTTTCTGCAGAAGACAGGAGTCACTTGGGGAAAAAAAGACAGCCAACACTTATTAGAATCTACAGAATAAAGGAAATAATATATAAAACATCATTTATGTTAATACTTGTAGAAGTAGTCTGTATTCTCCATATATGCTCACAAATATCACACCTATTTGATTGGGGCTGCTGCCACACTGCAGAATTATTCCAGACACCACTTTAACTGTCATGGCTCCATCCTATGGGATTTGTAGTTTGTTGTGACACACTCAAATTCAGGAAGTATTTTTGTACTTAGAGGGTGCTGCCATCTGCATGTGAGGAAAATACTATAAGATCTTTCTTCCATGAGATAGTATATCGCTGAAACGTTCAGTAACACTCATTTAAACTTAATGTCCAAATATGTTGGTAGCCTAGACCCCAAGACAAGGCTACTGCCACACAGCAGAATTATTAGTGCAGTTTGATACCACTTTAACTGTCATGTCTCCAGCTTGTCAAATCCTACAATTTATAGTTTGTTGTGGCACCAGAGCACTCTGACAAGAAGGCTAAATATCTCACAAAACTTCAAATCCATAGGATGGAGCCATGATAGTTAAAGCAGTGCAAATGGCAATAATTCTACAGTGTAGATGCAGCCCAAGTTATATTGAGTATTGGGCCCAAACAGACAGGCTAAAATAAAGCTGCTTTGGATCACTTTGGAGGTGTGCTGTTTAAATGCTGTATGCATCCTAAGAGGTTGGAAGCCGCACCAAAGTCACTCTCCAGCCCTAAGGACTAGAATGCAGCAAGGGCGCAGCTTCTGGCCTCTTAAGATGCGTGTGTCATTTAAACAGCAGACATCCAAAGTGACCCGAAGCAGCTTTATTTTGGTCTGTTTGTTCAGGCCCTATTGTAATCCATCCCTGACCTACAAGGGACTCTGTAGAGTAAAATTCAGCTTGCTCAGTGTGTAAAGTACGGAAAGCAAAACTACTTCCCCCCCCTCTCCTTGGCGCAAAAGAAACATCTATTTACACACAGCCTTTTTTGTATTCAAGCCCGTAGCACCATCTCTAAACAACCTGATTTTATACATATTTACCTGGAAGTAAGGTATTTCCAAGTTTATTGAGATTTCCAAGCAAGATTGTACTGGACTGTAGCCAAAATCACCATTTTGAGACAAAGGTAGTTAGTTCCTATAATGTAAAGATTCACAATTATATAAATCAGTTGAGGCGGCATTCAGGAAATTCTGATGTTCTTGCAATTACAGGTATCAGCCCCCTCCCCCTTGCCTTTGACCCTGAAGTAATCACTGGTTGCATCTAAATTGGTGGAGTGATCATTTCCTGGCATTTCGAGTAGTTACAGTACATTGTTAATGTGTGAATGATGAATATAATTCCCTCCATTTCAAAAATCTGTGTGCAAATTAAGTCTAAATGCATGCCATAAATTTACTAGTAGTAGCTTAAGGAGCATAGATCAACTTTAGCACTATTTAAAAACTGAGGTGGTGGCCTAAAAAAAAATCTGGCTTATTATTTATGTATTTGCTTTATAATATAAAGAAATTATCTAATTTCCCCCTCCAAATTAATTGTCCTATTTGTACCAGATTCATTTCAGCCCCACTTGCTTAAATTCTGTTTTAAGATGGGAAGAGTGGTTGTAAAGGAAATATGTAACTTGCCAAAAGGCAAATGCCTGGTGCCTTGTCAAAGGAATGGAAAGATGAAAGTCACTTTGTGTCTTTGGAGTTTATTTGAATGTTAATCTCTCTTCTCTGTCATTGTGCTGGTGTTTGGGAACACACTGAGTCAGTTAACATTCTGGATTACATCTCTTACATGTTTCCAAAAGCAGGGGGAGCCCAAAACATTGGAACTTATTATTAACAAAGTCAAGGGTGGCAAAGGAGACCTTTGCTCTGTATTTATGTATATATGAGTACCTACTAATTCATGGTTCTAATTAACATGGGATGTTGTAGTGTGAAAACAACTCACTTAAAAAAAAATCCTTTGGCTATTTGAAAGTTAAACCAGAAGATTTGTGTGACACATATTTATTCTCCTGCATTTAAAACCCTAAGGTGGACTTTGGCCTGTACTAGTTAAAACATGTATTCATTTTCATGGGATGATTTTATTTATTTATCTTTTTATTTCAAGGTTTTCTATCCCACCTTTCTCCCACAATGGGATTCATTGTGATGATGATGAGGATGACTTTGTGCATCCTCTAACTGGAATTGCTCTGTGACTATGATAAAAGTAATTTTTTAATGCGCCCTCCCATGGCTTCATTTAAACAACAATTTATTTCATTTCATGCCATGTTTTGTTTAATATGTATTAAAACATATTAGGGAGCCCTAGTGGTGCAGTGGTTAAATGCTGGTACCGCAGCCACTCACAACCACAAAGTTGTGCGTTCAATTCCAGACAAGGGGCTCTTGGGTCGACTCAGCCTGGCATCCTTTCAAGGCTGGTAAAATGAGTACCCAGCTTGTTGGGGGCAATTAGCTTACATGTTGTAAACTGCTTAGAGACTGCTTAGTTCAATATGAAGTGGCATAGAAATGTAACTGCTGTTGCTATTATATATACGAGAGGGAAATGAAAATGACAGTTATTCTACAAGCAGATATTTGAGGAACAGCGAAATCCTTCCAGACATTTCTATTTTATACCCTAGCTCCAAAGGGCTGTCATGGCATTCTGTATATTCATTAGGGTTGTTCTCCATCCCCATTTTGTGTTGCTGTCTCTTGTCCCAAAAAATCAGCTCTAGACAAGGGGGCCTTCCAGAGAAGTGTGTAATACATCTGAAAGATGTAGATTCTAGGAAGAAGAATCAAATACCTGCTCTTCCCTATAGGCTTGCAACCATTTTTCATGATCATTTGGATCGCGTTCTGATTCTGTTATGATTCTGATTCTGATAAGAAGCTTATAGAAGATGGTTTTCCTTTTCTTCTTCTAGGCCATTCGCTGTACATTGGTAAATTGCACGTGTGAATGTTTCCAACCAGGGAAGATAAACCTGAGAACCTGTGATCAGTGTAAACATGGCTGGGTTGCACATGGTAAGAACAACCTTATTTTTCTTTCTCCTTCTCTTATTTCCCTTGGGGTGTCTGTCTGAGTGTACATGTAATATAATTATAACATTAACTAATTCTCTCTGTGTGTGCATGTGTGTACATCATTGCAGTGTGAAAAGTTGTGCATTGTGGATTGCGTTTGGCATTTTGTCTTCTGAAGAGGAGTCAAGGGTA
The DNA here is from genome assembly GCF_019175285.1 of Sceloporus undulatus. NCBI lineage: Eukaryota > Metazoa > Chordata > Lepidosauria > Squamata > Phrynosomatidae > Sceloporus > Sceloporus undulatus. Next base: position 233,948,668 of record NC_056523.1, read on the forward strand.
GCAAAGTGAGGATGAGTGAGGATGCTTTTGTTTCAACACAAGTAGCTTAAATGAGAGTGGAAACAATGAGTGTCTCTGAAGATGCCAGCTACAGATGCTGGCGAAACGTCAGGAATAAACTCCTCTGGAACATGGCTATATAGCCTGAAAAACCTACAAAAATCTAATGAGTGTTGTATACATTACAAACTATTTTAGCTTCTACAAAGTAGAAGTGCTCAGTGCTCAGAATTAGCCTTCTGGTGAAATGTCTTCGTATTCGAGGTACACAGTTCACACATGCACATTTCCCTACACATGGTGGGCAGGGCAATGCTCCTCTTGCTGAGCAAAAGTGGACTATTTTATGGAAATGCAATATGGTCACATACCCTTGTAAACTATGGCTCTAGCTGGTTGAAAGGGAGGGACATGTAACTTCTGAAGAAACCAAATGTCATCCAAATGCTAATCCAGGGGAGGAAAACCTGTGACTCCCATCTTCCTGGGCAGACCACATTCAGCCCCCAATCCATAGCTATGGAAGGAGGGGAATCTCCACAATCTCCACTTAATGCTGAGAGATACCAGTGGGGATTCCTCTACACCCAGCACCCCACCCAACACTCACACACATACAGTGGTAAGCAGTACACGAAGGAATCCCTGCAGTTATCTTACATCATTAAGTGAAGATTGTTTAAACAAGCTAACTTCACAACCAATACTTTGATGATAGCAAGCTGTGGCTAATCAGAATCAGAAGTTTCCAAAATAACAGCCACTTCAGAAAGTGAAGGAGGGGGATAATGAGTTCAAGGCTGCCTGTCCCTAATGTGGTTTGCTATAACATCTGAATCAAGCCATAGGAAATAAAGTCTACACTGGTAGTCCATTGTTTTATTAGTAAAAATAGTCAGTTAAATTTGCAGCCAATAATACATTTATAGTAGGTTAATCCTCTTTATAGTACCATTGTACTGTGGAGCTCTCAATGCATGTAAGAAATAGGCAATAATTAATAAAGTGTGATAGAAACTGAAAAACATTAGAGTCTGTCTTTCAGAACCTGGATAACAGAAGGAAGGTGATATGTTCTACATGGGTTTAATAAAGCCTTGGTGATGATTCACCCTCATAAATGGTGTTACGGTGGCCTAGATAATCTATAACACAGGGCACAACCCGGAAGGTATGTCTTGTTTGAATCTCTACAACTGTAACTTGCATGGGTGAGGGACCATGCGCATATTTTGCCCACCACTACCAATGCTCCTCTTGCTGAGAACACTAGCACTTCACTTTATAGTTAGTCTATGCTAACAATGTTAACATAATGGTCCACCATAACTGTCCAGCTACCAGTGTGTTTCACTGGTAGCAGTTTTTATACCCTTCTCCTTCACCAAATCTCGAAGCTGTTTTTTAAAGACCAACAAATTTTTGACAGTGTCGTTTAGTGGTTTGAGTTTTAAACTTTATGACTCTGGAGACTAGGATTCAAATCCCTGCTCAGCCATGGAAACCCACTGGCTGACCTTAGTCAAGCTACACTCTCTCAGCCTCAGAAGAAGGGAATGGCAAACCTCCTCTGCACAAATCTTGCCAAGAAAACCTCATGATAGCTTCGCTAGGTCAGGCCCCATCTGGAATATTGTTTCCAGTTATGGGCACCGCAATTTAAAAAGGATGTTGAGAAACTGGAGCGTATCCAAAGGAGGGCGACTAAAATGGTGAAGGGTCTAGAAACCATGCCTTATGAGGAACGACTTAGGGAGCTGGGGATGTTTAGCCTGGAGAAGAGAAGGTTAAGAGGTGATATGATAGTCCTATTTAAATACTTTAAGGGGTGTCATATTGAGGAGGGAGCAAGTTTGTTTTCTGCTGCTCCAGAGAACAGGACCTGGAACAATGGGTGCAAGCTGTATGAAAAGAGATTCCACCTCAACATTAGGAGGAACTTCCTGGCAGTAAGGGCTGTTCGACAGTGGGACACACTCCCTCAGAGTGTGGTGGAGTCTCCTTTGGAGGTCTTTAAGCAGAGGCTGGATGGCCATCTGTCGGGGATGCTTTGATTGAGATTTCCTGCATGGCAGGGGTTTGAACTAGATGGCCTTTGCGGTTTCTTCCAACTCTGTGATTCTATGTTAGTCAGAAATGACTTGAAGACAGACAGACAACAACAACAACAACAACAACAACAAATTTTAAACATCTATCATTAATGGAATTTTATCTCCAACCAGTTTCAGTGGGAAGAGATTTGATATTCAAGAAACTCAGGGTACTGTACATGATTTTACATCATAGTAAAGATAAATATTAGGCTTAGAGACAGTACAGTAACATCCAAAAATCCACAAAACAGTGATACCTTTATTCGGTCATCATGCAGGCAGGCCTCTCCTCCTTCTGGTCATGTGGACACTCCAGCAGATAAAAATTTAAGTTTCATTAGCAAGACAAAAAGAAATCTCCCTCGTGCCACCCAAGTCCCCCCCCCCCCCCTTTGTGAAGCTACATGTTCCTTAGTTAGGCAGAGAGCAGTGAATTTCTAAAGAAGCCCTCAAAGTTTTTGCATTAGGAAGCATTTTTAGGATTAGCCCAAGGTCTCCCCACATTATTAAGGATTAGATGTCTAAAGATGTCAGCTTTCACCTTTTTAATCTAAGTACTGTATCTTTAGTGTCACAATATTCTTTTGAAAAAATGTATTTAAATTTTCTTTTTTAATTTTTTTATTAATAACAGACATCACATTATAAACATTGCAAGCATATAAACAAACATACATAAAACATTGGTTTCAATACCAAACTACAAAACAAAATAAACATACAAAATAACAACTATGTAAATCTAAAACATTATATTATTTAATTCTAATATATATAGTGGCCTCCTCAAAGTAAATGCATATTTTACATTACTAACCATATCATATCTCCTAGGTATACATCTTCAAATAAAAAGGTTTTTTACTTCTTAATTAGTTTTTTACTTCACAAATTTTTAAGCATTCCCATTCCCTTTCTGTCTTTTTCTTATCCAGATCCTTTAGCGATGCAGTCAATATATCCATCTCCATTGCTTCTTCTAATTTATTTATCCACTCTTCTTCTGTTGGGAAACAAAAGGTCCTTTTTGATGTCTTAGCTGGAAATAAATACATTTGATTTGTATCACAATCCCAAAATGTGATTGAATAGGAAACAGTTTATCATACAGGCAACCTGCTGAACTTTTCGCTGTCCTTTTTGAGAAGTTTCTAGGAACAGAATGGACACTAGTTAGTTTAAATTTTGGCTAGTTTCACTTTCCATTCATTACAGTAGGGAGAAATCAGGCTTCTTAAAAGTAAACTTTTTAAAAGTGAAAACGTGGGATCATGACAGGGTAGCTGCCCCCACAATTGTTGAAGAGGATGTGAAGCTTGCAGTGTCCAAGTTTTCTTTAAAGGTTTTGCAAATATTTCCATAGCAACTTCATTACTCTCAAAATGTTAAGTGTCCATGGCAGGTTATACTTTACGTAAATTTTTAACAAATATATATATATTAGGAACCCTGAAAACAAACACAAAATCTAATCCAGATACTTTAGATATTGCCTTAATCCTGGTTAAGCAGATTTTGGTTTGAAAAGTCATAGATTTCTTTTTTAGATGTATTTCAGGCTCAAAACAGTGTAAACATTCACCTGAATCCTAGTAATCATCCCTACTATAGTAGACTCATTGAACCAGTTTTTAAATTGTGAGTCCCACTGATTCAATAGATCTCTCCCAGTTGGAACTACTGAGAGAGTGTGACCTGCCCAAGGTTACCCAGTTGTGTATAATGGCCAAGCCGGGATTCAAACCCTGGTCTCCAGAGTCACAGACCGAACCTGAAACCATTTAGTCATATTTCACTACTGAGAGAAATAGCTTAATCAGATTTTTAAGTTCACAGTACATAACATTTGACAGCTTTATAACTCTATGTACTATATAACCTTAGCACATAAAATTCCACTATAACTACAAGCCTCTCTGCAGTTAGGTACCAATTGGCATTTATTGTCTTAACCGAACCCTAGCCTACCTCATAGGATTGTTGGAAGGATAATGAGGTGGGTTAGGGAAGAAGAAAATGGTGTGTACACGTCTTTGAGACTTTGGATGGAAGAAGAGGAGAAAAATATGCAAACAGATAATTTTTGGCTTTGGGACTTATTTTTGGATAGGCTCCTTCTCCAATATATACTTAATTTCCATTAACTAAGGTCCAAAACACACTGCAGAAATAATGCCGTTTGAGACGGCTTTAAGTGCCCTGGCTCAATGCTAGGCAACTCTGGGAACTGTAGTTTTGTGAGACATTTAGCCTTGTTTTTGTCTGAGAGCTCTGGTGCCACAATAAACTACAATTTCCAAGATTCCTTAGCACTGAGCCATGGCAGTTAAAGAAGTCTCAAAAAGGATTATTTGTGGAGTGTGTTTTGGACCTAATTTCCCTGTTGTCAGTCTTTCATTGGCATTTTCTATTAAACTTAATCTCAGTTTATCCAGTGCAAGATGATTTTCCCCTCCAAAACAAGCTCTCTCAAGCCGTGTGATGGATTCTATACAATGGGTAGCAGGAAGGGAACTTTGGAGACATATGGTCGTCTACTCATTTTGGTTGTTGTTTTTTCCTTGCCTTTCCTGATTATAACAAATGTTCCTAACACATCTCTTAGTTTCAGTACTTAAAATTCCTATTCAGGAGATGGGTATATATGTATATGATAAACAGAAATTTACATTGGAGAATTGCATCCTGCCAGCATGCTTAAATTTCTTGGTCCTCTTTGAATAAATCCAATCACTGTGTTTACATTTTGTGGCAAAACAAGGCTGGTGATATATACAGATATATTTTTCTCAGACACATTCCAAGCATATGTATATAAATTAGTACCTTAAGCCTGTGGCAAGTCCTCTTGACTTATTTAGTTTAGCTGCTCTCCAGAATCTTTAGACGGATGTTCCTTGAAGGCTAATTAATGTTTTGCAGTTAGAGCACTGGGTTTTGAAATCACAGAACAATAAAGGATAGAAGAAAATTTGGTTCTGTTCTCACAGCACTGTAAAAGTACAAAGTTTGCATTTTCCGAATCAACACACAGCATAGAAAGCATGTATTTTTGGTAGCCATACTTTTCAGAAGATACGAATGCATTCTGGGGGGGGGGGGAGGGAAGGATTATATACAGTATACACACTATATTATATATAGTATATAGGGATGCGGTGGCTCAAGTGGTGAAGACACTGACTCTGTTGATTGCAAGATCGGCAGGTTGGCAGTTTCAGTCCTGGGTGCCACATGATGGGTGAGCTCCCATCATCCCTTGATGAATAGTAGCTTTCTATGGATTTTATCTATCAAAGAAAATAATTTCACACCTAGATATTGATGATAATGGCATTAATCTAATATGCCTCTATGATGAAATCACAAAAAACTATTATAAATGTTCATATTTCTGTCTTTGTAGTAATTTATTCATCTGTATTGGTACTTATTTAGGTTTTTTTTTAAAATTAAAAAAAGATAAGCCTTCTTATGTTTAATGCTGTATCTTAGGGTGGGAGAGGCTATACCTCCCCCAGAAAGGATACCCAATACTTTATTTTACAAATGGCTGTAAATCTGTTCAGGATCATGTTGATTTACAGATAATCAAAATAACTCATCAGGCATTAAACGTGAATGTAAATGTACATTCCATTTTGTTATCAAATTCAAAATGAGTATCATACTTGTATTATGCCACAGCACAGTTCCCAATGAAGCAAAAGGGCACATAGAGGTATCATGAGAAAAGCAAGATATGTTGTAAATGCCACTTGTCAAAGCTCCTTTAGAGCACACCCCATTCCCATTATGTTTACTTCCATAATCAGTATGCTTAGAGGAAGCTTCCAAGTTTCATCATAAGCTGAATTCCTGATGTAAAGATCAAATGACAGAAATTCTTGACTGTTTTCAGTGCCAAGATAAGTTTATGAAATGGATGGAGAGAAGAAGGAGACAGAGCTATGGGAAACAGAGAACTTGGGGGTGAGAATAAGAAGGTTGTTGGTTGGCACCCCACCTCCAAAAATGCACACAATGGGTTGCAATATCTTGCCTCTTTTACTGTTCACATTTACGGTGACTCTAAGCTGAACCTATCATGGAGTTTTCTGAGGTTGAGAGATTGTGATTTGCCCAAGGGTTTCCATAGTCAACTGGGGATTTGAACCCTGGTCTTCAGAGTTGTAGTCCAATGCTCAGACCACTATGCCACACTGGCTCCTTTTATGCTACACCACTATAAAGGTATCATTCCACTTTAACACCGGGGCAACATCCTATGGAATTCTGGGACTTACATTTTAGGTCAAGAGCTATAGCACCTTACCAAACAATAGCCAAAGAGCTCTAGTGCCTCACCAAACTACAAATCCCAAAATTCTAGTATGCTGCCATGGCTGTTAAAGTGGAATCATAGTGCTATAACTTTATAGTCAACAATGACTGAACAATCTGGAGCTTTACATCCTGGTCCAAATAGACCTGGAAAGGAAACAGTGTGCTCTTTGTTTGATTTTACTTACATACAAATTCATACCACATCTTTCTGCTATACATGCATGGTACAAGACTGATTACATCAATTCAAATTGCAATTTTAAAAAATTGTCTACACAGTACGGCAAAAGGCAATCAAAAGTACAAACCTCATGGGGCAAGGTTTCTGTAACACTGGCATGAGCACTGAAAGAACCCTGTTTATTGACTTAAAAGTCCTCACTTCTACCATAAGAGGGATATGGAGAAAAGATTGCTCACTGGATCATAAAAAACAAACTTCCCTGGGAGGAAATAGTCTGTCAGCTATCTTAGTACCAAGCCAAAGTCTTTTGAAAAGCAAGAGCTAACATATAACTTGGGTAAGTCGAGGTAGGGATTTTAAAATCATTTTCTTAATGTAATGGCTGTTTTAGGAGAGATCCTTTTACTATTTAAATCTGTCTGTTAATGTTGTTTGTGATCAATCTGATCCTTATGGTTGAAATAACAATAAATTAATCAGAGTAGTGTAAAAGTGTGTTGTTTGATTACTTTCTTTCTATCAAAATATCCATTTCATTTCTCCAAAAACTGATAATGGGATGAAGTGCTTTTTGCCTTTGAAACCCATACATTCTGAAGGTTTGAAGTGCATTTTGGTGAAGTAAAATGGACACAAAGCCATGTTTACCTATGGAAAATGCACATTGCTACAAATGAAAAAATGCAAATAAATTTAATGAGACTAAAGGAAAACATTTTTAAAAAATGTAGAGAGGAAAGTACTAAAGGAATAACGTGCATTTTGAGAATATGTATAAGTACAGTGGGCCCTTGATATACACCATGATTTTGTTCTAGGCCCTCCCATGGGTACCAAAATCTGTGGATACTCAAGTCCCATTAAATACAGCAGATAGCAGAACGTTGTCCCTTATATAAAATGGCAAAATCAAGGTTTGCTTTTTGAAATTTATATATATTTTAAAAATATTTGTAAGCCAAAGAAGCTTTATGATCTCAAAAGAAGCAACTCATGCCAGCAGCTGTCCAGAGTATTCTGATTATTGTAGACAATTAGCTAGGAGTATTCTGGCCAGTGTAGATGAGCCCCATGTCTTAGCACAGCCATTGGAAGGCTGAGAGGAATGATAGTTTCCTCTTGGGAGGCATTAGGCCTCTAACCGATTCAGCCAAAGCACAAATAATTTTTATTTTCCTACTCTGTGATCATGTGGCCAGCATGATTGCACAGAATACTGTTTACCTTCCCATTGAAGTGGTACCTATTTATCTACTTGCATTTGCATGCTTTTGAACTGCTAGGTTGGCAGAAACTGGGACTAGTGATGGGAGCTCACCTCATCATGCAGCACCCAGACCTTGAACTGCCAACCTGCTGATCCTGCAGTCAACAGAGTCAGTATCTTAACCACTTGCCAGAAACAAGAAATTAAAAAACAACAACACACATTTACACAAATGTTTTAAAAACAATTTTTAAAAACTTCATTAAAATACTATAAAATCAAAAGTTGAAAACTGATAAAACTTACATATAAATGAGAACTTCCCTTGCTTAACTATTAAATTCTTGCTCAATAAAAGATATCTTTGCTTGTCAGTGAAAAGAAAGCAGGGAGGGGGCCAGCCTAGCCTCCTATGGAAGGGTGTACTTGAGGGTGGGAGCAACCACCGAGAAGGCTCTCTTTCATGTCCTCACCAGGTGAGCCTGTGGTAGTGGTGGGGCTGAGAGTAATCTTTCCCCTGATTAATTGTAAAGCTCTGGCATGTTTAGATAGTAACATCACATTTCCAAGGATCTTCCCCTCATTCTTCTACTTTACAAATTGAAACATATCCATGACGACAGGACATATAGGTGCTCAGAGTTCATCACTAGGATGTGCTAGGATAGACTCGGTCAAGGAGGTCGTGGACATGAATTTGCAAGACTTAAGAAGAGCAGTGGAGAACAGGGGATCATGGAGTCGATTCAAGGGCAGTTAACAATGGCAACAACAACAACAAAGATGTACTGTTGCGAAGCATCTATTAACCTCTCCCTTGATTACTCAGTTTCTTGCTTTCTGGAGAACTCTTTCATGTTTTAGGAACCATGAGACTATTAGAACACACCAGATTTTTGCCCCCCCCCCCCCCCCGTTAACTCAGAGGGTGCACCACTGTGGTGGGATTTACTACTGGAAATTGTGACTGGATTTACCAGTTCTTTTTCACTTACCATTTCCTTCACCTAAGCTGCTTTGAAGCTGTTTGAAGAGGGGGGAAATATTTAAAGTTCAAGAGTCCTGTAATGGTTTGAGCATTGGACTATGACTCTGGAGAACAGAATTCAAATCCTGGCTCGGCCATGGAAGCCCACTGGGTGGTCTTGAGCAAGTCACACTCTCCCAACTTCAGAGGATGGCAATGGCAACCCACCTCTGATGAAACGTGCCCAGAAAATCCAATGAAAGGTTAACCTTAAGGGCACCATAAATCAAAAACGAATCGAAGGCACACAATAACAACAAACAACTCCCCCGTTCTTTAGAGATGGCAATTGTAGCCTATCAGCATAAGAACTGATTCATCAAAAGGTTCATTCGGTGGCAGGATCAGTGTTTCTGCTGGCATAAATGCAGCTTATTGAGTTTTGACCCTTATACTGTAGTGGTAATCCTACCATCAGTGCTGTTTAATGCTCAGGCCAACAGTTCCATAGCTTGTAATGGCCTCTGCTTACCACTGTTGCTCTTAAAAAGGAATTGGTTGTTTCTCCAGTGAATCTCTGGTGTTTAAAGGATTTAAAGAACTAGACTGTTTTAATTTGCTTCCAGCAGAAACTTGGCATATGTTTTTTCAGCTTGGAGGAAGATTTATTTATTTTTGAAATGGTTTAAATTGGCTAAACCATTTCCTAGGTCTGGCGTTGTCAGGCAAACAAGACTTTTTTAAAAGGGAGATTCTGAGACATGTTATAGGGTGGGTTTTTAAAAAACAGTTAACACTGGCATTTTATAAGCATTTTGATTTAATGCAGATCAGTGCTACCGAGGATGGAAAAAGAAACTAAACTAAAAGAGTAACAGCTGAAAAGTTCTTTTTCAAGTTTCATAACAGCCACTTTTTGTGGCATTAGCAAAAAAATAGTAATACAATAAAATAAAGAAATTACCAGCTCTTCAAGACAGTGTTAAGTCCTGTTTCTTTCAGTCAGGAAAACACACACATGCTTGCATTTCTTCCGCTGAAGCAACTAGATTTGAACCTGATCAACTCTGGTCAAATTGTGTTTTCTTTTCTTTTCATGTGCACATGCCTCTAATGACATTTCCTAATTTCCACCACAATTAAAAACATTTTTACCTTTTTTTTTTTTTTTTGGCTTCATATCTTCTTGCCACTGAGGGTGCATCTATACTGCAGAAATTATCAAGTTTGACATCACATTAACTTCTGTGGCTCAGTGCAATGAAATTCTGGGAATTGTAATTTTGTGATACATTTAACCTTCTGTATCAGAGAGCTCTGGTGCCACAACAAATTACAGTTCCCAGAATTCCAGAGCCTTGAGCCATGGCAGTAAAAGTGGTGTCAAACTGGATTATATCTACTGTGTGGATGCAGCCTACGTCATCTTTGACATCTCCACCTCTTTCCCTGGTGCTCATACATATTTCCAACTAGCTTTACTGATTCATATTTCATTCTGTTATAAAACAGAAAATTCCTGCTCATGAAATCCTAGGACTTTTTTTGGATTGGTTTATAATTCCATTATCTGTCTTTCAAATATCTTGTTAAAGAGAGCATAAACTTTGCTTTGCTTTCACCTCTTAGTGCATCAGGACTGCCTGAAGATTTTTACTGTAATCACATAGGAAAATTGTGATGCCCCCCTTAATTTTCAGGCATCTCACTTAATGAATCAGTTACATCTGTGCCCAGTATCACACCTGAACAATTCTTGTGTTATTTCTACTATGTAGAGTGAGTCAAGGAACAGGAATACAATGCACTGATTGTCTGAATAAAATGGTTGATGCTTTAGTTTCTAGAGACATATATATATTTCTGTTTGCTAGATTTTAAAATCAAGCTGTTTGATAAAAAATGCTGACAACTTTAAAGTTGCATCTGTACTGTGGAAATAATGCAGTTCAACAACAGTTTGCCTGCCATGGCTCCATCCTTCAGAATCCCTGGATTTGTGGTTTTCTGGGGCAGAGGAGGCTAAAGACCTTGTAAAACAACAAACTGCAATATTCCATAGAATGGAGCTACAGAACCTAAAGTGGTGTCAGACTGCATTACTGTATATACTCATACATAAGTCTTGAAATTTTAGTTAAAAAATTGATCCCAAAAACCTGAGTTGACTTGTCCACGGGTCAGTGTAACTACTGCACTTTGACTCTTATTTAAAAACAAAAAGGAACTATCTCCTGGTGAAAAACAAGAATGTAAACTTTCCTGGAAACACTGACCCCTCATCTGCTATCTCATCCATCCAGCCTTCAGTTTGAGTTCAGTTATGCCTTCTGGAATTTTGTAAGTTCTTTGGCATTATTTTCCTTTGCTTCATTCTTTAGATACTTTGTTACATGCCCCTAAGTTTTACCCTCGACTTTTCCATTGGTCATAGCAAAATCCATAATTTTGGCCGTAAAATCTGCCCTCGAGTTATACATGAGGTCAACTTATAGTCGGTTATATACAGTATTTCTATCACATAGATGCACTGTGGTTGTACCCACACTGCGGTTTGATACCACTTTAACTGTCATAACTCTATCCTGTGTAATCCTGGGATTTGTAATTTAATGACCCAACAGAGCTGTCTGACAGACCAGGCTGGATACCTCACCAAAATACAAATCCAGGAATTCCATAGGACAAAGTAATGACAGTTCAAGTGGTGTCAAACTGCTTTATTTCTGTAGTGTGGCAACTAGGTAAGAGTGTTCTCTGCACTGAAGTTAATTAGCTGAGTTGATTCTTAACTACCTTGGGCCCAGGCTATCAAAAAATAAATAATGTTTTTCCATTCAAGAGTGCCTAGGCTCTAAGATCTCCAGGAGGGTCATTTTCTCATTTTGCAGCCCTCGGTGGTATAAAACCTAGAGGGTGCTTTCTTGATGGCTGTTCTCAGGATCTTAGGATCTAAAACTCCCTTACTAAGGAAGCTAGACTGGTTCTTTCTCTGTATTCACTCCACAGGCAGCCAAAAACGTTTAGGAATGAAATATTTCACAAAAAGACTTGTAATCAATTGTTGCTGTTAAATAGATTGTTGATATTTTATTTTTAACCAACACGTTTAAATTGTTTTAATCCGTTAGTATATAGGGCAACTGCATTTTGACAGTAACCTTCTGTATGTACTTTCTAGAGATCTGTACTTATTTTTATCTATATTGGTATTAATTTTATAAATCATTTTGAGTCTCTGTTCTGAAGAGAAAGGCAGAATAATAAATAAATATTGGATTCTTTACCCAATCTCCCCTTTTGAATTCTTATCCCAAAAATGTTGTGATAGGTGATAGCATTTGATAGCTGTGTATTTTTAAAAAACACACATCTATTTTGTTTATTTCATCACTTCCCTGAATCAGATGGATTTTCTGACATGGTTACTACCTGTTTTTCCAAATTGTGTGCTGATGTCTTGTTCTGTTGAATGTTGTAGGCTGCAATTTTTGGAATCTGCTATAGTTCAAAGATCATCTAGACACCTGTTTCTTTGCATGGATATTAAGAGGACCCTAGAAGTGTGTATCTCTAAGATCTTTTTCTAATAATGGTTAATCAAATTTTCTCAATTAATATTTGTTCTTAGCCTTCAGTACCATATGCATCTCTTGGTGATCATTCTCCCTAACCTTCCAAGCTGATAAAGCTATGGTCAAATACACAGCTATCAAAATAATAATAATAATAATAATAATAATAATAATAATAATAAAAAGATATGGTCAGAGCTAGCACAGTCATTTCTCCAAACAGCCTCTAGATAGCTCCATATGGTAGAACTCTTCAAACAGTAGAGAAAAGAGGGTAGGGGGATAGTGAAACTGGCCTTGGCTGGAAGGAGGAAGGAGAGGGAATTGCTGAAAGAGCATCGGTGGGACAAACTTATTTATTTTTAAAAAGACAAGGCAGGGAGAAAAAAGGTAGGAAATTGAGAAGAGAAAGAGCAGAAGGAAAGAGAAAGAGGACTGGGATGAGGCTTGAGGGTTTATATCCTATGTCAGACTGATGTGTCTGGTAGTGATTTAGTAAAAGAAGTTAGTGAAGCTAGAACATTGTTCAGGACCGTTCCTACAGCCAATTGAAAAATACGCTATTTGTTACATGGGCAGACCAGTTGAAATAGTGATACAGGGTACAAAGTGATTGTGATATTCAAACACACATGCAAAGATGTTTAAGGATGTCCGTACATGCACTTCTGCATAAGTGCAGCAAACAAAATATTCTACAAAAACGTGAAGCTACTAGAGAGCATAAATCTTTCACACTCCCCTTTTATTGTACACATTAGAATGCCCAGAGCTTCTCTATGCAAGGAAGGAGGTACTAAGAAAAGGCATGGCCCTTGAAGAATATCATGCCCTTTTTATCAGATTCAATAGTTAATTAGTAGCAAACTCTGCAAATTAAAAATGAATATGGTATTCCTATTTTTCAAGCTGCTTCAAGCATTTGTAAAGGACTTGAGAAGCTTTGCAGAGAGCTGTGCAGATTCTATTTCTGTTAAATATTATCTGTATGCATAATCATTGTATCATTAAAAGTTCTTTTATATTTTACGTTTGTGACTTGGAAGGTTTTTCCAGCTCTGTGTATGAGGAAATAGAGCACTCATATAAGTTTTAGATTGTCTTCCATATGAAAAGTGAGAAGCCATTACAGATCAGCAATTTTATATTTTACAAAATATTATAACACATCCTTGCACAAACTGGTGTGTCATAAAATTTCTTTTCAATGGACTTGAAGTTTTTAAATTTATTTTCAGTTACTGTTGTTTAACTGATCAAAACTCAGCAGTCTTGATCCTGAGCATATCCACTGATATAAGCATATGCTTTAGTTGAACATGTTCATTTGGATGCTAAGCTACAATACTTTCAGTCTCTGGAAATCCATTTGTCTGTGTGGTGTAACATTTGTTTTTAGTAATGGTCAGCTCTCAAGGGAAAAAATGAAAATGGTTGAATTTCTGTGTCTTTAAAATTGTTACTGTTGTGTGTTTAGAAAACAACAGCTATTGTACATGGTTTGTGACTGAAATCTGGAGACATTGTTTACATGTCTTCAGAAGACAATGTCTTAAAATCCCTATTTTATAGATCCACTTCTGTGTGAATTTTGCAATAAATTGTGATTCTGGGGGATTCAAATGTCCCATCTTCCTGGATGAGGGTCAAGATCAGGGAGTGTCTGCAAGTATGTTGATAATATTAAAATAAACTGTTCTTCAGAATTTCAGAACATGCATCTTAATTATCAGAATCAGTTGGATCAAACAGATGAGTTGGATCAATGTTGGATCAAACAAATCAGAGCTTTGAAAATAGCTGGATTTTAGAAAAGGCAGCACTCTATTTGCCTTTAAGAACACCTTATGTTTCTTCACATGAAGTGCTGTGACTTTATCATTTTATTGCACTTTATTACATCATAAAGTTTTATATCTCACTAATGATCCTTCAGGAGGCTTAATTGTTTATAGGAACATCTTAATTAAGTAAAGTTCACCAGGTTAAACAGAATACAAATTGAAAGTGTTACAAGCGAAACAAACCTACCACTATGTTGAAATGTAGCACTATGAAATTAAAACAGCAATTTGATGGCTAAAATAAAAATGTCATATTCCCTTCATGTGTTAACATTGACCTGGATAACTTTGCCTCTGAATTGATGTATGCTGGGTCAGAAAACTGCTAGATGGGACACAATAACACTTTTTCTTCAGGCTTGGGAATTTATTTAACAATATCTCTATTATTTTCAGTAAGGAATGTACCTCAGATTAGTTGAGCAACCCCCCAAACTGTCTTAATTATCTTATTCCCAATCAGATTTCAGAAACAAGGAATGTATTCTGGATTGTACCCTTAGCAATGCTAAAGATTTCTGTAATTACAATCTAATTGACGGCAGTCAAATTTGCTGGAGTATATTTAATCTTGAGCTGAAGTGTGAAACGGTCACAGTAGATGAACTTTATGACAATCGTGCACAAGTGTCCTGTTTAGTTGCAGGGCACAAAGGAAGGGTGATTAAAAAGGATAATCATGACCCAAGGATCGTCATATCTTATGGACCTTATAACAGCGTGGCTAGTGTCATTTATGAGGGGGTGCTTGTAAAACTACCTTAATTAACTTATATTCCTCTAATTACAATGCTTGAAATCACTATTGATTTATCCAGCAGTGCACACTGAATATATCAGTTTGCAAGTGTATTGCATACCCAGGCAGCATGAACAAAGGCAATCAACATTTGTTACTGCAGTAGTAGGGATTCAGGAGTGTGTGGATTACTTTTTTGTGTTATTCATTCATGCTTTTCTGTACAGATTAATATCCCCTAAAGGAATCTACACTGAGCCCTTTGTATCCACAGATTCTTTATCTAGGGATTCCAGCATCCATGGCTTGAAAATATCCAAAAAAACATAAAAATTCCAATAGGGAAAGCTTGGTTTTGCCATTTTATATAAGGGACACCATTTTACCACCCTAATGTCTATAATGGAATGTGAACATCCACAGATTTTGGTATCCATGGGGATTCTGGAACCAAACCACAGTGGATCCCAAGGGTCCACTGCAAAAAGGTTTTTGGAGAAAGTTGTAGAATATATTTGTTTAACTTATAAAGAGAATCATTGTATTTTTTTTGGACCAAGGCATCCTAGGAAGGATAGCTCTGCTTAGGTTACATTACCATGAACAAACAGCAGAAGAGTATTGAAAAGACCATTATATAATATTGAAGATAAAGAGCACAAGAAAATAAGCATCTATTGAGGAGTTTGGGGTCTGTATGAGTTGGTGTGAGCTTTTCCCTATGCTCTCATGGCTAGCAGCACTAGTTACGTTGTTGAGAGCCTCTTCAAGGCAAAATTTGTATAGGCCCTAATACACTGATAATGGTCCAGGGATGTCACAGGTACTCATTTTAGCAACCAATGGAAGGATGCAAGGCTGAATGGACCTTAGAGCCCCTGGGATCGAACTCACAACCTTGTGGTTGCAATACTGGAATTTAACCTGTACTGGTGTCTACAGTACAGAGATTGAACCACTGCACCACCAGGGCCTATCCTGGATAACATATTTAACACAGGAGATACATTTCTTCATAGAAATACAATGCACAAGACTGGCTAGGCAAACTGCTTCATCAAATTGCTCTGAAGTAGTAGGGAGGGAGGCTGCTCTGTTAATTCAGGTAGGAGTGAAAAACAGTCTTCTCCTTAACTATTTAACAACGTAGGGGGGAAATGACAATGGAACAAGCAATTGTAAAATTTAAAACTGTGCATTCTTTTTAAAAATGACTGCATATATTTTATGGCATCAAATACAAAATAAATGTTTATCACATAGTATGAAACTAAATGCAGCATAAATATAGAATATAGAGTATATTAGGATGTAGAAGGTTGCTGTCCCTGTCTACTTTTCAATGTTGTTTATAGTAAGAATATAATTATCAAGTTGACTGTATTTCTTGGGATATAATGATCTGTGAATAATTCTTCCATAAAGATTGCATATGCTCTGTATTGTGGTGGGTTTTTTTTAAGTGGGGCAACTACATGGTATTACATGGTATTTCCCTATCCAAAATAATGCATATTTAGTATCAATATGTCAAATATATTTGGTTTTCTTAGGCGGGGTATAGACCGCCGCCAGTAGGTCCGCGGGGGAGCCGGAGCCTTCAGACGGCCCGACTCCCGCGTGGACCGAAAAAAGAAGCTCCAAAATGGAGCTTCTTTTACCGTCGCGTTTGCGACGTAGCGAGGCGCCAGGGGTGCGCTCGCTACGTCACAAGCGGCGCGACACGTCTGGACACTGTGCGTCCAGTACGTAAAGATGGCGGCGCCAGTATGAACAGGGTGCCGCCATCTTGTACGTATTCAATACGTACTAGGGTTAGGGGGGTGCGGAAGCACCGCCCCTTCCTAACCCTAGTACGTATTGATGACGTACTATTTGGCGGTCTGTAAACCGCCGTAGATTTATTTTTCATGTTGAGTATGTTTGTACATATACCTACATTACTGACTTCATAGTCTATATCCAATGAAAAAAGCTGTTGCTTTTGAAACTGAGGTCCCAAACAGACCGACAGTAAGCACCAGCTTGGGGGTGGTGTGGGGATATGGAGTTTAAATGACACATACCCCAATGCCACCCCCAAACTGACATCATGCTGTCCATTCGATAGATGGCGGGCAGCACTGCCATGCTCTAGCAGTGTGGCATTTATATGCTGCACGCCATAGGAGAATTTAAAGTTGAGGTGGCAGCTGAAAGGGCACTCTTTCGCTAGCACAAAAAGGGGCGGCACTTTGCCACTTCTTTTTGAATCATGCCTCCCCTTTAGGGCCGTCTGTTTTAGCCTTTAGATTGCTAACAATCTATTCATAAATAACTTAAGATGTGCAGGCTAAATTCAAAATAAGCTTCATTTTGTTCAATGGAAATTACTCCATTGTAAGTGTGAATGCAATTGTAGCCTTAGGGCCAGGGAGGCTTCAGGGTGGTTTCTGGATGTGCGGTGTCAAAACACCACGCCGCGAAGCCACTGGACAGCAGCATAAAAGGGCCATTTGTTCAGCTCCTTAGTCTCTAGGATGTTATAGAGGCTTTTGTACAACTCAATATTTATGCCATTTTAACTTCTTCTCTACATTTATTTTGTGAAGGACCCACTTCCAGTTTTTTAAAATTTAATTTTAGAGTTGTTGTTTTTAAAGAATATCATTTGTTGGGCATGGAAACCCTTCAAGTAGTTTTTAAAACTCTTATTTTGGAGCTGTTGCTTTTAAATAATATCCTTTAGTAGGTGTACAAAAAGTCAAAGTAGTTTCTATTGCTTGTTTTGCAAGCACAATTTTAGGACAAAGCTTTCCTGCCCCCTCTCCCTTGCTTCTCATGTTTTCCAGTCATTTTTGAAAAGAAAGAAAGGAGGGAGGATATAAAAGAAAACACCTGTTTAGCTTGGAGGAGTTGGCGAAGAAGTCTGTTTTCCCAATAGGCCAAAGCGACCATCACAGGGCCCCTTAAAAAAAAACACGGGGTGAATTGTTTTTTAATTTCATGCGAGGATTGGCAGAAACTCTGACAAGCACTTCTTCATATTTTATTATGTTCTTGTCTGGCAGAATCTCTGTCAGGCAAAAACCTTGTCAGCGGAAAACCTGTCGTAGGATCAGAGGAGACAAAAACAGGTGTCACACAGGCAGTCAAAACTGAAAAGAAAAAAAAAGATTAGGCTAAAGAGAAAGAGGCAGACAATTACATTAATGCCATTGCTTTTATCTTATAGATGTGTGTTATTATCTCGGGGTGCTGAGTGCGCAATTGCCTCAAAGAAAAGTAGACAGGAGACAAGGGGAAACTTGATAGTTATTAACTGAAGAGGCAGTGTGTCAAAGCTGGATGAGGTTCAAAGTTTTGCAGAGGGATGAAAAAAAATTGCAGACAGCAAGCATCATATGTGAACAAACTGTGCTTCTGCTTTCGGCTACAAAAACCCAGTAGCCATCTAAATTTTTCATCTTGGAATCAGATCACAGAGGCAGAAATTAATGAAGATTTTTGTTGACTGTTTTTAAATAACCTTTTTATTCTATGTAAATTAAAAGGACTTATGAGCAGGGTCCCTTTTAACACAGTTAAAAGAAATGGCTGAAGCATGACAGAGTCCCATTTGTCAGTCTCGCTGTAATCGAAACATGTTGGTAATGTAGTTTTAATTTTGAAATGCTATCTGTGTTCTTATTCTGTGTGCGCATCTGTATGTGCAAGATTAATAGATCACATAGGTGCTTTTAGAGCATAAAGGAATCTGGAAACTGACAAGTAGTTTATTGCTTCATGTTATGTGTTAATGCTTCCTTTATTTTTAACAAATAGTGCAATGTTTTGAATTGAAGAAATAAAAAGGGAAATTGAAATAATAAGGATGCAGTTGCGTACCTACTGTCCTGACTCTTTTAAGGTATTCCTCTAAAACAGTTGAACTATAGTTCTTCCGATTTTGAACTTAAAATCAGATGGGGACAATTCTCCCTGCTCCTGAGAACACTTACTAGACAATAGTACATTAACACATCACTGGATAATTTCTTCTCAATTAGGAATGAAGAATCACTGTTTTGAAGATCACAAATACCATCAATAGCAGATAACTTAAACGTTTGTGATGTATAAAATTATATCAACTGGAGTTTATTTTCTGAGTGCAACACTTTGCCAAAGTGAGTTATGGTGCTCTTACTTTAGTAGGAAAGTAGGAATGTGTACTACCTGAAGATTTGATATGGGGGAAAAATACAGATTTGTCTCTTTCTGAAATCTAAAGTCATTATTGAGAGACATAACTTAATATGTGACATTACTGGGAAAGTTTAAAATATATTGGATGGATATGATGACAGCCAGAAAGATGTTGTTTTAAACCAGTGGCAAATTGTGGGTTCCCTGTTAGTGGGACAGTGAATCCACTGTGAGTTATAGTGTGAATCTTAGAGGAACTATTCCAGGGTCCTAACCCTATTTGATAGGATTTAGCAAACTGGATTGCTTCTGAAAAAATTCAGCTAAAACCCAGAACAGTTTCAGCACCTTATTCAACAAGAAAGATACAAACAAAGAAACAGCTTCATTTATACTGTATGCCGATTCATACTGAACTAACAGTGTCTAAGCAGCTTACAACTGTAAGCTAATTGCCCCCAACAATCTGGGTACAAACAAAAAACAAACAAGCTTCATTTATATACCGCTTCATACCGCCTAAGCAGTGTCTAAGCAGTTTACAGCTGTAAGCTAATTTGCCCCCAACAATCTGGGTACTCATTTTAGTGACCTTGGTAGGATGCAAGCCTGAGTCGAGCTTGAGCCCTTTTGCTGGTATTGAACTTGCAACCTTATGGTTTTGAGTGAGTGGCTGCAGTACAAACATTTAACCACCGCGCCACCAGGGCTCTATATGACACCAATCATCACTGATTAAGGACTTTGTTTTGGTTACTTATGCACACTCGTATGTTATTCTGAGTTGAAAAATCTGTTTTCCAAGGCCTGGTTTTAGGATCAGTTTCATTAGGCAATTGTCAAAGTTGGCCCCCTAATAGGAAGCCCCTCTAGCTGTGGTCATCTTCCTAGACATTGATGCTTATTCAGTATCAAGGCCTTAATATGGTTAAACAAAGCAGTTTCAAGAACTGGAGAAACAGAATCCTCCATTTCTCTTGTCTTCATCCTCTTTGCAGTGGTACATATTTGGTCAGGTGAAGATATGAAGTAAATGGCCAGAGACAACAGTGGAATGAAATGGTCATTTAGGAATGCTCTTGCTCAAGAGCCTTCCCAATCCTGGTGCTGACTGGATTTCTCATTTCTGGATGTTCTGAAGCAACACACATAGTATCTTATTGAGCTATTGAGCTACATTTTATAATTCTTGAGAGTGGTTTAGAACCCAGCCCTACATACAGTAAATGGAGTCCCTGGTATTATTCATTGGTTATCCAGTAATAAAAATATATGAAAACAGACAGACAAAATGCCAAAACAAAACTAATGACTTTTTAATGGGAGATTATTATCTCCATTCCTTATTACAGTGGTACCCCGGGATACGAATGCGCCGCCTTACGAAATTTCCGGGTTACGAAAAAAATCAATTGAAAAAAACTGTTCCGGGTTACGAAGGTTATTTCGGGTTACGAAAAAATTTTTGGTGCTTTTCGGCGCTTTTTCGCACGAAATCGCGGCTTTCGCTATTAGCGCCTATGGCTTTTTCGGCTTACGAAGATTTTCGGGTTACGAACGCGGCGGCGGAACGAATTAAATTCGTAACCCGGGGTACCACTGTATTTATTCAGCCTTGTACCCTACAGAAGGAGAAAGCTGGGAGTTAAATAAATAAATAAGTGTGTGCACAATGCACATTCAGTTACCAGCCCTGATTGAATTGTCACCAAATTCTGTTGTAATCTATCCTTTGCAAGGCTCTTGAAGCTTGTGTGCAATTTTGAATTTAGCCAGCACACTTTAATTGCAAAGTTTTCCTCTAGAATATCATTAAACATTACTTGCCTCTAGAATTGTATCTCTACTGCAGGCTAAAATAGTATGTACTGTATGTGCCATAATTAAATACACACTCAGCTGAGGTAGAGGTTTTGTGGCACCCTGAACTCCTGCAGTGCCCATAGCTATGGCAAGAGTTCTGGGTCAGCAAGAGGTCTTGCATAGCTATGTCTAACCTTAACTGGCTAAGCAACAGAAGAATCTTGCTTTGCACTTTCTGGCACTTGATAAATTGAACAAACCACTTGCCATTATTTTAATGCACAGTGTGGATTTAATTTCCTTTGAATTGTGCAGGGCCTCAAACCCCCAATAAAATATAAATCGAAAACCCTTTTCCTACCCCTTCAATTGAAAAAGAAATGTAATGTTAACTTTTGGTGTGCTATATTATGACTTAGTATGCCAAAGCAGCCAAGTGAGCTTTGGCACTGTATCTTGAACGTATGTTGTAGGGTAATCTGTTAGTTTGAGTTTGACTCCAAAGGTCTCCATTATGGTATGAATCATCTTGTGCATAGGTCCTTTACAATCTGTAGAAGTTGTTCATTATCTTTATCAATATTACTTGGTAGAAGCGCATGCAGCTTACTTTTTCAAATGCTTATTTAAATCCTATTTCCATTTGTGTCATCATGGTTTACATAAAAGTTCCATAGACTCTTGCCTATACTCTGACTTAATATTTTAAATTATTAAAGTTAGATTTTACAACTTTAAAGTTCCTTTTGTTAGCTGTCTCCAACAGCAGCCTTATACAATCTTCTGGTATATGGTTGATGGAAACAAGTATTGTTCTTTTTCTCAAATTTTGGAACTATTTTGCTACTTTTGTACCATTTGGAGCCATGAAGGTTTGGGTCCAGTGTTCATGAAGTCCTGTAAACATAGAAACACATATTATAGAAATCATGATTCCACACACTCACTCTGAGAGTGGTGGAGTCTCCTTCTTTGGAGGTCTTTTAACAGAGGCTGGATGGCCATCTGTCAGGGATACTTTGATTGAGAGTTCCTGCATGACAGGAGGTTGGACTAGATGGCCCTTGTGGTCTCTTCCAGCTCTATCTTCTATGAGTCTACCTATAGGCTTTCAGTATAGCAGTAATAAATAGTCAGAACTATATACACACTTACCTTTTTTTTTTTTACAGGTTTCGGTTACATGTTTCACAAAACTCACCACTACAGAAGAGTAGAGCCTGAAGAATTCTAAAATTCAAATACAAACTTTCTGTTTTTATTATATATAACAATCCACTTCATCTGTTCCATAATACCACTAAACCTCCTCTTCAGTCTTTCACTTTTGTCATTTTAAGTCAGTCTACTTTTGTAGAAAATGAAATGTAAGTGCTTAAGTCTTACCCTGGATATCGTGATTACTTCCGATTCAAGTATAGTGTTGATTTTTAAAAAGCAAATGCTGGAGAGAAGGGGCTGATAGCTATCAGCATCCTCTCCCTTATGTATAAAACATGCAGGTATATCCAGTATAAAAGGTAAAGGTTTCCCCTTGACACGAATGTTTAGTCATATCCGACCTGTACGGGGTGGTACTCATCTCTATTACTAAGCCAAAGAGCCAACATTGTCTGAAGATGACTCTGGTGGTCATGTGGCCAGCATGACTACATTGAACACTGTTACATTCCCACTGAAGTGGTACCTATTTATCTACTTGCATTTGCATGCTTTCAAACTGTTAGGTGGCAGAAGCTGGGACTAGTAACAGGAGCTCATCCCACCACACAGCACTTGAGCCTCAAACCAGCCTTCCAACCTTCTGATTGACAGAATTGGCATCTTAACCACTAAGCCACTATATCTCATCCAGTATACTGGGTCCAAAATTTAATACTTAGAAAATGAGATATAAAGAATATTTAAATATTTGAAAGGGGGATGTCTTGATGTGTCCAGACATCTCATCATAATAATAATGGTCAACCTTTGCAGGATTGTTTTTATTACCCTGGGAGAGTGAAAAGATTGCACAGAAACTTTGCATTTTGCATTAAATGTTCTATTTGCTGCAAAACACAATATTTTGTGGTAATGTATATTTTGTGTGAAAATATATTTTATACAAAATACAGTGCTTTTGTGCGGGGAAAAACTCCATAAATATTTCACCAAAATTTCTCAAAATGTAAAAGTACAAGAAATGTGCAAAACGTCACATGGTCTCACCCAGAGTTGAGAAAAGTTTTTGAAATGTTTCATTCTTGTATATGCAAATGAAATAGGCAATCATTTATATCCTTACTAAGAAACAAAAGTCTTTTATTGGGATTCTGGAAATTTTGCTTTCCAAACTATGAAAATAAATGCTACTGAGGTAAGTGGTATATTTAATCCCAGCACATTCAGTGTTTTATTGTAAGTCTGCACTCCTAGCCAATCAAGTCAGTGGCACAGAAAATTGCTTCCAAAAGGGGGTGTGGAGAAGAACTCATTTTAAATTTGAAATCATTCTGAATTTGATAATTTTTGTGCCAGGAATACATTAAATGCTTATGGAAATATGTATTTCCCATACAAATAAAGTGTATAGTAAGAAATTAGAAAGAAAGTGGGACTTTTTCAGTTTAAAACTATAGTGAAGGAGAGCACTTATCAGAATGTAGTGTTCTGTTCAGGAAAATGCAGAGTGAATGAAACAAGCACACCTCCTTACCTTTTAAAATCATGCTCTTTAGAGTGACTTTGTGCACTCAAGACAATGGTTTCATGTTGTGTCTGAAACGTACAGAGGGTCTCTTGGGCTTACCAGCCCAAAGCATTAAAGTGGGTTCAGAAACATTTCTGAAGGAAAATATGACGCCACTTTTGGCATCTACCCAGAACAATGTCTGAAATGAACTACATTGTATGTGCCTGTCTCATAACTGGAATTTCCAAATGGAAAAAACTAAGAATATTGTGCCACTTTTTCATATATTCCTATACAATGTACAGCAGTCATTCTTATCCCAAACCCTTTCATATTAATATACCGTATTTTCCGGCCTATAAGACTACTTTTTAGCCCTGGAAAATCTTCCCCAAAGTCGGGGGTCGTCTTGTACTCCGGAAAGCCCCTGGGTCCTAAAGAGAGCCCTCGGCAGGGAAGGCTTCTCTCAAAGGCAAAGGAGCATCCTCCTCCGTTCCTTCCCTCCTTTGCCTTCCCTCCCTCCCTCCCTCTCTCCCTTTCTTTTCCCCTCCTTCCTTCCCTCCCTCCCTTCCTCCTTCCTTCCTTCCCTTTTCCTTCCTTTTCTTCTCTGCCTTCCTTCCTTGCTCCCTCCTTTCCCTTCCTGTCCTCAGACGGCAGAAGGTCTCTCTACCTTCCCTCCAGCCTGAGAGCCAGGCTGGCTACAGAGCAACCAATCCTTTGGAGTCACACACTCACAGTTTTCAGCCAATCAGAGAGAGGGCTGGAGAGTGGTCGCCACCCCACCCTCAGAAAAGGGTCTCTCTCTCTCTCTCTCTCTCTCTCTCTCTCTCTGTCTCTCTCTTAGCCCCTGAGTCCCTCTGAGAGCCAGGCTACAGAGCAACCAATCCTGTTTGGATAGAGTCACACTAACAGCCAATCAGAGAGAGGACAGTGGTTGCCCCCCCCGCCCTCACAAACTACAATTCCCAGGATTCCCTGGTTTTTCAAGGGAATTGCCTCCACACTTCCAGATCCCAGCCCCAGAGAATGAGTCTACAGCATAATCAGTGTTGCCAATTTAAGTCCACTTCTGCAGGTGCATTTGGATTTAATAATGATAACAATAATGGTGATGATGATGATAGAGAGATAGATCTTGTAGCACCTTTGAGTCTCACTGAAAGAAAAGTTGGCAGCATGAGCTTTCCTAGACTTAAGCGTACTTCCTCAGATGCATGGGAATTGTAGTTTGTTGTAGCACCAGAGCTCTTTCTGAGAACGCTCAATGTCTCACAAAACTACACTTCCCAGGGTTCCCTAGCACTGAGCCAGGGCAGTTATTTCTGAAGTGTGTCTTGGATCCAACTAAGGCTGCATCTTCACTCCAGAGACAATCCAGTTTCATACCGTTTTAACTGCCATGGCCCAGTGCTATGAAATCCTGGGAATTGTAGTTTGTTGTCACACCAAAGTTTGCTGAGAAGGCTAAATATCTCAGAAAACTAGAATTCCCAGGATTCCATAGCACTGAGCCAGGGCAGTTAAAGCAGTCTCAAACTGGATTATTTCTGAAGTGTGTCTTGGACCCAACTCAGGCTGCATCTTCACTCCAGATACAATCCAGTTTTGTACTGTTTTAACTGCCATGGCCCAGTGCTATGAAATCCTGGGAACTAATTTGTTGTCACACCAGAGTTTTCTGGGAGAGAAAGTTAAATGTCTCACAAAACTAGGATTCCCAGGATTCCCTGGCACTGAGCCAGGGCAGTTAAAGGGGTGTCAAACTGGATTATTTCTGCAGTGAAGTTGCAGCCTAACACGTTTCTATTTGGCACAAAGCTTCCTGGGCTTTGATTCCAATAGGAGCCACTTGAACTGCCACGGCTCCATCCATACAGAATCCCTGGGATTTGTAGTTTGGATCAGTGCCCCTCCATGCATTCTTTGGGCAGAGAAGGCAAAAGACCTTATAAAACTACAGATTCTAGGATTCCAATAGGATGGAGCAGCAGCTCTTAAAATGGTGTCAAACTGCATTAATTCTAAAGTGTAGATGCACCAAGAGGAAGGGCGGGAGGAGTTGTCGAGGCGGGTGAAATAATGTTGTGTATGCTGTTATTTCAAACGTGGAACAGACTCCTTCCTCAGAGTGTAGTGGAGTCTCCCTCCTCTTCCCCTCCTTTTCTTCTTTCTCCTTCTCCTTTTTTCTCCTCCCCCTCTTTCTCCTCTGCCGCTGCTGCTACTGTTCTTGTGTGCCTTCAGCTCCTTTCTGACTTATCGTGGAAGAGAGGGGTGGTCTTATACGGTGAGTATATCCCAAACACTCTATTTTAAGTTGTAAAGTTGGGGGTCGTCTTATACGCCCAGTCGTCTTATATGCCGGAATATACGGTAGCAATAATGGTTTGGATAAATCAAATATAGTGGATGCTTATATCAAGCCTTGATATTATGTTCTATGCATTTGAAATTTGAAGTACTTTATTCCGCTTAGGAACAATTTACAAAATATTTAACTGCTGTTTTCACCATGCACTATTTTCTGCACTGCCACAGATATGCTGCCTTTTGTGTCCTGTCTGACTATATTGTAACTGATGGTGTAGCTAACATTTGTAATTCTTTAATCTAGAATATAAAGTTTGACATCTTGTATGGCATAACTTCAATATGAGATGAACATTAGAGCACTAAGTTATTGTGTGTGTGCCAGTTACTCACCCATTAGCTGCTGCTGCCATGGAAGCTGTAAGGAGAAAGAGATGTGTGTGGTGTGTGTGTGAGACCAACTTCACCATAGAATACAAGGAACACAGGACTGGGGACATGTGTTTTTCAAAGGCAGCCATGAACATTAGGTATATTGAGAAAATGTGGGTATCTGTCTTGAAAAAAATCATTTCAGTATAGGTGACACAGTGGCAGCTATTTATGGTATTTATATCCTTTTGGTTATGCAGTATATACTCAACAAGTATTGCATAAGCCAAAATATAATGTTTTTAAAATGCTTTTTCACAAGCAGACCTTAAATCCCTTCACCTTCCCTAAGACACACCTCAGGCTTATGGCTGCACAAAAACATCTCTTGATTTATAAAAAAATGTGCTGGCTAACAAATGCAGAATGAAGATAAACATGTGTTAAAGGAATTTTTCCAGCACCTACCATTTGCTGACACGAAACATTTTCCATGATTAAAGCCTGCTGCAGATACAATGTTGTTGGGAAAGAGCCTGAGAGCATGCTTGCCGGCTCACTCCACACTTTCCCCCCTCGCATTTCTAATATTTTCTGAGGTGGTGATGTAGCTTTCTCTCTACATTATGTGATACCCATGTGTGATGGATCCTCTCTCCTGGCTGGACTCCTGTCACTCACCTTGCTCCCTTTCCCTTCTCCATCTCTTCTTGAATTAGGTAGTTGGGCCGCAAGGTGGCCCCCTAGATTGACCAGTGGATGTGGTAACCATCACCGGACTCTCTATCAAAACATAACAGAAACAGCCAGACACAAAGAAGAATCAAGAAGAAGTTTATTAAGAAACATTTAGATCACACATTAATCCCTAACTACAGTAGACCCTTGTTATACGCTGGGATTTGGTTCCAAGAATCCCCTTGTATAACAAAATCCGTGTATACTCAAGTCCCATTAAATATAATGATATATCAAAATGGTGTCCCTTATAAAAAGGTTTGATATTTGAAATGTATACTTTTTTTGAATATTTTCAAACCGTGTATGCTTGAATGCATGTATAAAAAAATCTGTGTATAAGAAGGGCCTACAGTATTTAATTATTTGCAGCTCCCCAAATCTCTATTCAATTCTTCCTCCTGGCTGCCTGACCTATCTCTATTGCAGCATTCCCCTATCTCTAGGCTATCTTTCCCCATCTTATTGTTATCTGCATTCTATCCTAGTCAAGCATTAGTTTTCTATCCTTTCTCCCCCATAGCACCCCTGAGTTGTGATTGATTGGCTCCAACCAGGCTTGCCAGCCTCTTCCCTTCACATCATGGTTAATGCTAACTAGGACTGCTCATGTATTTGGTGACTCCTCCTCAGCCTATTTCCTTTCACTTAACAGCAGTTATTTGAGATCTATGGTGGCATTACGTCTCCACCAAGCACTAAGCCTAGTCAGTGCCTAAGAAACTTCCATGTAACTAGGCTTCCCAAATTCCGGATTTGAAGAGCCCACAATAAACTCTAAATATACTAACGATATATAGTTAGGTGTCAAACCTCCATGGTGTAGTGCTTGGGCAGTTGGACTATGCCTCTGGAGACCAGGATTTGAATCCCCACTGAGGCATGGAATCCCACTAGGTGACCTTGGGCAAGTCACATACTCTAAGCTTCAAAGGAAGGCAAAGACAAAACCCTGCTGAACAACACTTGCCAAGAAAACCCTGTGGTAGATTTGCCTTAGGGCCGCCATAAGTTGGAAATTACTTGAAGACACACAACAACATTTTAGAAGACCGGGAAGTCTATGTCTTTATAAAACTTAGGATTATTAATGTAATCATCAGGTTTACAAATATGTGGAGTAATCACACTGATATATCTGTGTATAACTGCAATATTACAATTTCTGCCTACTATGAAAATATGGCCCTTAGCAATAGGGTTGTCTTATTCAGTTAAATAAATAAAATAATTAATTGTGAGTGTATTTGGCAGAAGATTGCCTTTCATATTTCTGCAGTGTGAATGTTCTGCAGAGAGACAGAGGACTTCAATCCCCAAGCTTGCCAATCCCTTATCTTTTGTGAACTTTAAATTAATTTTTAAAAACCTATTTATTCAAGGTTGACTAAACTGCTAGAATAGGAAAGATCAGACAAATCAGTAGCAAGAAATGAAGTATGAGGAAACCAGAACTCTTTGACAAAGTATCCCCAGGGGCAAGTGTGTTGAATGAAGCCAGCAGGGAAACGATAAGGGCATTTACGCTGTGGATATAAGAAAGCAATTTATCAAGAGTACATGAACTCTCCAGTGACCACAAGCAAAGAAGATACCAAAGTACATGGGGAAGAAGGAGACCCCCTACAACATCATTTTAAAAACTGACAAAAAAAAAAGCCCATTCAAATATCTATAGTGCCATAGGGCAAGCTCATTTTGCTTTAAATGTTACAAAGCATTAAGGATTCTTGTATTTAAGAAATGAAGTTTTAACTTGTGTAGGAATGATGTTTGCACTTGTCCTTGGAACAGCATCAATTGGCTTCTGGTGGTTTTTCTTGTCCTCTTTCCCCCTTCCCTGTTTTTACACTGTTAGTGCTCTCTTTAGAACTTGACTGTGGTTTAATGTGCACTACAGAAATCATGTAGTTTGACACCACTTTAACTGCCATGGCTCAATGTTATGGAATTCTGGGATTTGTAGTTTTATCAGATATTTAGCCTTCTCTGTCAGAGAGCTCAGGTGCCATAACAAACTATACATCTCAGAATTCTATAGCACTGAGCCATGGCAGTTGAAGTGGTGTCAAACTGCATTATTTCTGCAGGTCAGATTAGACCTCTGACACCTGAGGATAGGCACAGAGTGTCTCCCAGTGATGTGAATGTTCCTGGGTGTCAGTCACTTGTCTCTAATAAATTGCATGAATATCACAAGTTGTTTGTGTGATTATTATACCTATATCACTTGTGTTATGTTGTATACATTACACAGTAGGAAGCCTGTATGTGCTGAAATAGGTATGTATGCCTTTTTGAGAAAAGATCAACAGAGCGTTACAGAGAAGCTTAGGAAGAAGTGGCATTCGGGGGGGGGTTGTCATTTTGCATATTTTCATACTGTTTCAATGTTGTATTCATATGACAGAGTGAAAGAGGGACCACAATGTGTGTGGGACTGAAATTAATGAGGACTATTTTTATGCCTTTTATGCAGCAGTGAGGTTAGCACAAAAAACATGCTACTGTGCCTCCATTATCTTATCCTCAACATGCCATTAGCAGAGTTATACTCAGGGGCAAGGCACCTATGGAGATCAGACTCTGAAGGGCTAGTAGTGGAACTTTCAATTGCTTGCTCTAGGAAACTTGTAACGAACTTAAAGTAGAAAGTCATTAATATTGGTTCAGAACCTGATGCCATGGTTATCACAGAGCCTGAGGAAGTATCTAGTGTTCTACCTAATCAGTTTTCTTGGGATCATTTTCAGTTGTTTCAGATTGATGATGTGGATAATACGTTTGAATCAGTTCATCCCACCTAGGGGTGTAATTGTTCTCCAATTTTCTTCTTGCAGAAAGCAATGAGTAATTATAGCACTTTTCTTCTTGCTGCAGCTTTTGAAGATGATTCACAGTTCTAGACTTATTTTGTGCAGAATTTTCTGCAGAGAAAACAGTATTTTCAGCACTGAAGGGATTTCTGTGTAGAAATACTATTTTCTGCATAAATAATGCTGTTTTCTCTGCAGAAAATCCACGTGTGAATTATATGCAGAATCTTGTGTGAACTGTATGCAGG
Organism: Sceloporus undulatus; assembly: GCF_019175285.1. Lineage (NCBI taxonomy): Eukaryota > Metazoa > Chordata > Lepidosauria > Squamata > Phrynosomatidae > Sceloporus > Sceloporus undulatus. The sequence goes on from NC_056523.1 coordinate 233,978,731, forward strand.
ATCAGTTCCCAAGTATAGTATTTTTTCTGCAGCACAGAAACAATCATGTTCAAATTTGAACTAAAAAATTATCATCAATCCAAGATTCTTCTTGTCAGGGTTTGTTGACACTCCAGAAACATATTTTTTTACCATTTTGCAAATGTTTTCAAATATTCTTCCCATTTCTAATCCATCCATACACAAATCAATTGATTTTTTTATCTTGGCTAATAAGATTTTGCAGAGGGCTATTGGCTATGTGCATCAAGGGTGTGATAAATGGCTCACTATGGCCCAAAACACACTGTAGAAATAATGTGTGTGTTTTCTCTTGAAAGGGGCCTCCATGTGAGAAGGCATGTGAGAACTACTGCCCTGTTGCTAATATTACCACTTGGGCAAGCCACCGGAGTATGTGAGAACTGGGCAGTTTCAATCATTCTTGGGGGAAATGGATTATTTGGATCCATTTGTGTATGGTTCAGGCCAGTGTAGGGCACTAAAAGTTTCCCTGACTGACAACTTAACTCTGATGAAAGACAGGGGGAATGCTGCCCTTTTGATCTTCCTGACTCTAAGTGGCTGTTGATACCATTCATCATAGTATCCTACTGGACCTGATCTGTCAGATAGGAATGAGAGGCGTTACTGTATGTTAGAATGGTTTTGCTCCCATCCACAGGGCCAGTTCCAGAGAGTAGCATTAAGATCACGAGGCTGATTCCTGTTCAGCCTCGTGATCATTAAATTGTGGAGTGCCATAAGGTTCTATAATTTCTCATGTTCTGTTCAATATCTGCATGAAGCTGTTGAGTGAGGTTATTAGGAATATGATGTTGACACTTTTGACATGTTGTTAGGGTCAGCAGAGGCCATGCAGGTAATGGACCAGTACCTGGATGTAGAAAAAGTCAGTACGGTGTTCCGCGCCATATGCGGCTCCCAGCTTACACAGAAGCTGCACAACGATAGAAGCAATGGCGTGCGAGCCCATGGTGTGCGTACCACCACGCTGCTTTGTGCACCCCCCCCCCACTGTTTCCAATGGGGCGCAAGCATACATGGATTTCCCTTTACACAGGGGGATCCGGAACGGATCCCCCACGTAAGGGGAGGGCCCACTGTAAATGGAAGCTGAATTTTGATAAGACAAAGATTCTGTGGATTAGTAATTGTCAGGTTCAGGAACTGGGTAAGCAACTTGCCTTAGAGAAGTTGCAGTCTTGAGACATTAGTTGGGTAGCCTGCTAAATCCATCTCTTTTACTGGAAACCCAGATGATCTCTGTGGTTCAGAGAGTCTAGGGTCACCTTCAACTGGTCTGCCAACCTTTATCCAGCCTATTCTGGATAAAGGAACATCTTAGCCATAGTGTTTTATGCCCTGGTTACTTCCCAGTTGGGCTACTGTAATGTGCTCTAGAAGATGATCCAAAGATGCAGCTAATGTATCAGGTAGATTTATGACTGGAATGCAATCACAAGGACTTGTAGTAGCTGCCAGTGTGCTTCCAGTCTAAACTCAAGGTGCTGGTGATAACATTTTAAAACCCGACATAGCTTGCAAACTCAATACTTGAACAGGCATATCTCCCTATGTACCTCTTCACAGGTTCAGGTCTGCGAGAGGAGCCCACTTTCATGTCCCACCAATGGGAGGTTGGTGATACACTGGAATTACATGAGAGAGGGCATCCGTTATTGTGGGAGCCTAGTTGTGATATACCATCCCCTCAGAGGCCCAGTTGACACCAACACTGGTGCCAATAAAGTGTCAAGTAAAAACATGGCTTTTCACTAAAGCCTTTGAGCCTAATATCTTTATTCTAAATGTTCGTATGTATGTGTATGCTGTTAAATTGTCGACAGCTGCTTTAACTGGTTTTAAACTCTTGTTTTAACTTGTTAAATTGTTAAATTGTTTAATATGCTTTCATCCATTTAAAATTATTCCTAATTTATTTGAATTTTTAACTATTTAAATAAAATTATTATTATTGTATTCCTCCTTGACATTCTTGAATATAGGGTAGGTTATAAATCTTTTAATAAAATAATTTAATAAAATAAATTAACAAATCAATGTAAACTAATGTCAAACTGGTTTTGGAGTAGTGAGGGACAGGGAAAAAGGCAAAAAAAGTTTTCTGGGCCTGTTTTTGTAAAGCTGTGTAATGAGTTTGCATGTGACAAATATCTTAAAGGTTTTCAAGATTTTTTTAATATTAAAACTTTTTAAATGGCTAACATTCATTTTCTAATGAATTTGTAATTTATCCACGAATGTCACTGGTGTAGACACATTTCCTCTGACTGTTTCTTTTAATTTTAGAGAGTACGATTATTAAGACTTTGTTTAAAATAACATTAAACCCAATTCAAATATTATTATTATTATTGTGTTTATTATGTTTATTATGCTTACTCATATTCCGCTTTCCTCCCAGCACAGGGTCTCAAGATAGCTTACAAATTAAAACAGTCCAAGTTAAAACAGTATAAAACAGGCAACATATAAGTTTAAAAAACAATTAAACAATTCAAACAATTAAAATCATATATATGTGGCATGCCTGTATCTAGCAGTTATTTCATTCCATGATGTAACAGTCCCACATATTTTTAACAACTTGTCTTCAGAATTATGTCTTGTTTTTAAATTGTAACTCACATGAGGCCATATGCCCAGAAATGTACATTACACAATTTAAAGTTGAACTAAATTTAGATTGCCTCTTCTCATCATTCCATTCTCTTTCTTTCCTCTCTCTCTCAGCTTTGGACAAGCTTAGCACTCAGCATCTCTACCATCCAACACAAGTGGAGATTGTACAATCCAATGTTGTGTTTGACATCAGCAGCCTGATGCTCTATGGTACCCAGGCTGTACCAGTGAGACTGAAGATATTGCTGGACCGTCTCTTCAGTGTGCTGAAACAGGAAGAAGTACTACACATCCTGCATGGTTTGGGCTGGACACTTCGGGACTATGTGCGGGGCTACATCCTTCAGGTAGGAATCAGCCTAGTGCATGAAATAACTAGTCGATGACCTCTGATTCTGGGTTTTTAAAAAGCATGATGTCTTCACATTGTCTCTTTCTTATATTGTAGGTTGGATTCAATGTCTGTAATGGGAGTAGAAGGAAAGGGAAAGTAATGCTATTGAAAGTGGGATCATCCCAAGTGCTATGGAAAAACACACCAGAAAATTCCTTGTGTATATCTCTACTCTGTATTGCCTATAGCATAGTAGGCCTATGTTACTTGCAAACCTGAGATAGACTTTGAGGATTTTCAGTGCTCATATATTAAACAATTACAGCTTCTAGACCATAGAAGGCCAAATTAATAGTCCTGAGTTTGAAATAAATATTAATAATTAGAAATATGAGGGAGCACAAGTTAGATTTCCCATAAATATAAGTCTGTTTAGGAACATTGGACCTCCCGAAAAAAGGAAGTATAAAGATTAAAAAAAAAACCCAGCATATTCATCAGCTATAGTGTGGTATCTGTTAGCTTAATGCAAATAATACCTAAATTTTATGAATCATATTCCACTATGTTGTGGAGATTACTTGCATCCATTTGGTTAATGATGTAATTTTAGTGTGGTCACTGATGCCCAGAACATGGAAATGCGACTCATTTTTTTTTAGCTTTTTATTTTTCTGCTGTCAAATTTGACAAGTAATGTATTACTCATTATTCACAAGTAATGAATAATATAATATTTTGTTAGAACTTTATTGTAGATACTGTTAAATATCCAAAAAAGTCACTATACCCTCAACCTCCCCCCTTAATATTTTTTGAGTAAATAGTATCCTTTGTAACGTTGGCATCCTTAGAAAATTAAGAATGATCCCCTTTTCTATCCTATTGACTCTCCAAGCACCCTCCCATTTGCGTTAAAACAAGTGGAATGATTAATTTTTGCATCGATTATTATTCTTTTTGCACAGAATAAGTCCTGAGCTGTGAAGATGCTGATCTGTCTAGGTTTGTCCTCCTCAGAGTTCCCTAGCACGCAAGAAACACTTTTTGGGCCATGTATCAAATATTCTTCCCATCTCTCAGCAAAAGCCCTGCTGTTCCCAAATTGTTAATCCTAAATTGTTATAATAAAAATTTCATATGTACAGTGCAATCCTTTATACATCAACCCACATTCATTTCAGTGGGATGTAGTCACAAATCAATTTATATGAGACTGAAGCAGAACAGAAGTAGTTAAGATAAAATATACAACATATATTTGTAACTAGTCGTAAGTGATTAAAAAACAAACCATAAAACTCTCCTGGGTTTATATCATTACTATATTTCAACATAATGCTAAATGATGGATTAATGTTACGTGAAAGAATCTAGCCTCCTCCTGAAGATTTGTGCTTCCTTTTCTCTTCGTTCTCTGACATGCAGTATTCACACTGTACAAAACACTGCAAAATCTGTTTTCAGTTTAAACATGTTGCTAAAGTCCAGCTCCAACTCACCGTTATCCTCATCCTCCTTCTACAGTAAGCTTTTATGGTAAATTTTTATTCAGATAAGTAATTAAAAGGAAAATGAAGAAGCAGCACATTGACATTATGTGTTCATAGGCATGTTTTCTCATGCTTGTGTGCTAGCATCAATAAGCATTGGCTTCCTGGACATACATGAGAGGGAGCCTGCAGATCTAGTGCATGTATAAAAATCATTTAAAAAAAAAAAGATTTGTTTCCAAAAAGGCAAAATGCAGACACTAGGAACAATTTTGAGCTGAAAGGATAACTTTTCCATACTATGTCCATTGCGATTTGTGGAAGAAGCACAAAACCTTCAGGGTTTCATTTCCAATTTATGTCATGGTTGTTGTGACTTGTATGAGCTCTGGAACTCCACGACTACAGTCTTCAATACAACTTCCACTGAAAGCAGTGGAATGTAAGCTTAAGGATCAGAGTGCCAGCTTTACCGTGGAGACCAAATGTTAGATTTGTTCTAATAATCTCTTGCTTTTCCTTTCTCCCCTTGCCCCAAACTATATTTCAGCTCTCATGTTTTAACTTTGGACAAGCTTTGGGCTATTACATAAAACCCTACAAGCATATTTGGGTGTGGGCGGGGGGAGAAGGTTGCTAGAACTTTATTAATTTGCTTTTAGAAAGTTAAAGAGATGCAGGTGCCTAACTGTTAAATTTTAATCCAGTGTAAAGATTGTCACTGATTTCCCCCTCCTCTCTGAAAACATGGATATGTGCCTTCACATATGCTTTAGATTCAGACATATGCCTTTTGCTCACAGATGTACATTTTTCTCTTAAACAATGCCATGTGTGCTTATACATTAAAGTGTAAATTCCTAGGGTCTGAATAATGTTGTTTAAAAGGTGAGTAAAAAGGCTAGTATCCTGTTAAGTAGACTGGGTTTCTACACAGAGCTTTAAAATGCATTTGTTTTGAAGTGTACAGTGAAAATCAGGCAGAAACAGGAATTCACAGTCTAAGGCTAGATTCTGTAATGCTTTTGTGGTACAGGAGACTTATTGTAGTGAGTAAGTGTCACAGAAATAGGCCAGTGTCTGTTTTTTAAATCATCTGTTGGGATGATTGTATATTAGAAGGAATGATTTGCAACAGTACCTGCTCCAGATGGGTAACAGTGTTAGCATCAAAAACAACTAAGATCTTTGTGGCACCTTAAGGACTAGCAAAGCTATTGTGGCATAAGCATAAGCTTTTGTGGGGTACAGCTTACCATGCAGTTCAAGAAGGCAGCTCTTTTAAGTGCTACAAGACTCTAGTTTTCGTTTTTATCAAGAGAACTTAGGCCTGTTACAGACTGCCAAAACAAAGCTGCTTCAGGTCTCTTTGGAGGTATGCTGTTTAAATGATGCATGGGTCCTACGAGTCTGGAGGTTGCGCCAAAGCTACACTCCATTCCTAAGCACTGGAGTGCAGCTTCCAGATTCTTAGGATGCATGCATCATTTAAACAGCACACCTCCAAAGAGACCCGAAGCAGCTTTATTTTGGCAGTCTGTAACAGGCCTTAGAAACACTAAAAGCTACGTCTTTAATTCATTCACCAGCAACAGTATCACTTTTAACATCAACCCCCCAATATATCATGTCTCACTTGAGACTTGGCCATATAGACCCTTTATCACTCGCCAGCATCAGGACTGACAGTCAAATGAATGTGAAGGACCCAAGCGATTTGCTTTGCAAATGTATTGGCAGGCCTTTAAATGTTAACAGCTACACCACAGGATGGCTGCAAAGCTAAGCAGTTCCGTCAACACTGCTGTAAGGTCCAAACACATCTTATATAAACAGGGTTGTAAGCAATTATACCACAAGAGCTACATAGCTGAATGGTGTAAAGCCCATAATACACCAGTAGGTTGGAGGTCAATTTTTCTGGCTAAATTCAATAATACTCTAACCTTCAAGGCTTCAATATGATTATTATGCTAAAAGAGAGAGAGACAGAGAGAAAAGAATCCCACAGTGTACTGACTATTTGCTCAGTCAAAGGAGAATAATTATCAAGGCAAGTTAGAACAGCTGTTGGAAGTCTTTACCACATATTGACCTGGTTAGAAGTTGGCTGTAAATTGTGTTGCTGGGCAAATGGGGGGGAGATGGTAAGTGACCTAGGCAAGGATGCTTATTACTTGAGTTCCTTAATTCTATGCATATGTAATTTGAGAAGCTGACTATTACTAGTCAAGGTGTGTAGGGTATATTAATATTAAATAATAATAATAATAAAGCAAACCTTTCCTAGCTAAATTTTGAGTTGGTTCATTTTCTGAATAAAATAGAGTGTATTGTGTGGAGGAAGAGGGTGCTAATGAACAAATTACATCCTCCCCCAGTTTTTACAGCAGTAGAAACCTGTACTTTTAATGAAGCCTGATTACTACTTTTAATTGTATATTTTGATTTTCTTTACCTCCTTTTTTCTTTCTTTTTTCTTTCTTTTTTGTAAAAGATAGTACACATTGGAAAAAAATGAATCAGCTTTTCATAAGAACACAGATCAGCAAGGCTTCATCTAATCCAGTATCCTGTTTCAAACAGATACTAGCCAGATGCTTCCTAGGACCCCACATATGTGACCTGAAGGCATTATCCTTTCCCCGTTGTTTGTAGCATTTCACATGCTATCCTTCATATAGAGATTTTCGAGTTTGGAAACATTATTTTTTGGGACGGAATCTCTTTGAGTCTCACAGTCAACATAACCAATGGCAATGCTGGCCAACAGAAGCCATGCTGGCTGGGATTTTCTGAAAAGCATAGTCCAAAATATCCCTCCCCCATGACTGTTAGCTGTTGAAACCCCATGGCGACAATGAACATCCCTTTTGTGCAAGGGATTGCATAGAAATAATTATATATTTTGTAACAAAGTACTTTCTGTCCTGAATTTACCAGAGTGAGTCACTTTCATTGAGTGGTTGTGTTCTCATATTTTGAAGATGTAAATGTGTGGGAATTTGTGATACAAGTAAAGCGCTAAGTTACTTTCCCTATTAGGTTTTGAGAAGTTGGGCAGAAGCTGAGGACACAATGGACTCTGTTGGGCTTAGGTGTTTAATAGCTTCTCTTTTCATAGGGCTAACTCAGGCAGTAGATGTCAGGGGAAAGGGAAGAGAATTTGGACCCCTGATAATTTAATAGCTTAAAGAGAGGTTTTAAAGAAGTTGAATAGAACCACCAAAGGAAAACTGAGTTTATAATTGTTGAAAAAAATTAAATATGAAAAGACTCAGAAGTGCTGAAGAAGTTTCACATGTATTTCAAACAGCTAATGGGGTTCACAGTAACCTCACTGGTGTGGGAGAATTTAAGAAACAAACTAAAACTCTTTTCATGCCAAGATTTGAGTTCATGTATTCGCGCTTGTTTTACAGTCCTGGCTGAAAAATCACAACCACAGAATAAAACAAAGAAGCAATTTGCTTTCCTTTGTCTTGCCACTCTAGGCCTGATTGAGATCATAAGTGTGACTGAGACATAAAGAGTTCCAAAAGAACCAGAACCATAAACCTATGTAAGAAAGGGCAGCTTTGAGTTCAAGCCTTTTATTATATCAAACATTAATAATTTTAAGCCTAAGAATTTTGCCTAAACATTCATGTCTTCAGGAAGGATTTACTATTGGACTTCTGGTGACAGAACAGCACAATCTTTATCATTGCCTCCATGTCACCCCCAGAACTGCTCGGGTGGGCTGGATAATCCAAATACTGCAAGCCAAGGGAGAAGGATGGTGTTCCGTCATAATGAGCTCATGTAAAAGTGGTTTGTTATTTTAACAAATAAGTATTCCACTAGCAGGCTATTATAAGGAAAGAACGCCAATTCTGCCCATATCTCTTAGCCATAGGAGAATCAGAATTTCTACTTGGCATATGAAATAACACTTGCATTGTATGTCACTTCACTGTAAAAGAACATGTATAATAGACAGTAATTTGGAGACGGGATCCATTCTTTCAGTGCTGTTCATCTTTAAAATCCAAGGAATAGAGGCCTTTATGTACATACTGGTTGTCTGTTGACTTCCTATGTGTTTTACACCATTGCTTCTTAAACTATTAGATGTCCAGATTGGTAGGCTTTCTCCCCCCCCCCCCCCCCCCCCACCATGCCAGGGAACTATACAATATATGTGCCCATTGACGACAATAAGTTCTTTCTTTCCTAGTAACCTTTCATGGATTGACAGCCAATAGCAAATGAACAGGCACTGATCAATGGACCACCACTTTGTGTATCACCATTCTACATTGTGTGCTTAGTCCGTTTTGGAAAACAACCACCACTTTGTGTATCACCATTCTACATTGTGTGCTTAGTCCGTTTTGGAAAACAACCACCTGGACATGCTGTAAGGAAATCTCTTTCAATTATTAGAACTTAAGGGCAATATGAAAAGTCGGTCTATTAAAGCTTTGACAGTACAAAGCAAAAGGGTAACTTCATAATCCATTCAATGTAGGGTTTAGGGAGAATTGTTTGTCCTTCATTTTTAAATGAACCAGCCTAGTTTTCCTTCTTGGACAAATGTACAAATCAGAGCACAGTCATCCTTTGGATTGTGAACGTCTCCTGCAGTTTGCAATATAGATATAATCGTGAGAAAGAGGTTAAGAAGGAAAGCTGCCTACAAATTGGGTATATTAGTGGAAATTATGTGCAAAAATAAGGTCTTCATTTTTATGCAGTTTTTTTTAACATCATAGGCAGATGTGGAAATTAGAAAGGACTTTAAAAAGAAAATGGTCCAGAATTGGACAGATTTGTTCATCCCTGGTTAAAACTAAATGCTATTTCATTCCTGAATGTTTGAGCTTATGTGATATGGCATCAGGATTTTTTTAGGTTGGTTGAGTCAACTATGTACCAACTTGAAAAAAATAGGAACTAATTTTATGTTTATTTTATTTTCTCAATGCAGTGGCACTGGCTTTCAGCAGATGTGAAACCTAGACCACAGAGATGGGGAGGTTGGAGGGCCCTAGAAAATTGAACTTGCCATCTGTCTAGCACCCATAGATTTAGTGTTTTAAAAAAATAATGGATAGGAGGGGGTACTTGCAGCACTGAGATTCTAGTACCTGTCTTATGCAATAAAAAGAAATAACAGTGAAGTATGAATGGCCCTTATTAGAAGGGGTAAATGTCATTAACACTTACTGTTGCCTTGAAGGCAGCCAGAAGTACAGTGCTGAGGACAGCGAGAAATAGAACTCTGGCTTTTAATGTTGAATACTGTACGTTAAAAACCTCTAAGGCTATATTTTTAAAAAATATTAAAATGCATAGTTGTAGAAAGATACCACTCCCAATAGCTATATAATTAGTTGTAGTAATTAATAATTTGACATTATGAGGCTCCAATCACCCATTGTTTGCAGTACGCTCAGTTTTTGTGTGTGTGCTTTTTTTAAGTATGGATTTTTAAAATAACATTTAAGGCATAAAATCATTGTGTCGTTCCAAAATTATTGGAGGGGGGGTCCTTCCCAGTTATATAACAAAAATAAAATATATGTTTCATACAATCTTAATACTGTTTTCACAGGAGGTGTGTGTGTGTTTTAATAGTGCTTTTAATGGCGCAATGTTTGCTTATATTCTTTGGCTTAATCATTTTTGAGTTCTTTCAATTCTATTGATTGTTTACTTGCATTTTAAAATAACACACACACACACTGATGTTTCTGCATGTTTTTAATCTGTATTGGTTTAATATGTTGTAAGCTGCCTTGAGTCATAGTGGCGTAGGGGGGAGGCGGAATATTAAAGAGCGTTGTTGTTGTTGTTGTTGTTGCTGCTGAAAGTACCATAACTAACTAAAATTTCCCAGCATGAACTCTCCATGTTACAAGCATGATATTAACGTCAACAGAAGTACAGGCTAGTGTTGTGGTAATTCATATATACAAATGGGGATATTGTGTATTTACTCAGAAATTATATAAGCTTTTCAGTTCTTAGTGCAACAAGAGTCTGTAACTTTATTGGATCCATTGGTTCTGGGACTCTGCTAGTGCCACATGTACTGCCAAAAATTCAAAAAAGAAGAAGAGAAAATCAAAGTAAAACTGAAAACGACAGGAAGTGCCATTTTGTGTGTGTGTGTGGGGGGGGAGTATATTTATGAGTTTTTTTTTCCTGTTGGTATAATTTTATGAAACTTTTTAGGGATAAGAGTCTACTGCAAAACCAGCCTTGACGGGCTGTATATGATCTCAAGGGGTTACTTTACCAACTCTAATGAAACTTTGTCCCCTTGCCTAGGATGGCCACATTGTCAAACAGGGCCAAAAGTCCATTTTCTTTACCACATATTCATTTATTTAAAAACATCTAGATTGAAAATCATCTGATGCAACTAAATGAAAAATAATTCTAGATTCTGAGTAAGAGAGGAAAAGAGTTTATTTGCAAAAAGCCAGAAGGGTGATCTTTTCTGTTAAACATTTTTTGTTTTTTGGGTTTTGTTTTGTTTTGTTTTTTGGTCTTGATGAATGCAGTATTTTAGATCAGGTGATACTGTGTGCATGTGCCTTCAAGTTGTCTATTGATTAATGATGACCCCATGAATTTTGTAGATTTTTCTTAGGGGAAAAATACTCAGGGGTGCATTGGTTAGTTCCTTCCTGTGAAATACAGCCCACAGCACCTGGTATTCATTGACAGTCTCCCATCCAAGTACTAACCAGAGCTGACCTTGCTTAGCTTCCAAGATTAGAAGGGAAATGGTGTCTTTAGTGTATTACTGGGGAGATGGGCAGAGTTTATTCTATTACAGGTGGCCAGGGACTCCATCTGGGATGTTCGTGTTGCCAGGGTGGATACTCTTTGGTCCTTTAATGGGAGGGCTATAATGGAATAGGGCTATAAGTCACAAGAAAATAGAATGTGTTGAGAAAATACATGCTAGAGGCCTGCACTAAAGAGAGAGTTGTTAGCAAGATTTCAATTTTTACATCTATCCTTGTGAGTCCTAAATACCCTAAAGGCACCACATCCTATCTGATCTTGGAAGCTAAGCAGGGTCAGCTCTAGTTAGTTCTTGGATGGAAGATGGTGGATGAATACTAGGTGCCGTAAGTGATATTTCAGAAGAATGAACTAGCAAAATCACATCTCAGTATTCCTTGCCTTACAAAATGCTGGAAAATTCATAGGATTGCCATAGGTTAAAAGGCAACTTGAAGACACACAGACACATATATGTTCCACTTCCTTGATCCTAAACAGCAGTCCAGTCACTGTATTTTGTATGAGCTGAAATTTGTGAACTAAATATTGCTGTAATCTAAAACAATGTATTACTAGACTATAAATCTCTTCCCAGGCACTCTCTGCCCTAAAAGGACTAAAGCCTGTGAACTGTCTTCAATGGCAGAAGGTCTGCCATGCCACAGGAGCACTTGAACACCACTAGCAAAATCAGGTGAACCCTCAAAACACAACAGCTCAGTCTTGTCTGGAGGCAGCAATTTGGTAATTTTATCTTGAATATATCAAATAGCAGGCATTATATTTTTGTTGAAAATCTGGCCTCAAATGTTTTCAAAGAATGTAGAACAGTGACATCCGGGGATCAAACTCTGAATATGTGTACGTCAAAATGCTATATATCCCTGCAGATCTGACTATACTGAAGCAAAGGAAGCCAATTTAGAGTGATGGCAATATCTGCTGAACTAGTCACCTAGGGTGATCAGACAGAATGCAGACAAAACAGGTTCAGTGCAGTGCTTCTGAATTTGCATACATTTTTGTCCCACAGCAGCTTCTGAAGAGTGTGTACCTTGTGACACTGACAAAAATGTTGGTGACACAGTACCAGCAGAGACACCAGTTGCATATTGCCCAACAGCTGCACAGCACTAGACCAGGAACACTGGCAGGACTTGGGGAATTTCCATCAGTGGAGAAGACACATTTAGCCCCACTTTGGAAACTCAGATCCTAATAATGCAGACTATGGGGCAAAACAGACCACCCTGAAGGAACAGCTCTGCACACACACCCTTTGCTCACCAGATAGGGCCATGGCAACTGTACACTGCGGCCTCAATCCAGCATTTTTCTGGCACAAAAAGGAGCAGCAAAATGCGCCAGAAAACAGACGCCCCATTTGCCGTCACCGGAGCTCTTCTCTGCACCTGTGGCGTGCAGCAAGTAATTGCTGCGCCGCAGGAACATTCCCATGCTGCCCGCTGTCTGGGTGGGCAGGTGGCATGATGCTGGTTCGCAGATGGATTCAGGGTGGGTGTTGCTCTTTATGCCGATCTGCTTTGTCCTTATGTTTTCACTTATGAAACCCAATGAACCTCTCACACATGTCAAGGAACAAGTGAGACACCACACATTCGTGTACATTTGGCTTGGACTTTAGCATTGTATCAAAAGCAATAATGTCCCTGTTAGAAAACCCATCTTAGATTTCCCCCAAGTTAGTCTGTAGTCTTGCGTTTATATCTCATGAGTAGAGTGGAGCAAAGAAAAGGGATCCTAGAAGAAATCAACTGCTTGTTGCCCCCCCCTTCTTTCCCAACTCCCTGAAGTACAGTCCCATAATTTAGGCACTATCCTTCTTAATACAACTGTCTGAAGTACTGAGCCAACTTAATAACAAGTTCCTAAAATGAGTTTCTACTCCCTTCCAAATGTCTCTGGAAATATTTGACTCTAATAATAACTTGAGTGAGAAATAAAAGGACAAGAGATTTGCACAAAGCTTTTCTCAAGCTGTAGAGATACACAACCAACCAGGTTAATGTGAAGAACACTGGACAGTCTAAGAATCAGATATGTGCCGAAGAAGCCCTTTAAAATGCTTTGTTTCCACCAAGCCTTGGTTCAATTTTTTAAAAATTGCCTTCCTCATAGTATCATGGCTTTTATTGCTCTTATAAATGTATAGGGTTTGTCAATCAAGAATTCATAATGGATTCATTTATTTCCCCCCTCCCCCCAAAGTTTGCATTTTGTTTGCAGAAAACAAGAGATTTCCACTTAGGAGAATGTATTTACACGAGTCGACAACATTACTCTGGTGAGAAGGTTGGGAGAAAACTCTGCATAGTCCTTTGAGAATTAATTGTTACCAGATTACACTGTAAATAAAGTTAACTGTCATAAAATAAACACAGCCGCAGTGCACACCATATGTTATATAATAATTTTGTGGCTTCCTTTTTGTTTGTTTGTTTGTTCCTGCTGCATGTAAACATTCTGATAGTTGTGTGATGAAGTTTACATCTTAAAGAAGTGAGTTAAACTTAAACAATCAGTTGGCTAGACATGTGGGGTTAAGTGTATTTCTCTTTTTAAAAAACAGCTTCTAAACACATAAAACTGTCTACAACTTTTTCAGAAAGTCTTTTCCCCCTGAGATTTCTAGCCACTACTCTTCTGTCCTTTTGATAAAGTAACATTCCTTGGCATTGAGGGTTAGCTCATTCATACACGAAGTATGTCATTTTTAAAATGACTTCGAGATCACTATTGATATGTTAGAGGCAGGAGCAAATAAAGCTTGCTGCTAACACGAAAGAATGCTTTTATTAACAGAACTGCCATTTTCCTCTACACAATAGCCTCCAGCGCTATGTGTAGGGAAACCTAGTTTTAAAACAGAGAGTGCACGTTTAAATAAATTCAGCTGATCTGGTGGGATTTGCCATGGGAGAACACTGAAGAATAAAATTGGGGCATTTTTAAAGTTGAAAGGGAATTGGGTTTGGGCATTGGGAGAGTGCAGCAGAGACTATGACCAATCTCAGGGTCATTTGAGACAAAATCCAGGCGCACAGGTATAAAGGGCATGTTTAATCTCCATTCTTCCCAGCGAAAGCATCAGCTGTGAAAGAAATGGGCTCCTGCTTTTTGTGCATTTCTTTTTCTTTTAGAAACGCAGCAGTTTAAATGTACGTACGTGTGCCACACTGTCATAATAGGCACTTGGCACATTTATTAAAGTTTTGTAAGAAGGTGCCTGGGGAAAGCGACCCATAATGTTCAGTTAGGCAAGACACAGCAGGTATGTTTGGAGTTGTTGTTGCTATTGGTGTGCATTCTTCCCCAAGGCATATGTAGTGAGTGTTCTTCATCACTCCCTATGTTGTAACTATTGGATTGGCTGCCACCATCTCTGTTCATCCAAGCACCAAGCTGGTCAATGTCCTTCCTACCCAGCCCAGTCTTTTTTCTTTCTTTTCCTAATTCTCTCTCCTTGCCGCCTGGCAAACCCATTTATCTTCTTCATTCACATTTCACTCCGCTATATATCACCCCTCCCTTTTTTTTTAGATGCCTCTTCGTCAGCAAAATAAAAATGTGGATGTTTCTGAGGATAGTAGTGGTTTAGAAAAGTACAGTGGAATTGGCTGTTTCACGCCTCTCTGGATGTGGGAGGTCACAAAATGTGCAACTTACTACATCATTTACAGGTTGTGATTTAGGTTTGTTCCATGTCCTCTGAATAAAATGGCCAGAGCAGAAAGTATCTACTTTCAAAGTGAACAGTATTAATCTTTTTGGAGGCTGTCTTCAAAGTTTCCAGGCCTTTGATAGTTTTCAAAAATACAGACCTAGAAGATGAATGCAGCAAAACACAATATATAACACCTGTTTTGCATGCAGGGTTGCCAGTCTAAAGGAGACAAACAAAAATTGACTTCTTGTGTTTAAAGGAGCATTCACAAAGTATGTTAATATAAATGTTTTGGGTGACCATTTTATAAATAATTTAAAATGCCTTCAGTCTGTATTGCACTCTGGTTTAAGCTTTGAGCCTAAATTTTTGAAACTCACAGTGAAATCCAGGGGCATGAGTGGCAATGAGTATAGTAGATTCTGTTTAATAAAACCTTTTCCCATTTGAATAATAACTCAATATTTCTAACAACTGAGTGATAAGTAAGAATCCAAAGCTGCAAGTGTTACCTTCCTGAGATTCTAAAGCACTCAGAATTACATCTCTTCTTTTAGAAAGAGTTAGGGATATGTTGGCAAAAAGATGGGCACAGTTATGTTCCTTTTCTGTCAAAGTGCGAGTAAAAGAAATGCCTACCTTTCACTCATTTAAACCAATAAAAACTGATCTGGCTGGATCACGTCAAAAGTTAAGCCCAAGCCACTTCCGCTCACAACAAATATTTGACACTCTGCTAACTATCTAGCATAGTGCTTAGTGTCCTGCTGGGAAAATAAAAATTGAAAAAAAGCTAGGTCAGGTGTAAAATATCTTAAAGGAGGCTGAGGACATGGCTGTTAGACTGGAAATCTGAACAGAAGCATTGTTAATTTTTGGTGGGTTTTTCAGGCTATCTTTCATTCTCTGAAGATGCCAGCCACAGATCCTGGCATCAAGAATGATGATGATGATGATGATGATGATGATGATGATGATGATGATGATGATGATGATGATGTTTCCCCGCCTCTCCCAGGTGGAATAAACTCTTCTAGAACATGACCACATAGTCCAAAAAAACCCACCAAAAACTATGAAGCATTGTCGTTTGATGTTAAAGATTTCAGACCTTGGAAAAGATACCTTTTGTACTACAGTGGATGTAGCCCCAAAAGTTCAAGCTCTGCACTGTGTTGAAGACAACAGAGGAATTAAAAACTCCATTGTTATTTGTACAGAGTCTTTTTAGTTTGCCTTTCTGGGAAGGAAAGTAGTGTGATTTAAGACGGATGAGGTATGGTATGAAATGGCTAGTAGGCACAATTTGATTTTGTTTTTCCCTCCTGGGACAGGATCATACTTATATAGATTCATAGAATCATAGAGTTGGAAAAGACCACAAGGGCCATCCAGGCCAACCCCTTGCCATGCAGGAACTCTCAGTCAAACCATACCCGACAGATAGCCATCCAGCCTCTGTTTAAGAGCAGTTCATCACAGTGAGCAAATTCAGTCATACTATTGAGACAGATCTAGAATAGGATTTTGGCAAACTTAAACATAGATAGCAGCAGCCGATGTAGTGTCAGTGTTGTTTCTCAGTTGGTGTTATCACAAACCAAGAATTACAATGGTGGTAAAATATGAAAACACTTTCTTTTGCTTTACTGTGATTTTCTCTTCATTTATTTTTGTCAACACTAGATCCATTCAGCATCTGTTCTCTTATGAAAAACCCTCAAGAAAAATTAAGAAGCTGTTGTTGCCAATTCATGGTTATTATTAAGAATCATAATTCACCCCGTAGTTACCTTGCCTCTTTCTCAGTTCTTATCTCTGACTCCATGATGACATTGCCTTCCTGATCGAGGCGTCGCTTCAGCCTCGTCTCATCTCTCCCACCTTAATTTGTTGCGATGCACTGCAAGTTTGGTGACAGGCATTTGTTCGTGCTTGAATAACCCGCGATTTGAATTCTACAGTTTGTGGCATCCATGTAATGCTTAGCAGTAGGTACAGCTGTTAACTATTCGCTTATAAATAATCTTCCTCCCCTCTCAACCTGTCTCCCAGGTAGTGTACCTGTCACCATTAATAACTCATCGGTAGCTCCCCTGTGATTTGGCCCATCACTTGTCATTCACACTAGAGCAATGCTCTGGCCTGCTTGTGAAGCTCACACAAGCTCCATCAGCTATTCACTCGTTGCGGCAGCTGTATTGTTTCAAGTTTTTGACTTATGGGAAATTACATTGATGCATTTCACAGCAAGGTACCAGGCTCATACCAACCTTATTCCCATGCATGTGCACAC
Source organism: Sceloporus undulatus (assembly GCF_019175285.1). Lineage (NCBI taxonomy): Eukaryota > Metazoa > Chordata > Lepidosauria > Squamata > Phrynosomatidae > Sceloporus > Sceloporus undulatus. The sequence goes on from NC_056523.1 coordinate 233,995,971, forward strand.
AAACAGAACTAAGCCTTCACAAAGTTCTGCCTTGCCTTTTAAGAAATGCTATATCGACCACCAGTGTGAGCAATAAGCTACATAGAGTTCTTTCTGGAGTGAGCTATATTGATCTTAGTGATGTTACCCCAGTGGTTTCTATTCCCCATAATATAGCATAATGAAGTTTATGTAATACTCTATGATGTACCACATTGATTGTGATACTCTGGTGATTGTCCAATGAAAGTTAAAAGGAAAGTTTGTCTCACCTTCTAAAGAGCTTTGATAGTGACATTTACCGTCGCCTGATCTGAGCTTTTTAGGAGAAAGAAAAAGCTATAAATGAGAGTGTATTGCATGAGTTGTGAATTGTAATAAGGTCAAAGTACCAAAGATAGGATATTGAAAAGGCACCATAGGGTGAAGTGATAAGTGAATTGCAGTTGCCTTGATCACTCAGATAATCTTCAGATTAACCCATGAACAGGTATGGACAAAATGTGTGTGTTCTAGAGATCATCATTGGCTTTTGCAGTCAGTTTGTTATTGCTCTGAGCAAGTGTGCATTTGTTCCCATGGATAGTTCTATGCCCATCATTTGTAGAAGCAGATGGGAAATTGTTATTAATGAAAATATTTCCATACAATCTTTCTCCCATAAATGGCATTCTGTCTGAGCTTTGTCTTCATGTTGCTTGTCAATTTAGAGTGATCCCATGAATTTCATAGGGTTTTCTTAGGCAAGGAATATTCAGAGGTGGTTTTGCCAGTTCCTTCTTCTGAAATGTAACCTATGGCACCTGATACTCATTGGCATTCTCTCATAAGTACCAATCTGAGCTGACTTGCTTACCAAGATCAGATGGGTCTGTTGCCTTTTAGGTATTTGAGCCATTTAAATGGCTTTCAGGACATAACAGTAATTTAAAATATCACAGTATAAAGCTGAAATCTGTTTCAGCTATTCAGGAAAAAATATTTTCGGCTTTGGGCAACAGTGGTGAATATGTTTGGTGGATGGTAATAAGGAAGTGTGGAATTTATATGTTGCAGTCCCTCTTGGTATGTATTTGCTAAATGACACACACTATACACATGGCAAAATAAGAAATATGAGGGCTGGTTGATTAACGTATTGCTTGACTGAGGAGAATTGTCCAATCAGGGAATACATGGACTATTCATCTAGGGTTAGTCATGTTACGGTTTCCTAAATTCATCTGAAATAGAAATGTGATCCAAGCAAGCTCCAAGCATGAGCTCCACAGAGCAGACATTTATCTTCATAAAAATGCTCAAAGTGATAATCATGAATCCTAGGCTAGATTTCTTTCCAATGCCATAGGGCTACAACCTCTTCCACTTTGTGAAACAGTCTTATAGCCCCCAACTCATCATAATTGTTTTAGTAGGCACATACTTTTCCACTTAGTGGACTCAAGGCATCCATGTTTTAACCAGATACCCAAAAGAGTATAGGGTCAAACTGGAAATGTTTCACCTGGAAGAGTATTCTACAAAGTGGGAGACTTCAGGAAAAAGATTGGTCCTAGCTGTAGTTTATATATCCTATAAATCTGGGACAAGGTCTTAGATGCTGTATAGAGGGTAGAATATTTGAAAACTGGTGGTCATTATAGTACCCAGGTTTCAAACTGTGTCTGTATTAAAAAATAAAGCAAGCACTTTGACCCTACAAACTGTTAACCAGTGTCAAGACAAACAAAATAGGTGTAAAGGAGCCCTGGTGGCACAGTGGTTAAATGCCTGTACTGCAGCCATTCACTCAAAACCACAAAGTTGCGAGTTCAAGACCAGCAAAAGGGCCCAAGCTCGACTCAGGCTTGCATCCTTCCGAGGTCGCTAAAATGAGTACCCAGACTTTCAGAAGAAAGGTAATGGTATAACTGTTAGCTTCCCCTACTTACAGTTCAGTATGTTGGCCTGTTCAATTATCTGTTCTACTCTACTAAGTATCTCACAACTTTTTTTTAAAATGTACTGTTAAAAATCACAAGCAATCTACACTGGACCAACAGATGTTTATGTAATCTATTGTATGAAGATACTTCACTCCATTAGAAGTAGGAGTCCAGGTTTGTTCAGTTACAACAGAATAGAATTTTTCATCTACAGAAGATTACTGAAGCCATAAATATCTAAACGAAAGCATGTAAGATCATAAGGTTCACATGGCTTTGGGGGGGGGGGGAGGGAGACCATAAGCAGAAAAGGAAGGAATTTGTTTCTAATTGTGACATTTATGTAGATATTTTAGCATGTTGTGTTCTTCAAAGGGCGTTTATTTGAGGAAGGAAATCAGTGTTTAGATTTATACAATTTAGGCTTTCACAGTTTCAGTGACACATAGGTTTTATGGTGTCTTTCCTGCATAGGAAGGCCTATATGGCTATAAAAATACTGAGACATTTCTGGAAATCATTAAGTCAGACCACATGCCATTATCTCTGTGACTGAACATAGATGATGGGAAGTTCATGGTGGCATTTTCTTGTTTGTTAAATAAAAGCTTCTTTTATTCTAATTAATAATTAAACATTTTAAGGCTCTATTATAAATTTATGCATTCTCTGGAGCAGCTCTCACTAGCTGTCTTTTTTCACAAGTTCTCTCCTGCTCGTGTGTATATGTGTATTATAATGTCATTTTGATTGCTGTTCACTCGCTTGGCTTCGCCCTGTCAGGTCTGTGGCCCTTTCTCTCAAATGAAATGACATTCTAATGCAAAAGGAATCCCACTGACCCAGAAGTTACAGTTGGCTATGAAATATGTATCTACAAAACAATAATATTATTATACAATATGTGTGTGTGTGTGTGTGTGTGTGTGTGTGTGTGTGTGTGTAGTGGAATTGTGATCCTCCCACTATTGCATTATTTTGTGATCTTTCTGTGATTGTCGTCTTTGCATGTCTCATAAACTGAAAGGTGGTTGAGTCTTAAGCTGGGCTTAGGAAAGTTACTTTTGAGAATCACATCTTCTAGATTTCCCCACCCATTATCTTAGATGTTGGTTCCCAGTGGATATCAAAATGTATGACTGTTCCAGTTTCATTAATTACAATGGATAATAAAATGGTGCCCCTTATATAAAATGGCAAAATCAAGGATTGCTTTGTGAAATTTATATATTTTTCCAATATTTTCAAGCCATGGATGCTTGAATGTGTGGATAAAGGACCTGTGGATACAGAGAGCCTACTGTATTTCTAGCAGCCATAGCTGGAAATAATTGTTTTAAAACGTTTAAATACTAATAGTATTATTTACATGTTAGCTCTTCTCTCCTTAGTCTAAGACAGCAATCTTGCCAGACATAGTGGGGTTAATAGGGAGCTAGTCTGTTCTTTTGGCATTTCCCAGCTGTTCTTCAAGAGAATCTAAAGTACTTTGGGACCAGATCCAAAATATTTTTTTTTTGTGGGAGGGGGAAGCAAGGGGGTTAGTTGAAGGGTCACATTCTTTACAATAAAATATTGTATGGGTCTACTCAGAAGTAAATCCCATTGAGTTAACGGAGTCTGTTTCCCTAGGTAAGTTTGTAGTTTTAGTTACCTTTTGTTCCACTAACAAAAACTGTGGTGCTGTTCAGTTTGCAACTCGTGTAGGCACACACACAGACACACACACAGACACACTTTCAAAGACCAAATGACCTCCAGGCCTCTTGGCTCCCTGAGAGCAGTTTATCAAGTCTCCTCCGCCTTTTCCCCTGTAAAAATCCAGAGTGAAGTGTGAAAAGCATCAGAAAGTCTCTCTTGTGCCAGTGCAGCCTTTTAGTCGCTTGCCAGCACCTTCATCTCTTCATATGTTTCTAGCTAAGGTCTAACATGGAACAAAACCCCGACAGCAATAGAGACCAGATGCTGGTATTTCTTCTCTGTCACTTGGCTGCTGAGCAGATGGAATTTATATCAGTCGGGCATGCTTAGAGGAAGAGGCCATGGCAGCCAACATGTGGAACTGGGGCTGAGTGACATTTTTGCTAATGTTTTGTCCTTGTAGAACATTATGCTTCCTCTTTGCTTATGAGCTGTGGTTTTCCTGACTCAAACAGGGATCCAAGCCCAGCTGGAATGGCTGTCCCCCTCCTTTCCCCTCCCTCCCTTCCTAAAGGAGCGCTGGGAGCTATGGAGGAGTAAGAGACCCTGAACAATGGAGCTCTTTATTAAAATACCTGACATCTGCATGCAATGCACCCAAATCATTTTAGCCAAGCATTAGGAATTCACTGGGCATTACCAGTCACTTTCTGTCCATTTCTGTATGCTTCTTTGATTTATATAATGAACAAATGCCTCTGGCCAAGGGCTATTTTTAGTTTCCTTATTTTATGTGGGCAGGAGCTTCTTTTCTAAGAGGAATTGTCATGGATTGTCTCCGAAAAACAGAAATAAGACAGGGAAGGCGGGAGGTCTAAAAAAGAGCCTTTCTTTTAAACCATGGTCTTGCATCACCTTTTAAAACAAATAAACGAGGAAACACAAATTCTTGTAACCCTGAACACTTTTAATATTAGCCTTTGACCAGCTCACAAGGCCATTAAAAAAAAAGCTATGCCCAAAAAGTGGTTTACTACATGGAATGTATAGCTAGTGGATTTTAGTACATGGAATGTATAGCTAGTGGATTTCTGAAACGCTGACACTAAACACTGTCTATAGAGAAATTTAAAGAACACACTTGGGTGAAAATATTTTTAAAAACATTAAAAGAGTTATAAGAAAGAGGGTAAACATTAAAAAAAGCTTTTTACTGGAATTTGTGGAGCCGCCAGTAGCAATATTCGTTTTAGGAGCCACCAAGGTTTTATTTTTTCACCTAGGCCCCTTTTTTTTCATCTTTTGTGATGCAACAAATTATATAATGCATTCACATCTCACATTTCCTCCAAGGGCTTCAAGATGCTTTATGAATCTAGATGCCATTTTATACTCACAGCAGTCTTTTAAGGTAGTTCAGTGTGAGTGGCTGATTTTTGTGACCAACTAGAGATCTGAATGTGAGTATCTTCAACCCTAATCCATCTCTATATATTATCTGCAGGCTACCCAACATATCTTATGCATCCTGAGCTCCATATAGTGAATATTGCTGCAGACAAGGGATGCCACTGGTAGATAATTCTTGGGAAAGAGTGCTAGTATCAAATAAAGTCTGTTTAGAATTGGTGCTTCCAGGAATTGACTCATTAGATACAGACATTTTTAAGAAACAAATTGATCTTTGACCTTCATATTGGTTCAGAAAGGAACATACACATTTGGAGTGTCAATTTCCCCTTATTCACTGAATCACCCTCCTTCTTTTTTCTGTTTATAAGTATGTTTCTGTATATAACATGGCATTCAAAATTCATAGAGGAGTACAATTTTGGTGATTTGGATGTAAAGAAGAAACTCTCTCGGTATGATAAATTAAAGAGCAGCCCGTGGACACGTGCACTCCCTTGCCTTTTTAGATTATATGGCCCCTGTTCAGCTTAGCCGTAGTTATACTTTAAATTAGAGCCATTGTTAAGCATGGTTAAGACAAACCAGGTTTTTATGCTAACCAGGATTTGACTCCAGTTTTAAATGCTGATTAAACTTGACCTGCTCTCACCATGAATGTTGGTAACATTTAATTATTGTTGTTCTTAACTAGAAATGTAATTCTTTGCTAAGTTTCTTCTCAAAGGTAGCAATGAGTAATTTAAGCAATTTTCTTCCCATTGTAAATAAGTCTTAAAAACCACACAATTTTCATTTCCAAGTCAGGATTTATTCTGTGCAAAATTTGCATGTGGTTGTTTTGCACAGGAAACGACATTTTCTGCACAGAAAATAGTGTTTCAATATAGAAATAACAATTTCTATAATTTCTGTGCAGAAAATGCTGTTTCCTATGCAAATCAACCATAGGTAATTTTACACAGGATGAATCCCATACTGCAGCATTTTTGTTTCATAAAAATTGCTTTTTTGTGTGCAGGAATTAATATTTCTATGTTGAAATGTTATTTTTCGCATAGAAAATTCTGTTTTCTGCACAAAATAACCATGTTTTTTTGCACAGAATAAGTCTCAAACTCTAAACTTTTTGTCAGTCCTGAATTCTTCTTGGCAGGGTTTCTCAGCTTGAAAAACATTCTTGTCAGATCTTTAAAAATATTTTTACACATTCATTCCATCTGTGCTGATATACGAATGGAATACATAAATGACTTGCAGTAGTTTGTAGAGTCCCAGAGCCACTTATATGCCTGAATTAGTCCATTGTAGGTATAACCCACATGATAAATGATCTCAAGAATGGATTGTACTACTTTGGGATGTTCCATTGTTAGCACAAGTTTGTTGTTGTGCACCTTAAAGTAATTTCTCGTTAATGGCAATCTTAAGGTGAACTTATTATGGGATTTTCTTGGCAAGATTTGTTCAGAGGAGGTTTGCCTTTGCCTTCCCTTGAGGCTGAGAGCATGTTATATGTCCAAGGCCTATATATCTATTTAATACATAAAGAATACACAACATATTGAAGTAATTACAGAACCATTGCACTAATGTGCAAGCAAAGTCTTGCTCAGAATCCCACAACAAAAGACTCCTACTATATATGGAGCAAGAAATCCCATAGGTGCAAGCTGGACTCAGAAAAGGAAGAGCTGCTGGGGATCACATTGCAAACATATAATGGAGCACACCAGGGAATTTTAGAAGAAAAACTGCATGTGTTTTATTGACTACAGCAAAGCCTTTGATTGCAAAGATCATGAAAATCTACAGCTTGCTCTTAGAGGAACGGGACTTCCACAACATCTGATTTTCCTGATGCATAACCTGTACTCAGGACAAGAGTTCCTTTAGAACGGAATACAGAGAAACAGGATGGTTTCCAATCGGCAAAGGGGTCAGACAGAGCTGCATAATATCGTCCTATTTATTCAACCTGTATGCAGAAATGGAGTATGCAGGAAGAGTGAAGATCAAGGGAAGGAACCTAAGATATGAAGATGACACCTTACTACTAGCAGAAACCAACAAGAACCCAGAGCAATTGCTGAAAAAGGCTAAGGAGGAAAGCACCAAGGTAGGCTTACTCCTGAACATTTAAAAAAAAATGACTGCAGAAGATGTGCAGGAATTCACCCTAGATAACAAGTAAATTCAAATAGTCAAAGAGTTTCCTTACCTTGATTCAAATATTGATCAGAACGGAGACTGCAATCAATAAACCAGAAGAAGACTGGGATTGGGAAGGGCAGATATTAAAGAACTGGGCAAGATCCTAAAGTGCAAAGTTATAATTTTGAACACCAAAGTGAGGCAAGTACAGATGTGAGAGCTACCCAGTGAAGAAAACTGATAGAAAAAAATCAATTCATGTGAGATGTGGTGCTGGAGATGGGTGCTGAGGATACTGAGGACAAATAAATGGGTTCTAGAACAGAAGCTTGAACTCTCCCTGGAAGCCAGGATGATGAAGTTGAGACTGCTGTACTTTCACCATATCATAAGAAGGCATTATTCATTAGAAAATACAATGATGCTGGGTAAGGTAGAGGGCAGCAGAAAGTGAGGAAGATGACACACCAGATGATTAATAAAAGGGGCCACAGGGCTGGGCCTGCAGGACCCGAACAGAGCAGTTGAAGACAGAGGATCTTGGAGATGTCTCATCCACAGGATTGCCATGAGGGCACTTCACAACAAACATAACATATAACCTTAGAGAAATGATTCTCTATCTTTTATCCTTTGCGTTCTTTGGACAAGGTCAGGGATTTGGAGAGCTGAAGTCTAAAATATCTGGAGGTCCAAAGATGGAGAATTTACTGCTTTAGAGCCTTATTTTGATATTATTGTAGAACACTCAACATCCCAACAGTTGTTTGTAATTTTCAGGCCATGCTAGAAAGCTAAAATGATTTGGGGATTATGCAAAATTTGTTTAACTTTGCGTCAGCAACACCTTTTGCCACTGAGTCATGTAATTGCCCCAATATTAGCAAGGGACTGCATATAACTTAAACTAGTTCCAAAGTACTATGTACGCCCATACGATTGGATACCTGCAAGCTCTCCTAGGCCTCACCGCTTACTGTATGCCCTCAACTTCTGCTGATGATAGTTGAATCTGAAAGGACTGAGGGAAGAACTAAATGTTACATGTAAATCCCCAGTCAGTTTTTTTAAAATGAAAAGCAGCCTCGGGCAACTGCAATTTAGAGTGGTGAGTGGCAGCAGCAGGTGGCCATGTTGTTTAATTCTTTCCCTGTCAGCTGTCTTTCTGCTCAGTGTTGCCCTTCATCCCCATTTCTTTTTCTCCATTCTATTTCAAATGTGTGTTTTACAAGGGTAAATACACATCTGGAACCCCATGGAAGAAAAGTCATTGGGGAAGGGGTCAATTTTGAATAGGATAATGGCAAGCATAAAAGAGTTAAGCATCTCTCCTCCTTCCTGCACATATCCATCTGCTCAAATTTGTAGTCTTTCAAGGCTGCTGTGAATTCCAGCACCAGTAACCAAAAGTGTTTGGACATTATTTTATACATGGATGAGTAAATCTACTTTGTCCCCAAGGCTGACATTCTTCCTTGCTCATGACCAAACTAGATCTTTTGACAGAGATCTGTCTCAGATCTTTTATTTTCTAAATATTTTGAAAAAGCAGCTGAAACTCCTCTCCTTCATTCCAGTGTGGATGGAAATGAATTGAAGGGATGAACCACTATCTCTTATGTCAAAACAACATAGAGCTGCTTTTCTTCCCCATGCTATTTTATCCCATTGCATTGGGGAAATGGCACAGGTAAACAGGGCTAAGATTGGATAGAAATAGACATTTGTAAAATACAGTAGTTTCTATACAATCCTGGCCTTTGTGCTAGTGAACCCAGAAAACAAGTTGGCAGTTTTTACTATAAATGCAGAAAAAGATACTGGCCAAATAAGTTGTATTAATTCAGCATAACCACAAAGTTTTCCCACTTGTTTCCTACTCTGCTTTTCCATGAGCTTCAGTGCTTGTTTTCCAGTGTCTGAGAGCCATTTTCAGACAGAATATTCCCATTTGAAAAGAAAATGAAAACAACACCCCACCATAAATAACCCTCTAGGAATGTGAACTGTACAGCCTCAAAGCTTTATAAAGCACTCAGTTAAGCACATTTCTATAAATTTGTCATATTTCTATAGTTTCTCATTCTACAATCCATTATCATTACAGGACTTCGTTTCTCAATGCAGTGTCTGGGTGGAGATTTTAGTTAAAAATTGGGGGATCATTCACTTGATTAGTTTTATCTTGAATATCTCACACATTTCAGTGATCAAAATGCGTGCTGGATATAAATCATGTTTGCTTCATGGAACGTCACAGTTTCTTTTCGGAGAGAAGGACGCATATGTTTCTTGGAGCAGACAAGGTAACAAGGGTGGTTTCTCTGTTTGCTCTTACCCTGATGTTTCCTGCTGTCTTCTCTCTGAATAAACCACACCCTAATTGCTTCCTTAAAATACAAATCCCATGCAAGTGTTCCAGGGAGCATGCTTCTCATAGAAAGCACAATTCTAGTTAATAGCTCTGGTCTACTTTTCCTGCAATTAAGAGGTGATACTTCCTGTAGGGAAAAAAGGCTTATCATTTCATTTGACGTCTGATAGAATTCAGTCTACAGTTGGTATTCCACTGCCCTAGAAATATTAGATACCTTTTAAATCTTCCTCCTTTGATATAAGCAGATGTAAATAACTGCCAGTATGCTTTTCCTATTGACTGTATATTTCTAAAAGACCTGTGGAAGATTCTGATGAATAAATACAAATGACATCTGGCAAGAATTAAGAACTTGGAATGGTGATATAGGGCCTGTACAGACAGACTAAAATAAAGCTGCTTCAGTTCACTTAGGAGGTATGCTGTTTTAATGATGCAGGCATCCTAAGAGTCTGGAAGTTGTGCCAAAGCTGCGCTCTAGTCCTTAGGACTGGATTGTGGCTTTGGTGCGGCTTCTGGACTCTTAGTACGCATGCATCATTTAAACAGCATATCTCCAAAGTGACCTGAAGCAGCTTTATTTTGGCCTGTCTGTATGGGGCCATAGAGTTTGTTCCCTCAAAACCCAATAAGCATTTTTTAAAGAAATCTCCAAATTATTTTCATGTCTGTGTGCATGTCCATACTATTGTGCAAGGGGGAAACTATGAAAAGTGCAGAAATAATTTGAAATGATAATAAAAGTAATATTTTAAAACTGTTAAGGGTTGCCTTTTAGAAAACAGAAAGTATACCATTTATCTATATATTTAAAATCCATGCGTGCAACTTTTTGAGAAGAAATAATACTATGTGTATTACACATACAACTATGTCTTCAAATTAAAGAGTAAAAAATAAGACAAAACCCTAAGGTCTAAATGTACCTGCTACTCCCAGCTAGACAAGATCAAATTTATTTTAAGTGTTTGATTTGTGTGTCTGTCTATGTCTGCCTTCAAGTAGTCTGTCAACTTAAGATGAGCCCAATAATTTTCATAGGGTTGCTTTTTTTAGGCAAGGAATACTGAGAGGTGATATTGTCAGTTCCTTTTCCTGAAATATAGCCTACAGCACCTGGTATTTGTTGGTGGTCTCCCATCCAAGAACTGATCAGGACTGACCCTGCTTAATATCCCAGATAGACAGGTACCTTTAGTGTATTTAGGCAGGCAAGTATTTGATTTACCATGAAGCAATTGATTCAGCTGGAACCAGCAATTGAATGCAGGTGGGTGGTTGTTGTTGTTTTTTAATTGCTGACCCATATAACATGTCTTGTCATGACACATCATCTCTTGCTAAATAAACATCTCCTGAAAAATTACACATTTCTATACTCATTTCTTATGCTTCTAATATCCAGTAAATCAAATCTCAAATCTAGGAGTCTCAAATTTCCGAGGGAATCCAGTGATGAGGATTCTGTAGGAAAAACAGTGTTTGAAAATAAGATTTTGACTGTTCATAAACTGATCAAGTTCTATCTATTTTCTGTTGTCTCTTTGAAACTTTACCAGTTTCATGACAGATGTGGTTGCTGGTGAGATGTGAAACTGCGCTTTACAATCTACTTTGCAGTGTCTTTGATTATAAAACTGATAGGCAGGTAACCCACATCAGACAAATGTGACCCAGATGCCTGCATGGTACCTAAATCAGTATCAGTTCTTGGGCTGATCTTCTCTTCTATGCCTAGAAAGCACCATAGCTGGTCGAAGCTATTCCCAGATTTTTTTTTAAAAAATCCCACCCACAAATACAATAAGTCTATTAAAAAGTTTTCCTGTCTTTGAAGTGCTGGGTTCTGCCATGAACTGTATTTGAATGTTTGTGGAATAGTGCCATGTTCTTTTGTTGGGGAAAGGGAAGTAGGCCAAGTGGAAGTTAAGCACAGAAAAGATTTGTACTTCTATACTGCCTAGCTCCCATATTATATTGGGACAGTAGTGAAATGAATGAGTTAACCCAAGGTAGATACTGTAACATTTTGGTTCTGTTATTCAATTATATCTTGAAACTCAGAGAGAGAGAAATTGCCATATAGGGGTATGTAAACCTCTCTTTCACAACCTCACTGCACTCACCTCCCCCAGCAATAGCGACATACATATGCACTGTCTCTTGGTACAAGTGTGCATAAACTTAATAAATCTGAATCTTATCTGAATCTGCAGCCTTCAGTGGGATCTTGGGGAACGCTTGTCAGTCCAAATAGCCTGCAAAATCTCAGATAGGTTTGGAACAGCAGCTCCCAAATTTTCCAGCCGTGACATGGTAGGGTGATTTACTCTCCCTTGTGCTCTTCACTGTGTTTCATTTACAGCATGTCACTTCTCCTTTGCTTCAGTTGTGTCAAGATGACACTGACCAATTTGAAGCAACGTAACTTGATCTCCTGCACATTAATACCAAGTCTAATCAAAACACACACTGCACTGTGTTTCTCTTTTTGGAAAAGCTGCCTCACAGCTGCTTACATCCTTTCTGGGGCTGTATTAGACTAAAAGTTAACTTTATTTTATTGATTTTTTTTAAAATCAAGATCCAGCAAGTTATATATAAAGCCAGTTACTGTATATAATAATCAGAACTTATGTTATGATGAGATGATACAACTTTGGGAGGAGACATTTCAGTGTGAAAAAAGTAATAGTTGCAAAAGCAGATGCTGTAATATTTGTATTCATTCCTATTAAATTCTTAAATATATGCTGACTGTATTAACACTGCATATGTCTCACATTTCCAAGCCCTGTGGGGCCAAAAGGAAACTCGTGTATGAAGACATGTGTTAAGTGTACTCATGGACAGTAATGCCTTTCAAAATAATTAACAACTGGCTCTGCCTTTTTTAATTTTTGCCAAAATGTGTAAATGTGTCCAGCCAATTTCCCTTCACCTGGAGGTGTTTGCTTCCTCCCTGTCATAATCCCAGAAGTTGGCACCAGCCACACTGGATGATGGGGCACTCAGTGTCTTCACATACCTGTCTGTCCCATCACCTTCCCATCATCCTTGTCTATTCCAGTCTTTTCTTCCCCCTTTTGCTACTCCTGGCTCTCCCTTTAATCTCCCTAGCCTCTATATCGTTTTTAAAAATTTAACAGCTGGTTTGAGTGAACCAATGGGAACCAGCTGAATGACATCATTGCTTATGGGCTGAGATGGAATTTGAAAGAATACAGTGTTTAGTAAACAGTGTTTAGTAAACAGGTCCATAGAAAAAATAACCCTAGAGTTCATCCATGCCTCACCCACTCCAAACAAAAACAAAAAATTAAAACTGTGAGAGCACACATGCACAAAATGGTCATTGCCCATGAATCAGACACTTCTCCTTTATCCCCTGGCTTTCAAAAATACATAGTTTGTATTTGGTGGTAAAAGTAAGAAGGAGACACAAAATAACAGAAGTTCTTTGCTCCCATTTTTCCTGCCCACCATTGCTAATAGCTAGGGGAGGGTATTGAAAAAGCATATGAGGAGAGATCAATGTACTGTACTTCTTAAGTAACCAGTAACTCTTTGAGTGTACACCTCTCAGTTCTCTCTTCTTTGTAGTCTGCTGGGCCTGTCGGCAGCTGCACATATTGCACTCTAGTCTGATGAGGAGAGATTCCAAGGCCTAGGAGATGAGCAACAGCTCAGACCGTTAAGGAAATGGCTGCCTTCTCAGCTGACTAGGCTGGATTCTGCTTTGTGCAGCTCTGTGGAGCCAAAAATGAACTGAGGAGAAGCTGCTGCTCCATGTGAGGAATAAATGTTATATGTTGGAGTCAGAGGAACTAGACCCTTCCACTATTATTTCATATCCCCCAATTGTCCTAATTTGGCAGGGACAGCTCCAATTAATGCATAACCAACCCACTTCTGCAGACTGCTAAAATGTCCATTTCCCTCTCTTCCTCCCATGTTGTCTTCAAATTATTTTTGCTGCAAACCTGAGTTCAAAGTACAAAAGTACTGTATATACTCAACTATAAGTCAACCTCATGTGTAAGTCTAGGGCAGGTTTTGAAGCCAACGTTATGGATTTTGATATGACCCATGGATAGGTCAAGGGTAAAATATAGGGGCACGTAGCAAAAGATCTAAAGGAAAAAGGAAAAGTAAATGATGCCAAAGAATGTTGGAATTTTTCTTTCTTGAGAATTCGTTAGAAAACTCAGGAAAGTAGGAGACATTGTTTAATCTCACCAGCAGAGCTAGCTAGATAGCTATTTGCTATATTTTCTTGAAAAGACAAGAGGGTAAAAGGTACTTACAAAGAATGGGTGGATGCACACTGTGTTGCATGGGGATTGGAATCCTTCTTCCTTCCCCGAATCAGTTACAGCCTCTTGCTTAAGGCCACCCCAGTTAGTGATCTTTGGCAGGAGAGTTCTTCCATTTTTGGTAGTGACAGCCTGAATTCTTTTTTGGACATACTTTCTTCTGGATATGCCATTATCTCTCAAACCTGTTTCATGTTATCATTGTCAGATTCCTCTTCTCTCAGTTTCTCAGAGCAAAATATTTAATCGGAGGAGGAGGAGAAGGAGGAAGAGAAGCCAGGCATGGAACCAGGAGTCATATGGTTATGATTTGACAATGTCAAGAAGGTTGGGTAGTTTTTTATTATTATTAGTGTATGTGTGCACGCATGTGTGTGTGTTTTCATTTCTTTTTTTCAAAAAATAACCTGTACCATTCACTTTGGGCAACGAACTTGCTTCAGATACATCAAAGGGGATGTGTGTGATGAATCAAGGTGATCTCCCCCCACCATCACATCCTTGCCAGCTGTAGTGTTTATGATTAGAGGCAGACGTTCCAGACACCTCAGAGTCCTCAGTAAGCATCAGATCTTTAACAGGATCCATCCCAACTGAGTGACACTAAACAGACAGCCAGAGGGGAGATGGTGGGGTGGGTGGGAGGGAGGGGATCCTTTGGCACTGCACACACTCAGAAGCCAGGCTTTATAACAAACCTCCTCTAATACCAGTTTTTACGTTGCCCAGAGGCCCTGTCTTTTTGGCTTCAAGGACCGCTTTCATTAGCAGGGGGAATGCCTAGAGCTCAGCAAATTCTGTCATTGATCCACTTGTAAGGACTCTACGATTTGTACAGCATTCAGGTCACAGCCCGCTCAGCTTTGAAGCAGCTCCTCTTCACGCTCCTGTCAGATGCATACTGCCAGCTTCCCGAGGCTGACACAATTCCCCTCTCCTATCTGATTCATCCCTCTCTGCAACTAACTATGTTCAATTCCCCTTGGATGACCCCAACAGCAGAAAATATTAACACTTGTTTACTGATCCTGTTGGCATAAGAATTCTGCAAATGGCAAATCATACTGATAGTGGTGTGCCATTGCAAGCAGGCCCACTCCCCCTGCAGCCTTCTCTCTGTGCTGCTGGAATTGTTTTAAATGCATCTGTGCTCAGTTGCCTTGGGCTGGAGGCAGCAAAATGTTGTAAGAGCACTGTTTCTTGTAGTGTACATGTGTAGCCCCCATTGTTGAGTTATGAAGACATAAAATCCTGTTGAACAGAGGCAATATTTTGTGTGCGTGTGATTGGCACCAATGTCTGTCATAAAACTGTGTATTAACCATGGGCTTGTCAGTTTAGCAGTCATCCATTTCCCTGAGATTTCAGGGCTGAACCCTGAGCCCAGTTAGTAGCCCTTTTCTTATTATGGAGTGGGTCTTTGAGACTTCACAAAGGGAAAGTAAGCAGGGGTTGGAAGCAGGGCTGGAACCGCTGAGCCAGCTGATGGCAAGAAGCCAGTTGGTGTCTTATTTATTTATTTGTTTGTTTTTATGCCGCCTTTCTCCCAGAAAGGGACTCAAGGCAGCTCACAAGATAAAGACACTTTAAAAACTTTACAACAAAAATTTAAAAACAATTTTAAAATTCCCATTAAAACAGTATAAAATTAACATTAAAAACTTACAAAAGTTAAAACCATAGCTAAAACACACACTCCATATAAAAGCCACCTTGTCATGATTTCAAAAAGCCTGCCTGAATAAAAACATTTTTACTTGCTGGCAAAAGGAAAGCAGGGAAGGGGGGCAGCCTAGCTTCCTGTAAAAGGGGTTTCCAGAGGGTGGAAGAAGCTGCTAAGAAGGCTCTCTCTCATGTCCTCAGCAAGTGAGGCTGTGATGGTAGCAGTACTGAGAGAAAGCCTTCTCCTGCAGATCTTAGGGCTACTTGAGAAAAGTAGGGTCAAATAGTGCAGAGTTTGTGACCCTTGGCAAAAGTTATTCAGAGGAGATTTCCATTGGTTTTCACTGAGGCATCCCCTGCATGTGTTACCCTATGGGTTTCATAGCCAAGTGGGGAACTGAAGCCTGGTGTTCAGAATTATAGTCCAACACAAACCACTATGCCACGCTGATTCTGCAACACAAAGCTGGAAGGGAAGCACCTTTTTTTATGGCTGGGCAGGTGGCACTCAGTAACTGCAGCAGCTGTTTCCATTCCTGTTAGGACTTGCAGTCAACACGGCCATACCTACAGCATGGTATTACATACTGAGAATTGTTCAGCCCCCCTGCTGCTGCTACTGCTGCTGGAGCTTGTGGAAGGCTCAATACTAGACTGTGGGAAGGTTTTTGAAGACCTGCTCTGCTACTACAAATGCTTATGTAACCGAAAGTTTTATTAGTCAAGATAATCGATTTCCATTTCTTGTCTTGATCTAAATGCCATATGTACCAGCCTTCTCCATCACCCCTGGCTTTTTGGTATCCCTATGTATGCACAATTTTATACATATCTCTTATTTATGCACATATTTATACATATTAATATATCTCAAGCCACTTAGGTGGGAATGGGTAGAGATCTGTGCCCAGATTTTTAAAGCCACCTCACACGCAGAAATCAGAAGTACTTTGCTCCAGCACTGCTGGTCCTTACATTTGGCTTCCTGCCTAGAAACCTGGAGAAGCATAGCCATTCATTCCCTAAGATTTTGACCAGGCCCCTGAGACCTGTGACCTGTGCTCTTGACAACCTGAAACGTACACTGCCTTAGCATGTATAAATAAGAAAAGACTTTCTTTCAGTGTCTTCCCAGCATAAGTTTAGGATTTAATACAAAATATATCCACGTGGTACTTTGTATCTAAAATAGCAGTTCAGAAGGAGTCATTTTCTATGGTACATTTGAGCTCGGCAAGGATAATTTGTCTTTATGTAGATGCATTGCCAGCATAACAGTCAAACTCCTAGGAAATAAGTCACAATTTAGAGCTTAACCACATTATATGGAATTATGTTCCACTGAAATCAATGGGGCTAACTTCCACCCAATTTATTTTCTTTATTTGAGAATCTGTACCTTTTGGTGACATGTTACAGAATCTACTGTGAGGAGAAAAAAGCACCTTTTCTTGATGTAGAATGGGGATGGGACTTGCATGACTATTAACTGCATGAAGCCCTGAGGGGTGGGTTCCTGTATAAATATGTGCATCCCCACCGACACCCCAAAATATCTTGCAGAACCCCCCCCTTTATTATTATTTCTGATGGGGGGGACCAAAATTTGAAAGATATCAAGAATATCCAAAACCTTTTTGCAAGCCTACATAATGCTGGTGTGTGTGTGTGTGTGTGTGTGTGTGTGTGTGTGTGTGTGTGTGTCGGGGGGAGATCCCCATCCAAAAGAGGGGGGAAATGCAGAATGACCCAATAGAAGTGATCCAAAAGGCTATATGTCATCATTTCAGTTGTCCAAAATGGCAGTTGTAAATGGTTGCAGCTGTCTGGAGGAGCTGAAAATGGATAATTGAAGCCCTCTAGACTTGGGAGAATGCCCATCTCAACAGAGAGCACTGGCTTTGTTATGGTGGCTTAGCATTGATTTAAAGTGGATCGCACCAAGGTGACCATTTGAGTGGCTTCTGCATCTAATAAAGCCAGCCCTCCATATCTCTGCATCCATGGATTCAACCAACCACGGTTCAAAAATGTTCTCTTAAAAAATTCCTAAAAACAAACCTTGATTTTGCCATTTTAAATTAGGTGCATCATTTTACTAACCGAACCCCAGAAGATACTGAAGGTCCACTGCAAAAAAATAATAATGACAATTTCAAATCTGGAAAATAAAGTGTTCCCTGACAACACAACATTTCCTAATTCAAGACTCGAATTTCTGAGTTACTAAGAGCCCATACCGACTGGCCAAGATAAAGCTGCTTCAGTTCACTTTGGAGGTATGCTGTTTAAATGATGCATGCATCCAAAGAGGCCAGACGCCATGCCAAAGCCACGCTCCAGTCTTAAGGACTGAGCACAGCTTTGGCGCAACTTCTGGCCTCTTAAGATGCATGTGTCATTTAAACAGCATATCTCCAAAGTGAAATGAAGCAGCTTTATTTTGGCCTGTCTGTATGGGTCCTAAAAAAAGTTTTACCGGGCAATAATAAATTTGGGGACCCCCCTCCCCTTAGCCTTGTCACTCAGGAGGCCATATACCTGAGGGAGAGTATTACGCACATGCTCAGCTTGCCTCCACAACTGCTCTTGTGTCAGCAAGACTGAGCTATTTGTGTATGCGACCTCAGCCACTCCCTCCCTCAGGGGCTAAGCATGCTTTTCTCTTAGAACTCTTAGCACTAGCAGGTCTGAAAAGAAGGGACCTAAATTAGAGGCGCAGATTTACTAAGATCAAAATCTTTTAATTAAGAAAAAAGAGGACCCAAAATGTATTCTATGCTTCAGGGCAATAGTTTTAAGTGAAGGCCTCTTCATAGTGTTTCCATCCTACTTATTATCCTCTGTTAAATATATATTTTATGTCATTAATAATGTTAGAACAAGTTGGATAGACAGCTTAATTTTTTTAAAGGAAAATTAGCATGCTGCTCATAGGAATCTGTAATACGATTCTTATTTCTTGACTTCTCCCAAACTTCAAAATAAATACCACTACAAGATTAATACAATGTACATAATTATACTACCACTACCACCAAACTACATGCAGTGTGTATCTTTAGCCATAATTAAATGTCCTGAAATGGAGGGGAAGTAGGGGCCATTCAGATATGATTGAGTGGCTACTGCAATTAGCCCTAACCAGCATAGCCAATAGTAAGGAGTGATGTGGGTTGCAGTCTAACAGGATATCTGGATGGCTATAAGTTGCTCCTTCCCATCCTACAAGAAAGAAAGAAAAGTGAATCGATACATTTTAATGAAAAGAGAAAATCACAGCTTTTCCTTCTATGATAGTGGTTCCCAAATTTTAGTCCTCCAGATGTTTTAGACCTCAGATCCAAGAATTCTTAACTGTTGGCCAAGTCAGCAAGGGCTTCTGGTAGCTGAGGTCCAAAACACCTGGAGGACCAAAGCTGGGACTCACTGCTCTATTCTTGAGCTGTGTAAAATATTCTCTGTTTCAAATTTCAAGTCAAATGCAGTTATGAAGTGGGATAGAAATATGTTCTAAAAGCTACTTCACATGAAGGTTCACAATCACAAGCCTCTCCTGTAGCAGGTTTTGAAAAGGCATAACTGTCTGTTGGACTAACATAATAAAAATTGCATGCAATGGCTGTTGATTGATACAGGCAGTGTTTGCTGATATCTCCTGTGTGGCACATCCACTTTCACCAGTGATCTGTCAGATTAGCAAGAGACAAACTTTAATGTTTCTGCACCCCCTGCCTTTTGGCAGTGGCATCACTAACATTGGCATCATACAGTGTCATCCCGACATTATCCTCCTCCCATAACACACCATACAGAATCCTTAGTTATGTTTACAAGAGGCAGAGACAGAGGAAATTGCCCCTCCCTGAACGATTCAGTGATGATGGAGGGGAGCCGACAATTTCCTGACGTTGAGGAAGTGTGCCAGGCTTTCACACATGCGCACTTCCTCAACATTTTAGAGACAATTTACCAGTGCTTAAGCACTGGTCTGATAATCTTTAACAATGAGAAATCTGTACTGGATGAGGTTATTCCACTTCCCACCTTGTACTGGATGAGGTTATACCACCCGCAATGTATTCTTCAGCCTGATTTGTTAACTTTCCTGAGACAGAGCAAACAAAGGAACAGCAGCTGGAAACAATGGGAGTGTAAGGAAGCCAGATGGGAATGGGGGGGAAAGGAAAAGACTTGAAACAGCAACTTCGCTTATCTAGCAGGTATGTTGTAAAAGCAGGTTTGGAGCAATGAGGCCTCCCCAATATGTTATCTTTCTTCAGTATTGATAAAATGGATAGAGACATTTAAAAAAATCTAGAAATGTTGAAGCCATTAAAAAAAAACCTAGGGGTTTTCCCCCTAATTTTTCATAGAAAAAGCAGACATTTTCTGAAAAATATTAAAAAGACAATATTATCACCTTGTACTGATTGAAAGTAACTTCATTATGTTATGCAAATAAAATCTCTTTTGTGTAGTAGTAATAATAATAATAATAACAACATAGAAGAGATTTTATTTGCATAACATAATGAAGTTACTATCCCGCCTCTTCAATAAGATGGAGGCAGCTTACAGTAATCGTGAAAACATATAACACAATAAAATTAATCCCATTATCCCCCCTTCCGTAAAACAAATCCACATAATTACAATACAGCAAACATTATAAAATACAATTAAAATAATTTAAAATAGTCATAATTGAAGCAAGACATCTTGGGGCATTTATTGGGGCAGTCCAGTCAATGGGGCTGGATCATTCAATCAGAGAAATCCTGTTGGAAGAGATCCATCTTGACGGCCTTTTTAAAACCTGCCATAATTTAGGAGCGGCAGATGAAAAGGCCCTCTGGTTAACTGCAGCCAGCCTGGTCTTTGTTGACTGCAGTATGTTTTTCCCAGAGGACCTAAGTGTGCAGGGTGGATTGTATGGGAGAAGGCGTTCCCGCAAGTTAGCTAGACCCAAGCCATGAAGAGCTTTAATTTTGTTTGGCATAAAATTATGATGTTTGGTATATCAAACATATAGTTTAATGATTCTCAAACTATTGGGTGGGACCTTCCAGAGGGGGGTGCCAGACCTGGAGTCTCTGATCCTCTGTTTCCCAAATGCCCCCCACCCCCTTGGATAGGAAAAGAAAGGCAAGGAGCATGCTTGGAGCCTCTGCCTGAGGGAAGAGAACAAATAGGAGGAGAGCTATTTATAAAATGTTAAAATACGAATCGACATGGATGTATGAACAAAAATACACACACTAAAAAAGGAAAAATATTTTTTTTCATATACTACATACAATACTAGGTATATACATGTAAATGTAAAAGAGGTCACAAGGGTAAAAAGTTTGAGAACCACTGGTATAACATTTTTGCACAGACATTACAGATTGAATTATCTTCTTTACTTGATTGTTACTATGAGATCCTGAACTGTAAAGAACTTGTTTGGTTTTGCCAGTTTATAATGAACTGTCAGATTCCCCCCTCCCCAAAAAAGCATAAGAAACCATTAACATTATTAAAACTCTCTCTCTCTCTCTCTCTCTCTCTGTGTGTGTGTGAGAGAGAATGTTCTTCATTTTTTATTTTACTTTTATTTTTTTAGTATCAGGCTGACATTAAAAATAACTTATTTCCGTAAAAAGAATTGAGAAGAAGAAAACAGGACAAAGAATTGCAATGGTGTGATTCCATAAATACTCTTACATCCTGTTAAAGATTTTAGAAATAATTTAGGTATATGAACACCTTCTTTTAAACATTTTATTCATCATCCTAAAATAAAATATTCCATAATCCATTTTTCATAATTTTCAGTTTTTTTCCAATTTTTCTGGGAAAAGATGGAAATGAATATCCCCCCCCCCATTTCCCCCATTCTCTCCCACCCCAGGCTTTCACATCACTAATAGTGGTTACTACAGACATTATCTACCAGTCCTTTTTTAAGGAGGGGGTACCCAGGAGGCAATCATCCTAGACCTCCCTTATGAGGGAGAACTGGCACATACAGGGGGCTACATCAACATTGGAATTGCTTCATTGCTGCCAACTCTTTCTTTCAGAATCCCATTAACTTCAGCTCCCTATGCATAATGGACAAGGAAACAGCGGGAGAGAGCCTCAAATTAACATTCTGCCTCAAGCCTATCAGTGTCTTAAAAGGACCCTGATGATATACTTTGCTGCTGTAGCAGGGAACAGGTACAAAGGCAGCCCCAGCTACTATTATTTCACTTTCTGCCAAAGTTACTGCTTTTCAGGGCAGTGTTTTCATATGCGGTCTGCTTTGGTTTATCTGGCTATAAGAGGTCTTTTTGACCTTGGCATCTTTACTTTCATACTTTCTCATATGGAGGAACTGTTCCTAACAGATTTCTGCCCTAGTACTTGGAGAACTTCCATTTATTTTAAATCAGACAGTTTATATTAGTTTTATTTGACATATTTGCAGATGGCAACCATGCATGGGAGCATTCACATCAAAATTCCTGGAACATTTTTTTTTTACTTCAGTAATGTTGAGGATCGTAACATCCAATGATATGTGTCATTATCCAACAATGATACCATCTATTCTTGGGAATAAACAACACTTGTCAAGTTATGTGCAGGATGTGTGGGCATGTTTGCATTTCTCTTGCTGTAGCTTATTGCTATAATTCACAAGGAAATTGAATACACGCCTGTGGCGGATCACAATATCCTTCTGCTTCCCTTTTTTCAGTGCAGAGGGATGTAGAGTGTTACTGTCCTTAAGGTTGCAGTATGTTTACAACAGAAAGAGAAATACAAGAGCATTCCCCTCCCTTTTCTTAACTTGAACTATATTTCACATGATATATGTCTCCTGTGTGTGTGGTCTTCTCTCTCTCTTTTGCTTCTTTTTTTCTGGAAGGTACATGCATAATTGGACAAGGTGTTGTGGAGATACAAATGTTTGGAAAATACTGATGTGGTTTTCCCACCACTCTTTGATAAATCACTTAAAGGTGTGTATGGGGGGGAGGAAAGGTTCTTGAGGGGGTTTTGGAACAGATTTTTTAGCAACCTGGCAAAGTCCAAATCTATTTCATTAATCTTCCTTACACAAGGGATCTTAATGCCTTTGAAGATTTTGGATAATATTCAGTACTTTAATTTTGGAATCTTCTGCCATGGACTTTTGAACTTTTCAGTAGTTTGGAAAGGGATAAGAAATGATTTCTCAAAGCTGCCATGGTGCTCTTATTCTCAACATTCCCAGTATTTAAATAGCCACCTGTCACTGTATAATAAATAGTATAGTGCCTGCAGTCTATGAAGATCATCAGTGTCTCACACCCATAATTTTTTTTCTCTGTACCCTGCCCCTAATCTTTTTCTAACTTTGGAATTTTGGGAAGCGGAGGAAAGAGAATCAATTGTGTAAAACAAGCATATGTAGTTCTACAGTCAGACCAAAGGTGTAGTTAGGGAAATTCATCTCACTGGTGAGGGTTTGAGACAAATCCCTCCTTCCCACCCTATTTTTAAATGAGGCAAGATAAGTTTTCTAGTTATCATTTAAGTTAAAATGGAATTTAGGGCATGTGAAATAATATGAAAATTCTTTACGAACTCTCTTGTGGAGTTCTTTCCATGGGCATGAAAATTCATGAATTGAAATGAATTTAAATTGTTTGTACAAACAGCTTGGAATTCATTTTCAAATGTATGTGAACTCATGGGATAATTTGTGTTACTGGCTTTATTGGCTGTATCCACAAACAGTTTGTAGCTGGTAATAATATATCAGGGAATTTCACCCAAGATGACCTGGCTCTTTATTATCTCAAGAGGGCATCAGCTTTATCTTTTACATGTCTGCTTCTTTAGTTGATGATATCATTAATACTGAAAGCAAGCTTTTATGTTCTTCAGTTATTTGTTTGGCCACAAGGTAGAAGGAAATGAATTTCTGCTGGATAAGTAAATTTGACAATGAAGTTTAAATAATGGTTATTTTGCAATCTTTATCTCAGGCACACATTCCATCACTGTTTGAGAATTAAGAAACCAAACTGGTAAATTCACCTTCAACAGAATTGACCTGAGGTACCAGAATTAACATCTAAGGCACACCTCCTTCCTTTCTTCTGAATGGATTTCTTGGAAGTCAAGAAGGGCAAAAAAGGAGCATTTTATAGATTAGAAGGCCGTTCTACTTACCCAGAGCCCTATTTTTACTAATCCATTGAACTACTGGTTCTGTTCTCAGTGCTATGCTCTTCCTTATCAAGTAATCATTCCAAAATGTACTTTGGGTTTTTACTTCCAGCATAAACAAAGATAAAAGGAGGGAAACTGTTAACCACGGGTTCAAAAACTATTAAATTGGACATAGCAATATCATAATGACTGGCTATTTAGAGGATGATCTCCTATATGTCCCTGCATTTGGTTACAGTTATATATGGTTCTTTGGAGGGATGGGTGAGACATTCATTTGTCTTCATTAAAAATATTTGTGCAGTCCATTTATAAGAATATTAGTCCTTCATCTGGAAGACCATCTGAGATTTCTGCCTACAACTATTAAGAGTACAGTTCTGTTCCTTACAAGGGTCACAAACTCTGGCATGCAACAAAAGAATTTTATATATATATATATATATATATATATATATATATATATATTTCAAAAGACTAATATATATTGAAAACTCTAACTACAAAGTTAACAAAAGTAGTAACAAATCACACTGTTGTGACAGCTTTTCTTATGAATATAATTAGTTGGCCATGCAAAACCCTACTAATATGTTTATATCATGTAAGTTATTCCTGCACCCTTCTCTACTGAATCTGCCCAAAAATGGCCACAATTTCAGATAAAACATGGTTGTTGGGACAAAGGTACTATCATCCACTGGGAACAGAGGCATGCAAGAAACGTTAACAGCCTCAAGTCAGAAGATAAACAACTGACCCTTTCTACACCAGTGTTGTGCTCTCACTTAAGGACCAGTCCTACTCATGTACAATACAAATGATGAACTATGTATTCCCTTAGAACAGGCCTGGGGATGGTGCAGCTGTCTAGATGCTATTGGGCTGCAACTCCTATCAGCCCTAACCAGCAAAGGCAGTGGTGAGGAATGCTGGGAGTTGCAGTCCAACATGACTCATACATGTGCAGTAGAATCAGAAATATGCTCCTTAGTGCCTTCTGTAAGCTCCACAGTTTTTTTCTTAATGATAATCTAGAATAGTGCTTCTCAGGCTATCTGGTGTAGGGGAGAGATTTTTTCCCCCTAGTGTGCAAGACAAGCACTGTATTTGTGCGTATTGGCTACAATTGTTCCTTTCTTTACAGGGACTGGCAGCCAATGGCCTGGGGACCTGAAACAGTCCAGGGACCACAATTATGAGTAGCCCTGATCTACAATATATTAACTTTGCCCATAAATATGTTTAAGGGACCTACAACTTGTTGTGGGGGTGGGAATGATATGCCAGAGTTGGTCATAACAGAGTGGTTGGTGTGATTTATTAAATAATGATACTTAAAATATTTACAAAAGGATTATTGATTAGATGTGTCTCTCTCTTTACATGTATAATGTACTAGTACTAAAAAGCAAGTTATCAATCAATATTTCACAATGTACTCAAGACATGGAGATAACATGAAGATAAAAGTATTTATTTACCTATTTATAGTGGGACAAAACAAAATGGCAAGTGTTTTTCTAGCAGAGACTAGCAAATTACTGAACAGCTGTGCTATGCTAGAGTTTTGAGATTTCATGCAGATGTTAGCAAATGTCATCAAATGCAATTGAATGGATGGCTTCTGGCATAATAGCAACCAACATGCTTCAATCTGATGATTAATAGACAGGACATATTGCTGCACTGACACATTTAGTAGGCCAGCAACTGGATTATGAGAGTGTAGTAGGAAAACAACATTTTAGATAGATGTCTTGCAACATTTTTGCAGTTAACAGTGGCCACAATCCAGCACAGAGTTAAGTGCATTTAATTCTGTGTTGGATTATGTCCAGTCTTTCTGCAAGATCTGAGAAATCTACTTCAGGCATGAATCCTCTCAAACCTCTGGCAAGTTAGTAAAAACATGCAGTATGAGTCACTAGGGAATGGCACAGAACACAACTTCTCCATGGCAAGAAATTCACCCTCCAAGTTACAATGTTTTCAGGCTCGTTCCTCATGGATCATTCCAAATACTCTAGTTGTTTCTATGCTTTCTGTGCTGTGTTGGAAGACTTTGATACTCAATATACTGAGGAAAGTCACCTAGAGACTACATTCAAATAGTATCATCACAGTTTTGGAAAGGTCTGCAAAAATAACTTTTATGCTTGTGAAAAGCCTGTGTTGAACATATAATTTTCAGGATCTCACATATGCATACATCCACTATTCCCCACAAGGCATAATATTGTTTTAAATATCCTTATTCATTTAACATCTTCACATTTAAAAAAACAAAACAAAGAAACAAAATCTAAGATGGAGTAGTACCTTCATTAGGCTACTAAAATGTTGCAAACAAGATAACCTTTCAGGTTAAGTAGAAGTCTTTTTTTAGGCTTGGATGATACAAAATCTAAAGGGCTAGGGTAGGAGGGGACCCCCCCCCCCAAAAAAAGACTTCCGATATTACAATAAGTGTTGAAAGGAAAACACAATTTTTATTGACAAGGAGGTAAAAAATAAATTCACTATAAATTAGAAAACTGTATCAATGGAAATGGAGTACTGTACAGTGACTATTTTCTTAGGTGAGATTTGCACTTGGTTACTTAAAATGGATGTGAAAACTTCATTCCAAATTGCAGAATCTGCCCTCCTTTACTGCAGTAGCTCTTTAAATACAAAGGATCAATATATTCAAGAGAGCTACATTTTAGCAAGCAAAAGGCTTTTTCGTAAGGGAGCCTTGACCAGAAGAAACACACAAAGTGCTTTGAGAAGAATTCTGCTCCTTGCTTATATGCTTATGAGGGAGTTGTTTTCATAATTCTTTTGTCATCTGGTGATGCAAAGTGGCAAGGAGCCAACTGGTAATATTCTGGGGAGCACTGTAAAACTGTCATTTATTACTAAAATTTTAAATCTTATTTCTGTTTATAAATGCCATAGGGAGCATTTATAATTTTATGTTGTTATTTGCCTTCAAGTTGATTTCAGTTTATGGTGACCCAATGAATGAGAGACCTCCAAGGGCCCTGGTCATCAACTGTCCTGCTCATGTCTTGCAAACTCAGGGCCACAATTTCCTTGGTTGAATCATCAACCTGTAGGAGGATCTCCCTCGTGTCCTCTTTATCAAGCTTTGTTCTATTTTCCTTATCGGTACAAATTTTTATCCATAGAATCTTCAAAATAAACATTAACTAAAACAAAAAACAAAAAAATGTATATAAATACACTGACTAACATCGCACTCATCCTATACATTGTAAAATACATGTAACACAAATATTTTGACTTCCCTCCACCTAATTTCCACTGTATCTCATTTTAAATGTTCTATCTTGTATTTAATGTGTTTGCATAACTCTACTTAAATCTCCAATTATTTTTTTGAATATGTAGCTTCCAATGAAATTTATATGCTATACTTCTTATATATTTTTTCTGTTAAGTAAACCTAGTATCCAATTTCTTTTAATAAATCTGTAATATTATTTGATTTAATTAAATCTTCTGAATCAGATATGTAATTGTACAAACCTATTAACTTAAAATAAATATATATTTCCAACACTTTTCCGAATAATTATAAAACATTTGCCAATCTTTTTGTATATGTTCCTCTGTTTTCCCTCTCATTCAACACATCATTTTATCTGACTGCCATTTTATATAATTTGATTAGCCATTGTGCTATTGTTGGTGTTTCCTCTCTTTTGCACATCTGTGCATATATTATCGTTGCATAGATTAAAGCAGCCTCAGGATGGCAACCCAACTATATCAGGTCTGAATCACACAGAACACCAGAGGCAACTTCAAATAGGGTTTGCATTTTTATTAGGGAATAATCACAACATATGTAACACATGCATTCACATACTCATAAGAACTAGAGAAACAAAGGTGGGAACAGTTGAATAGATTTAAAGCCTTGCTAATGGTAATACATTACTGATGTGGATCTTGATTCCACTCAATGGGAGTCCAGAATGGAGAAGAATTCAATAGCTGCTGCAGCAAAAAGAGGAGTTAGCTGGCATATTGAGGAGCCTAGACTAGTCAAACTGACATAGTGCCTGCCTGCTTGCAAACTACACCAAGACTGGCTGTTTTGCTAGCTGTATATATATAACCTGAATTGTGTCTTGGGGGCAGAAACCAAGGCTGAAAGGATGAAGCTCTGCTAAATGACTTCTCAGGGGGAAAAGAATAGTTCACACTAGAAGCGGGTGGTAGGGTGATTGCTGTAAATGTGCTAGACAAAGGAATTTGCCAGTGCTCCCTTGTCCCAGGTAGTTTCGAGCAATCACCTTTGGCCATGATTCTCTCACTGCAGCAAAAGGCATTATGCTGGAGCCTCAGTGAATCCTATCATGGTGGGTGCCTTCTTGACCTTGGCTAGCTCAAAGTTTTTTTCCACATACAAGCAGGTCAGGCATCCACAGCGGAGTCATACCTACATCATCCCCTCCCCTTGTAATATTAAATTGATATAAAAATATGAGGGGCAATCAGGGGCCTGGTTCCAGGGTAACAGTAGAACAGGCTCAGTTTAGTCATCCTGGCTTCCAGGGAGATTGTGGGCTTAATTTGCTGTAGAATCCATTTGCTCGTCTTCTTGGCTGCCCATGGTATTCTCAGCACTTTTTTTCCAGCACCACATCTCAAATGAGTTGATTTTTCTTCCTTACCACTTTCTTCACTGTCCAGCTCTCACATCCGAATATGGTAGTGGGGAATACATTGACTTGTACGATCATCACTTTAGCTTTAGCATTAGCAGCTTCATTTATATACCGCTTCATACTGAACTAAGCAGTCTCTAAGTGGTTTACAACTGTAAGCTAATTGTCCCCAACAAGCTGGGTACTCATTTTAGTGAGCTGAGTTATATAACTATATTGCACTTTAGGATCTTTTCCAGTTCTTTCATAGCTTCCCTTCCCAGTACTAGCCTTCTTTCATAGCTTCCCTTCCCAGTACTAGCCTTCATCTTCTTTCTTGACTGCAGCCTCTGTTCTGCTCACTGTTTGATCCAAGGTATAGTTTTTCTTGACTATTTAGGTTTTTCCATATCTAGGATGAGTTCTTGTGTATCTTCCATGGTCATTATTTTTATTTTCTTAGTGTTCAACATCAAGTCTAGATTAACAGATCACAGTCTACATCAAAGTCTGTTTACACAAATGATAAGACAGTGGTAGTTTACTGTTTTATTTGTTTTGTTCTGTTTTGTTTTTGTCTTGTAATAATGTGTATGTGTTAATGTTGTTTAATTAGTTGGTTTTAATTATAATTGATTTAATAATTTTTTAAGGGGGGGAGGGAATTTTGATCTACAATGTATTGTATTTTATCGCTGTTAGCTGCCTCGATTGACCTCAAGGGGCGGGATATAAATAAACTATTATTATTATTATTATTATTATTATTATTATTATTATTATTATGGCAAGGTAAACCAACAGAAATGGGAGTGAGAGAAAAGTAGAGTTTTCATTCAAAGGACTTAGAATTCAGTGATTTCTGTCCCACCTTCATTTTTCTCTCCCACTTTATTCATATTGAATGGGATTTTAGCAGTCAGGGGAAAAAACATTAATATTGCTTTGCTGAAAGAGATTAAAATAGGAATTAATGTCCTGTACTCAATGAAGAATCTGGTCCCTGCCATGCCATGCTGCAATATAGTAGAAGTAAATGAGCCAGCTCATGTTATGGCTGTTTCCTGCTTTTCAGTCTCATATATTTTTTATTTTAACAAAAACATACATAAGAACTTCTGAATGGTTGTATTGTTGTTGTTGTTTTTAATCAAATAGAAGAATTGTCTTTCCAGTACAAACATAAAGTGAATTTCATACTGAGTGTGTTGTTCAAGTTATGTTGTGCTAAACAGCTGCTCCAGCACATCACATATGGAAATGAAGGTGCCCATAACTATCAAGCTGTTTATGAACTTTTAAAAAGGCACAGCTTTTAAAAAAAATAATCTGTGTGGTTAGTTTTGAGAATTGTTTGTGCTTACAGCAGAATGTGAACAGGAAAAAGAAGAGCACAGACAAGAATTTGAGCAACTCAAGCTTAGGCCTTCTTCCAATGACTTGGGGTAAAAAAAAATTCTTATGTGCATTATTCATTCAGAATTTTTACAGTAATAGACTTTTAGTATAGTTTAGCTAGGACACTGTCACCTGTATATTTCTAACCATATCCTCAAAAGTTTTCTTTCTGTAAACAAACAAAAAAAATGTGTCTGATAAAAATTATTTGTATTGATTTTCATGGCCTGCCATGTGTTAATCTGAATGTGCAACTGCTGTCTAAGTGAGGTCCAAAACACACTGCAGAAATCATCCAGTTTGAGACTGCCCTGACTCAAGGCTAGGGAATCCTGGGAACTGTAGTTGTGTGAGACATTTAGCCTTCTGTGTCAGAGAGCTTTGATGCCACAATAAACTACAATTCCAATTCCTAGGATTC
Source organism: Sceloporus undulatus (assembly GCF_019175285.1). Classification (NCBI taxonomy): domain Eukaryota; kingdom Metazoa; phylum Chordata; class Lepidosauria; order Squamata; family Phrynosomatidae; genus Sceloporus; species Sceloporus undulatus. Next base: position 234,026,114 of record NC_056523.1, read on the forward strand.
TCTAGCACTGAGCCAGGACAGTTAAAGCAGTCTCAAAGTGGATTATTTCTGCAGTGAGGTTTGGACTTGAGCCTGTGCTCTGCCTCTTGTAAATTTTGTCTGTTTTTCTTTCTATGTGATACACTTTTTTCCCAGCACTCATATGTTACAACCCATTTCTGACTCCATTTCCGAATGTTTTAAATTGTGCGTAAAAATTCATATACAGGTTTGTGTGCATGAACATTTGTATGCCTTTGGGAAGACAACAGCCAGAGAGATAGACAACTTTCTGCATTTCCCCCTAAAGTATTCCTTGTTGTACAGTTTTCCCCAAAGTAAGGGTTTTAAAATTCAACCAGTATGCATTTATGGCAACTCTGTACTCAACTGGGACAGTTGTGTCACAAAACTCTGAGAAGTTCAAAAAATGGCTAATTCATTTGGTTCATGTATTAGTTTGGAAGCTGTGAATTGGATCAGTTTAACCTCTCTCATCCCTGGTTTGTTTATGCAAGCAAATCAGAAATGAGTCTTATAAGGGCTATGCCAGACTAATAATGATATTTTAGCTCATGAGTACTTATGCCATAATAAATTTCTTAGTCTTTAAAATGCCTCAAGACTCTGTTGCATTTGCTGTAACAGACTCACAGCTACCATTCTGGAAAATCATGATGATTCTGCAGAAATTCCAGAGCATGTTATTATAGTAACAATTTAGAAATTATTTTTAAGGTTGTTTTCAGGTCAGCCAGAATATCCCATTACATTACGCAAGCATAAAGATGGCATTAGTCATTATGAAAAGCAAAACTGTAATGGGTTAAACCATGACTACCGGACAATCCAGCCTTTGACATGGATCAGCATTAAATTAGTTGGACAGTTTCTATTTGTAAGGCCCCATGAAGGCAAGCTTTCCTCCCTGTTCAAATTTCTCACAGGTGATCTCTAGGCATTTGCATTTTTTTTTTAAATGAAGCTAATAAGAAAAGGCATTTTGTGATATGGGGCATTCAGGCCACCTGTTTCTTCCTCTTGGAAATGTTCTTATGGTTGTTTGTTAGCAATGCCTTACAAGCATCTCTGCCGATGGATGACTATCTGCACTCAACAGCTATACCCTTCCTGTCTTTCTTGAATCACTTGTAGCAAGGGTTTCTTTTAAGAATTTCAGATGATTTTATGCTTCATAGAATCCCAGTTCTGTGCCATAAAGTTGAACCAATAAATTTTAAAGTATATTGCCTTTGTGTTAAAAGATTCTATGTATACAGCTAGCAGCATAATATTTAAATAATATTTCCCAAAATGCCTACATTAAATATACCACCTGTGGAATCATGTTCTTTTTTTTTTTGTGGAAAAAAATTAAAGTGTCTCTGATCTGGATTGGGTTGACAGTGTTTGGGAAAGGACTGGTTTAAACCTTCCCACCTCTAGTCCAATCCTGGGGGCAAAAAGTTGTTTCCCCCTTGTTGCAAATAGAAATGGAGAGAAGATCAACACTGCCACTAGGGGAAACTCTTTTTTTAAATTCACCAGATGCAATATGAGGTTGATATGATTATCTTCATGACTGCAGCAAAGGTAAAAAGTTTTAAAACTTTCTTGCTCATACATTGTGTTACCAAATAGAATCATGCTTTTCCCAAAGTTAAGAATTAACTTGCTAATTAACTCACCATATTTCTTTTATTCCCTAGGCTTTTCTGAAATCTTTTCCCAAGCTCACCATATTCTCCAGTTAACATTGCAATTAAAATATGCTTTAGAGATTTGAAATATTAGAATTCACTAGGTTGGGTGCATCTGCCATATTCAGTAAGGTAGAAAAAATATATTGCATGGATCTGTTTTTATGAAAGTTAATCTAGGTGATTTCTTTGGGAAGACAGTGGCAAGGGAGAGAGACAACTTTCTGGAGCCCAAGTCAAAGCAAAAGAGCTAAGTCTGGGAAAGAAGAAAAATAATGGAAATGGCCAGGAGGGCGGGTCATGAAATGGTATGTGTGATGAAAACTTTGCCTACCCCTTTCTTTGAATGCCTAAACTATTTGTAAATGCTCAGCTGAGGTTTTAAGTTATCATAGTGCTAGAAATTGTGGTTTAATGGAAAATTTCATGGGAGAGGCTGAATTTTTTTTGTGAAAAACAATGCCCACATTTTGCCAGCTCATAGCGAGACTGCTGAAATGGCACAGATTTTATTTGAGATCACTGGCTTCTACATATGCTCCACAATTGATCCTTTTTTAAAAAAATAAATAAATAAGTTTATTAAACAAATCAAATTTTAAAATGTACATCCAATCACATTCAAATCTATTTTAATCAATACTTTATCATGAAAAGATAATCAAAAAAGAGGAAAATATATATACATATATATCTTTATGTATGTATATATACCTATATAAACAAAAACCAATTATTAAAGCAAGAGTGAAAATATTTCCCGGATATCTTGGATTTCTTGAATCTCTGATGTTGGTATAATTTAACTGATAATTTTCTTGATACTGTATTTTCCCAGCTTCCTTGATTAAACTTCCTCTTTCAAATCTTTTTGTATGCTCACTTTATACTTGCTTATCTATAATTCCACTTCCACTTCCAAACCCTGCAATTGATCTTTGGGAGTATAGAGGAAGAAAACATGCAATGCTTTAGTTGTACAGAAAAATGTTCATTATATGCTCAGAAACTCTCAAAAATGTCAGATTAAAAATTATTCACTCTTGATTCACTGGCCAGTCTGTGTACTATCCACTTATTGTTGTACTTTCAGCAGACTAGGGTTCTCTAACTGAAATAAATCACTCCTTATTAGGAAATAAGGCATCCAAGAGTGAATTGCATGTTCATATTGGTAGGGGTGGAAAGAGAGATGTATACAAGTGACCAAGGGATGTAGCGATGTGTAGACAGGCGACTGAGCTAGAGAGGTAGAAATCAGATCATATGGTTTGGGTCACTGTTCCCCAACCTAATAGTTGCTAGATGTGAAGGACATTTTACCATTCCCAGGTGACAACTCTATTATGGGCTTTGTAGTTCATGTGAGGTTGGACCAAAGCAACTTTAAAGAGACCAAAAAGGCGCCCTTTTAAAGGAGCCAATAACCAGATATGTTCCCTTAAGGCGAACAGTAACACTTTTCTGTAAATCCTACGCTGTAGGCCAACATAAGTATTACAAACAAGGAGTTAATTAATAAAAACTTATCCAATTAAATGATTCAATTACTATACAGTATTTATAAATATATATTTCAATTTCTAACATTTAAAATTATTAAATTAATTTTCAAACCTGACATTCCAAGCTCTGGGCTTTCCCATGCCATACAATCAACCTTGTAAGAACACCTTGTTCTTGCACAAGGCCTTTTTTCACTCTCCAACTTCAGTAATTTATACATTAGTTTTGTCTTTGAACATGTTGAGAAGCAAGTGCAGTAAAAGGAACTAGTATGGTATAGTGATTTGAGTGCTGGGCTAGGACTCGAGATCAGCATTTGAAGGCTCACTTTATGACCTTGGAGAACGTCACACTATCTACAATGTGCATCTGCAATGTAAAAATAATGCGGTTTGACACCACTTTAATTGTCATGGCTCCATCGTACAGAATCATGGGGTTGTAATTTTGTGAGGCACCAGCACTCTTTAGCAGAAAGACTAAAGACCGTACAAAGCTACAAATCCCAGAATTCCATAGGACAGAGATGAAGCACTTAAAGTGATGTCAAACTTCACGATTTCTATAGTATAGATGCATCCTCAGTGAAAGACAGTGGGAAACCTCATGTCTGCAAATTTTGCCTAGAAAACCTTGGGAGGGGTCAGTTGGTCTAGTTGGAAACAACTAGAAGGCACAGAACAGAAACAACAACTGGAGAAGGAAAATTGTTGCAGGGAGTAGGCAATACATCTAAATGTCTTGTTGCAGATCTTTTTCAGAGCAATCCTGTCTGTGTTTGCTTAGAGGTCAATTTCCCTGTAGTTAATGTGCTTTACTCACTGGTAAATGTCCATAGCAGACTTAGAGGAATGCCAACACAATTCCTGTTGTGACCTCTGATAAGTGCAATCAAAAAGAGATTAGAGTCAAAATGACTTGGAATGCCTTGTTTGTAATTAAATGTGAATTATCTCAGAGTAACAATTCCAGTTTGGCTATCTAAACATAATCTAAATTTGACTGGTATAGTGGGTTAAATAGTTGTTTTTAATGATGTAAGCATCTCTGCTATTCTACTCTGTCATGCCTAGTGAGATATAAAATAGAACTCAAGTGAAAGAAAATAATGAGGTAAATGTGATAATTAGCTTTAGAAGATTACTGGTAAAATTGTAGCTTCTGTCACAGTGCCACTGATTTAGATTTGTTTCGTTTAGTGTATCAGAGGCTGCATCTGCATTGCAAATCACTCGCCCTTCTCCAGAGATAATTTATCCACAGATTCAAGCATCCATAGCTTGAAAATATTCAAAAATATATAAATTCCAAAAAGCAAACCTTGATTTTGCCATTTTATATAAGAGACACCCTTTTACTATGCCATTGTGTTTAATGGGACTTGAGCATCCACAGATTTTGGTATGCATGCAGGTTCTAGAACCAAACCACAGCAGATACTAAGGGCCCATTGCAATCCAATTTGACACTACTGTGACTGCCATAGCTCAGTGCTTTGGAATTCTGGGATTTGTAGTTTGTTTTGGCACCAGAGCTCTCTGATAGGGATAGCTAAATGTCTCACAAAACTACAGTTCCTAGAATTCCAAAGTATTGAGCCATGGCAGTTGAAGTGGTGTTGAATTGGATTTCTTCTGTACTGTAGATGCAGCCCGAGAGAGAGCATATTACCAACTGGGACAGGCTGCGGATACCATTCCTGCTAAGACTTGCAATTTTAGATTTTAATGACAGTAGCCATTGAATGACCATTTTAATCATTGGGCTTGTCAGGACACCTGGTTAGTCCGGTTGTGTAGCTGGGTTTTGTTCCTACTTTTGCCTAATCCTGCAGTTAAAAACTCCTGACAAATTCCCATTGGAGATGCACCTCAGCACAGTCACTGCAAATACCACACAACTAAAGAGATAATAATATGTACGATACAGCAGGATTCTTGTGAGCCGTATATGCCTTGTTTCCCTTAGAGGCAACTGTGTTTGCTTCAGCATATTTTCTCCAAACTGATGTTCAGTAGAAGAGAGCATATGCGAGCGAGCTATGTTTTGGAACGCATGATTATTTTATTGGAGTATACATTAATTAATCCTGAAATCAGATCCTGTGTGACACTCAAAGTTGTGTTGAGTAGCACAGAGTTTAAATATTTTAGCTTTACATCTCTGTTATGTTGGCAGCAAACAATAGTATCTCAGTGAAGTCAGCATATGAACGCTGCTTGTGATGACATCTGGAAGGCTTGTTTTATCTATAAGCACAGTTGTAGACAAATGAAAGCAGACAGATGTAAGGCTGGTGTGGCATCTTTGCCTCAAGCACTCTCTGGCTGTACATTTTCCAGTGTGTCAAGAACAGGGAATACTTTTTTTTTGGTGGAATAAAAACATCCTGTCACATCTGTACACTACTGTGCTGCCTTCTTGGAACTTGGAATCAGTACAAAATGATAAATGTTTCTTGAAATGTTAACATGGGATCACATCACACAGCTCTGAACATTAGCTGAGTTACCTGCAGGACCAAAAAAATTGACAGCGATAGAAAAAGAGGTTTATATGGGTTTTAACTTAATACCTTATTAATTAAAAATTGGTAAGAGAAGGATCAAGTTGAATATCACTATAACACTTCATCGCTGGATACCACTTCAGGACCATGTCTTGTGTGATGTACCATTCAAGCAAAGAAGCTGTGCATGTTCCATCAGTTTCTGTCAATATGATTATTATCAGCTTGACAAAAATGATTAGGAATAAATAGAAATATGACCAGAGAGAAGTTAACAAAGAAGGGCCTCGTGACTATTACCAAGAGGAAGTGCAGGACAAACTGTAGATAATACACCAGGAGGTACAATGGCCATATTGGTCATTTATTTAAAATGGCAATATCAAGGTTTTGCTTTTGAGAATTTATTTATTTAATTATTGGAATATATTCCCTCTGTGGGTGGTTGAATCCCTGGATGCAGAATCTGTGGATATGGAGGAACAATTGTATTCTCTGGGATAATAATAAATATTTTTGTTCAGTGAAAGCTGGGAGCACCTAAATAAAAATGTCATCTTCATCTTTTGATATACAGATCTTTATCGTGGGATACAAGGACCAAGCACCCCAAAACTCTGGATGACTTCTCCCAGGGATTTCATGTAGATGTTAAATAACATAGGGGACAACACAGAACCCTGTGGACCTCACAGACCAGTGGCCAAGGAGTCAAACAGGAGTCCCCCAGCACCACTTTCTAGGTCCGCCCTTCCAAGAAAGACAGGAACCATTGCATAACAGGGCCTCCAAGTCCCATATCAGAGAGGCGGCTCAGAAGGAAACCATGATTAAATAATAATAATAATAATAATAATAATAATAATAATAATAATAATAATATTGAAAACCACTGAGAGATCTAGCAGGGCCAACAGGGACACACTCCTGTCCAGTTCCCCGCATTGGTCATCCACCAAGGCAACTAAGGCTGTCTCTGTGCCATAGCCAGGTCTGAAGCCAGATTGAAATAGATCCAGATAATCTATTTCATTCAAAAACCCGAGAGCTGGGAAGCCACCACTCTCTATGGAACCTTGCACAAGAATGGAATGTTAGAGACTGGCCGATAGTTATCCAGAATGGTGTGATCCAGGGAGGTTTTTTTCAGGAGCTCTGGTGGTGCAGTGGTTAAATTCCTATACTGCAGCCACTCACTCAAAACCATAAGGTTGTGAGTTCATTACTAGTCAGGGCTTAATCTCAACTCAGGCTTGCATCCTTCTGAGGGGGCTAAAATGAGTACCCAGTTTGTTGGGGGCAATTAGCTTAAAGTTGTAAGCCGCTTAGAGACTGCTTAGTTCAGTATGAAGTGGCACATAAATGAAGCTGCTATTGCTAATGGCCTCTCCACAGCCTACTTTAGGCAGGATGGAAATTTGCCTTGCTGCAGTGAAGCATTCACCGCTCCCTTTCCCAGTAGCACCATGTAGCTTCCTGTTGGGTGATGTTTCAGGATTCGTTACTTGTGAGAAATGGGTTGATTGATTCTGTGATCCTAAAGCCAATTCCATTTTGCCCACAATAATCAGGCAGCTGGGGTAGAGGTGGTGAGTGTTTTTGGCTTGTTTGCCATTGTGACTCCTCACAAACTTTGTAATAGGCCTAATACCTTCCAGAAACATGGGGTTTACATTTCCAGAGCACATGTACTTGTGAGTGGCTGAAACCCAGAGACAGCATGTTTGAGCAGCCATCTGTCCTGGAGGCACTTCCTGTAATTCTTAAAGTTTGTTTTTCTCTAAAAGAATCATAAGTTAATTTTTTTAATAAGTGAAAGAACATGTCAAACTGTTTCCCAGCTGAAGAAAACAAAAGCAGCATGGTTGGAGCTATCCAGGAACCAGCCCATGGTGATACAAATTGGGGAGGAACTTAATGTTGTAAAATCCAGTAGCCTTCGGTAATGATGTATCATATGTCATTTCTTTCTGTGAACACAAGCTAGCTGTTTTGCAGCATTGCTTTGGAAGCATCAGTAGAAGAGCTAGTGAGAGTTGCTGAAGGTTTTAGTAACAGAGAATCATTATGCTATTAACCTGGGAAATGTGCCCTTGTCCATTTCCTGTTCTGTCCCTTCCAAACTACCATCAATCCATAAAGAGTGCTTGGTATTCAGAGCCCATGGGTCCAGATAAGTGCCTTTGTGTATATGAAATTGCACTTTTTTTGTTTTACATGCTGTTATCATGGGCCAGAGGAAGTGAGTGTGTAATCGCATCTGTACAGCAAATAACCATTTGTACCTGCAAGGAGCAAATGGGTCCACTCAGATGGATGGATCAGGCTTTAATAGCACTTGAGTGAGTTGAGAGACAGACGTAGATGTACCTGTTACACCAGAGACTTGAGGCCCTTGTACCTTTGCATGACTTTTCACTTAAAAACTACTGTTTGTGGTTCAGTGACTCCATCACTCTATTTGTGTTCCTTTGCTTGTAAGACCTTTGCCAGCTCCTCAGAGTTTCAGTGTCTAAAATTTTAATGCTGTAATGTTGACCCCTTGGTAATGTTCCTGTATTGGAAAGCACATTAGCCTTAACTTGAAAGATGTAGTTTAACAGCCAACGGTAAATATTTTACCTTGTTCCTTCTGAGCTGGCTTTTTCTTGTATTTAAAAAAATGCTGAAACCAGACCTGAGGTAGCAAATCTCAATAAATAGTCTCCAGGACAAATGGTACTGTTCGCAACACGTCCTCATTTGTCTCTTATTTATATTTGCCCACTTTTAAACAATAAAACACCAGAAAGATAGAAGCCATTAGTGCAGCCATAAGATTTCTTTGGCGTTCACTTTTGCAGTGTCTTGACTGAAACTGATAAATCCCATCATGTTTCTGAGAAAGAAAATAAAGAGAAGAGGCAAAGAAAAAGTAGGTTATGTGATTGCATTATATTTATCAGTTTACAGGCAAGTGTGACCCTGGGGCTTCATGTAACCCCCATACTTCCTGAACTGTCATTTTCGGGCAAAAAAGGGAGGAGTTGAATTGCCTTTGGAATTCTTTTGAATAGGCTTTGGGGCACCCAAGTGTAGTTTAACGTTTTAAAGAATACCAATTTTTCAAACACACAAACTAACCCCATAATATGTATGGACTTCAACCACTTCAAGTTTGTATGTTTGTTTCTTTTGGTATTTTGTGCAGTTCCTGTGATACTCAGATTGACCCAAGGCATAATATCTCCCACAGTTGCCTACCCTTTGATTACAGGATCAGCAAAAATTATGTAGAGACCCTGTGCAAAGCATGCTCCGGGGCCTTTTGATTTTACGTTGTTGCTAAGTGTGACTTACATGCATGTATGTCCTTCGCACTCTCTCCCAAAATGTCCTCTCCCCCAGACAGCTATCAAGCCCTGGATGGCTACTGCTGATTCTCGCTGCAGTGGGAAAGGGAAGAAGCAGGGAGACAGTACAGAACATGTTGATACAGATGCTCTGGGCTCTTGGGTGAAGGAAAAGAGAGTGCACTCCATCTGAAAGCATGCCCTCATTTCCTCTCCTTCCCCAACCTGTGTCCAGTTGCTACTTCTCAATTGGTTTCCCCACCACCATCCCAAAACCTGGTGGGGGTAGAATCCAGAACTGTGAGCAGAGCTGTGCTCTATTGTAGGATCTCAGACGAAGGGCCCAAACGGACAACCCAGAAGGAGCCACATCACTGGATTGGGGCTGTGGCAACTGCATGCCACACCCCCAACTCGGCATTTTCCTAGCTCAAAAAGAAGTAGCAGAAAACTGCTCCTTTTTGAGCCGGGAAAAAGCCAGCTTTGCCACTGTGATGGCTTTTCTGCATTTCTGCAGTGCAGCATGTATAAACGCCGTGGCACCCAAACACCGTGAAGCCACCGCACATGTGGTCAGCCATGGAACTTCTCAGCAGCATGAGGGCATGTGCTGTCTGAATGTCATGCCCCCACGCTGCCAGGAACCCGGCGCTTACTGCCTGTCTGTTTTGGCCCAAAGTGTGTCTCTGAATGAGATTTATATAAACTATATTGAACAGGCAATATTGTTATATTGACTGAGCAATATTCAGAATTCTCTCTGAATGCTATTTGACATGCCCCTTTATGTGAATGTGCATAGTTGCCATTGTTTAGGTACATTCCCGACTGATTTTTTTTTTTTTTTTGGCAACAACCTATTTGTGACATATGGAAAATAGTAAGAGAAAATTTGAAATATTTCACATAGAAATATTAGTCCTTGTTTTATCACCGAAATATAAACAAAATAATATTTTCCCCCTAAAGGATGGCATATGTGATTTTTTTCTGATGGAGAAAAATGTCTCCTTTGTCACTGATATTATCATGGTGATGCCTTACTGTTCAGTGCATGAAATTAATATGATGGAAAACTTATACCATTAATTTCATTTTGATCAGACACAACCATGAGTATGCTAGTGCCGTCTGCAGCCCTTCATGTACTTAATTTATACCTTGTGCTTCCTTGTTAATAAGTGTCTCTACATTAAATTATCTGTGCTTACTACATTGAAAATTGCTTTAATCTCTTAACAGGCACTAAAGATGATTTTAGACTGAAGAATCTTTGTGTTAGGAAGAATTCCCTCTGACAGGTAAAAATGGCAATTAAATAAGCCATCCATTAAAAAGAGGTCAAAAATGGAATAGTGCTAACTTGGTAGGAGACCTCAACACTTGTTTTGCAGAGTGAATCTGTATGAATTCCTTTTCTTTTCGCGTAAAAGGAATGGGTTAAACAATCACCTTTGTTATAGTACTCTTACAGTAGAAGGGATCTAGTTAATGTCTTTTAAAAAATATACCTGGCATGTGTGATGACCTCTTCAGATTTCCTGAGGGAATTTGTTGGAAAGTGATGTGTATTGTTTGGTTTTGCAGTATGGTGTATACAATGGAATACAAGTATATTATGTATAGATTGCAATCCTCGTTTTCAGGTGTTCCCTTCAGGTTTCTGCAGGTGTGGTGTTTATTTCTTAAGAAGAGCCACATCAGAATTATGAAGTGATAGTCATTAAAAGGCTTATCTACCCAGGAAAACTGCCTCTGTAAATATCAAGGTTTTCAGGTTTTTGGTTTTGTTTTGATTTTACCTACATATTATGGTTTTGTACCTAAACTCTTTAATGAAATATTCATTAATAATATTCCAGGTTTCCCTCACTCTCCTTCTCCCTTGTATATATTTTCCTTCACTTCCCACTGATCACATGTCACATCTAGACTCAGACAGTGTTTCAGAAATGTTCACCAATTTCCACTGAGCCCTTTTAAAATTATTATTCAGGAGTTATAGTCAAAGTATTAAAGTGCTTTAGCAACATTACACTAGTTAAGTGTTGAGGATTTTTTTTTTATTGCTGGCATTCCCCCTTTTACCTCACACGGGTTGCATCTGCACTATAGAAATAATGCAGTTTGACACAATTTTAAGTGCTGTAGTGCCATTTTATGGTATCCTGGGATTTATAGTTTTACAAGGTCTTTAGCCTTCTCTTTACAAGGTCTTTAGCCTTGGAGTACTGATGCCTCACAAAACTACAAATCCCAGGCTTCTGTAGGATGGCAGTCCATGGCAGTTAAAGTGGCATCAAACTGCATTATTTCTGCAGTGTCAGGGTGTGTGTGTGAATAGAGGAAAGAACAGGGAGAAAACAGGGCTTCCTGGTCTTCTAATCTGTCTGGATAGGCCATAAATTACATTTAAGTATAGAAATTCAGCAAACTGGCACAATGTAACAACAAAGGCTGTAATCCTGCACTTGCTTAACTTGGAGTAAGCCATTAAGCTCATATCTAGTTTTGAGTAGGTCTTAGGGATGAAAAGTTTACCCACACATTTTCTTTTGCCCAGCGAGAAAAGGTGGCTCAATGCATAGAGACACCCCATCAAAAGAATGTGCAAGTGCTGCAAGATTTTTTGGGATTCTAGGACTATTTGTGAAAAAATTGTCTGTGCAACAAACGTCACTTGTGTAAATTACAAAGTGTGGAAAATAATGTTTAAAATGCACAAAAACTCTTGAAATCTCACCCAACAAAGAAGAGACTTTTGACAGGCTTCACTTTTGTATGCAAAAATGAATTGAGTAAATGTTCCTAGTTGATACATAACAGTGTAATGTGAGAGGATAATCTGTAGCATGCCCAGTTCATAGCACTTTCAGTCCTGAACTCATTTGGATGACCTTAGTCAAGCCACTTTCAGCCTCAACCTCTACATTGCTGAATGGCTTTGAACTCTTTAAGATTCTGTATAAATCCAAAGTATTGTTCCACAGATAAAATGAGGGTAAGAGGCAGGAAAAGAAGGCTTTCCCCCTTCTATTCTATGACAAATATTGAACTAGTACAATTTTTCCCAGTATGATAATACTCTAACTTGATCATAACTGATCAGTTAGTATATGAGTGACATAGATGACTATCTCTTTCCTGCTGTGCTATCATCGAGGTAGTTAGTATTTCTGTGATAGCAAATCTGACAATCTCATCAGAGCCAGCTGTCCACAGAGGAGGATGGCAATAAAGGAAAGAAGCTGCCAACTCCAATCCTGTGATAGAACTGCTCATTTAAAGCAGGTGGGAGGACAGATTATGACAGATAAAAGAAGACCTAAAGATAAAAGAAGACGTTAGAGCTAAAGGTAGACAAAATTGCAAAATAAACAGGCATGTGTTTGTACTAATCACAGCATTTAGTTCAGGAGTGCATTCACTCAGTTTAGTTTCTTCAGGGGTTACTTTTTGAAGATGTTTTTGTTAGCCACACTACCAGCCAAGATGAATGGAGACACTTGGGACCCCAAGATGTGTTGATACTTGTAAGCTTCTTTAATTGATTTTATATAGTACATTTGGCAGATATTCTAACCCATTATTAATAATGGCAGTAAGAAAATAGATTGCAAGGATAGCAGTGATAGTTGTCTTAAATACATTTGGCATATTTACTTTTAATTCATTGTTGTTTTATATCTTACTACTGCCTATCACGATTGATAACAGAATGCAGTATCTTTGTGACAGTACTCAGAAGACCACAGAAAGTATCTAGCAGCTTTTATCATAAAAATGCTTTTAAGAATGTTAAAATCTTAAGGTCATCATACATTAAATGGAAAGATCTCTCTGATGTGGGTGGACAAAGTGCTTTCCCCCAATAACTTCCAGATTCTGTTGGATTCCAACTCTCAGGATTCCTCATCATTTGCCAAGGGGTACAGCTGCTGGGAGATGCAGTCTAGTTGCATCTGGTGTGCCACACTTGGATCACCTTGTTTTAAGGTTGAATTTGGTTTTGAACAACATTCATGTACTTCCTTGTAAAATGGAAACCAAACTGATGAAAATCACCCCAACTGACAATCTTCAAGGTATATGCTGTGTACTCTGAATGAGCAAGCTGATAAAAACACATTTAAAAATAATTGGGCTGCAGTCCTGTGCCTCACTGGACACATTGGAAATTAATTTTAAGTAAAGTCACATAGGTGTGCAAAGTATTAAGGTCTCAATCAGCTTTGTTGTTTCAGCACTACCCAAATCTTCCCTTTAAGTATGGCGAAAGAGAAAATCATTCCAGTCCTCAAGTACCTTACCCACTTATATAGATACCAAGGCATTCTGGGTAATTTCTATTGCAGAAAGATTTCTTTCTCTGGGCTCTGAGTGTGCAGTGACTAACAAGAAAAAAGATCTTGGGGTGATGGAGCATTGCTCTATGAAGAAGCCAACTCATAGCTTCATGCCTATACTTGCCTATTCGCTCCTACTTACTTCAGTAGCATTTAAATCTAGGTAGGTGTGGAGATGATAGCAGCCTTTCTGTGGGACAGTAATAAAAAGGGGAAATTCAGTGCAAAACATTAGCACAGAAAGGACTCAATAATAATAATAATAATAATAATAATAATAATAATAATAATAATAATAATAATAATCCCAAATGTAATCATGATGTTTTGATAGAAATCTGTATTGGCCCATTTGAAATGCTGATACCTCAAAAAAGTATTGTAGAACTGGGAAAATGCAAGAAAGGGCAACCAAACTGATAAAGGAATTTAAACAACCTAGAACAGGGAGAAGTACACTGTACTAACATCCATCCTTTGAGACTAACTGAGGAAAATGAATTTCTATCATAAGCTTCCATGAACTACAGCCTATTTCATTAGATGCTAGAAATGTCTTTTTCTCAGTCAGTCTGGAAAATACTTCTGGATTCCTTTATACCTTTCTATTAAAAAAGATTGACAGACCAGAAGGATGGAAAACTAGTAGAGATCTAGAGCACCTCACAGAGTTCAAAAAGACACATTTTCATGATGTGCCACCATTTTTTTCAACTCAATTAAAATTCAAATTTTAATTGAAAAAAATTAAATGAAACAAATGAAATTTCTTCTTTTAATGGGGCAAAAGAGCAATTTTGCCATATCCTGTGGCTGTAAGATGCAGGAGGGCAGCCTTTTTCAAACCAGGTGGTAAACCTTGAAATCACTCCTTGTTTGAGGAAAAGGCCCCAGAATGAGAGCATGGGGAGATTTTTGCCCATGCTCCTTTGAGGACACAGGAAGCTTCCAAGTTTTGAAAATTGTTAGGTATGGAAAGGATCTCAAATATACTTTTGTAATACTTACAATAAGTATTAACAAGGAATTCAAAGTCCCTTGGTGCTGGTACTGAGAATGTCCTCTCTATGTATGTCTCAGTGGCAGTTAGGTCACACAAGAAGGCCTCTGAAGATGTCCATCATGCACAGGAAAAGTTAGTATTTTGCCTATCTATTCAGAATTTTGAAGGAGTCACCATCACTTTTAAGTTATATCCAGAAACAATTTGGTGATTAGTATCTCATTTTCCTGTAGCTTGTTTCATTGCATGAGACAGAAGAATTAAATCAGATCAAATTTAGGACACTAGGTGGAGTCAGTCAGGTCACTGTAGATCAAGTTAATTACATCAGATTAGAATCAGATAAAGTCAATCAAATTTGAAGATGGATATGATCACTGCTCCACCTTGAGTGAGCTTTGACTGAGCTTCAAATACTAGAAGTCTGTTGTATGGATGATGGTGCAAGATAGTTTTTTACAAGCCACCAAGAGCATGATCTGATGCAATGTGTTCTAAACAGATTTCTACTAAACATTAGAAAGAACTTCCTGTGAAAACAGCTATTAAGCAGTAGTAGACTCATTTGGAAGGCGGTGACTCACCTTCCTTGGAGGTTTTTCAACAGCTATTGGATGACCATCTGTCAGGGATGCTTCAATAGGTTGGACTAAATTGTCTTGGGCACAATGCAAGCTCTGCAACTTTTGTGATTCTGAGCCACAGCAAGTGTGGCCAGATTAATGTTAGCTAATTCAGACAAGCAGTGATCAGGGTTCTAGATATCTCCCAATGTGTTCAGCTAGTTGAGCTATAGAATAAAACGGCCTCAGCAAAGGTGGGGTGGGGTGGGGAAGAGTACATAGTCTTCCAGTGATTTCAAACAATCCCTTAAACTATCAAGATTACTAGATTGAGGGATCCTTTAGAATCACTGAGGAACTATATACTCTTTTCCCTCTCTTTTTCCCCCCAGCTGACTACTATATGTTATCCAGCACTTACTGATTGCAGTTCCTGCACCAATTTTATTGACCAGCACATCTCTCTCATGTCTGGTTTCAATCTATTAGGCCAGATCCATTAACATCTTTTCACAACAGTTCAAGACTTTCCTAGTCAGAGATGTAAAAGACCGATATAGTTGGTTGTCATCTCCATATTGGTGATTTCATACCAATGAACGACCTCTTTCTGTTGCAGGACAAGATAGACCTCGCAACAGACGAGGCAACACAACTTCTAAAGCCAGTTCTCCAGGAAAGACTGGAACCACCATAATACCATCCCTGCAAGTTGCCTCAAAAGGATTGTGTGGTAGTTGCTACTGAAAGCTGGCAAGACATCTAGCAGAACTAACAGGTCTACAACCTCCCTGTTCAGTTACTAGTGTAGGACGTTCACCAAGGCTCTCTTAGGGGCTGTACAGACCAGCAGTAAGTGCTGGCATCGGGGTGGCATGGTGTTTTGACAGTGCACACCCTGATGCCACCCCAATGCCAGTGTCACGTTGCACGCCAAAAGGAACACCAAAAGTGCTGCCGCTGCGACAAAGGCACCCTTTTTCCAGAACAAAAAGAAGCCTCATTTTGCCACTTCTTTTTGGCACAGAAAAATGCCAGATCAGGGCCGCAGCATGTGGTTACCACAGCCCCGATTTGGTGCTCAAAGGGGTGGCAGCAAGCTGCTCCTTTGGGTCAGTCTGTTTTGCCCCTCAGTCCCCAAGCCAGGCACAAGGCTAAATAAAATGTGATATGGAATCAGGCAATAGTGACTAACCTTGATTTCTCTAAAGAGGGTTAACAAATTTATGGAAAATGGCTCTAAAGAGCCATCCATGATAGCTAAATAGAATATCCAGGTTCAGGCAGTGAACTATATTCTGGTGAAAGCAGTAAACCACATTGGATAGTGACTTACTTCATGGACAATTTTTACTTTCCTGGTTGCCATTATTGAAAATAGATTGGACAGACCTTTTGTCTGCCCAGTCAGACTCATGTGCTTGTTTCCCTCTTTTGTGATAGTTACTTATGTTGTATTGCAAATATCCTTAATATTTAGTCTGATGTGTACAAAGAAATCAACATTAAGGTATCATGTTTGATTTATTAATTTCTAGAGAGTTGGATCTACAAATGTTTTTTTAATTCGTGAAGTAGGGAGAGTAACAGCAGCTTTTAATTACACATTTTGCAAAATGCCACTCTGAATAGGATGTAAGAAAATTAAAATTGTGGATCAAATAGTAAATCTGAAGAGAGGCTGGAGTGAGCTGTAGCATAATGCTAATGGTTTTGCGTCTTCCTGGCATTATGTCAATAATGGCTCTAATCACATTAAGTAGAGAGGCCATTAGCTTATTCTCTTCAGTGGCATGCTCCATAGCAACATATTGTTCATCCTGAAATAACTGTTGTCATGTCTTTCTCTACCACCACCACCCGTGAAGAATTTCCATGTTTGACCTCAAGAGGTGGCCAAAAGTATGGTATCCAATACTAACTTTGCTCACTGGAAAAATGACAAACCTTCCTACTAATTTAGACACATTTCACTATTGTCATCCTACTTAATGATCTACTAAATTCAATCTAGTCTGCCAGCATAATTACATGACCATCCTTGAAAATGGCTGTCATATTTTCCTAGATTAGACACATAATATGTAAATGTAACTTGCTAATACTTAATAATAATGTTTTTTTCCCAAAGAGAGTATAAGAATTATCTTGCTGGATTAGGTCAAATGTCTGTTTAATGCAGCAATATGCTTCCAGTAGCAATCAGCCAGATCCCCTTGAGAAGTTCACAAACTGTAAACTATGGTTAGCATTCCTCGTTTTGTCCCAACAGCAGGCAGATTTTGGTGCTCAGTTTAAGCAATCCCAATGACTGATAGAGCTGTATGTTGCAAATTATCTCTCCTCTTTTTATTTGTGGTTTTGTGACTTGACTCTGATTTATGACAACCCTGTCATAGGACCTTATCACACAGAGGCACTTACGTGGGTAAAATGTTGCTGAACTGTTGCAGAAGCGCGAAGGTGGGATCGTCCATCACTCTTCTAAAATGTAATTGAGGGTTCCCACTTTCCTTCCATCAACAATGGAGAATCCAGAAGTCATTTTTTTGAATAACGGGATCTTCCGTTATTCAAACAATGGATTCTCTACAAACGCTTTGCTGACAGAAGGAAAGCAGGAAGACTCAATTATGTTTTACAAGTGTGACGGACGAGCCCACCTTCGTGCTTCTGGCAACAGTTCAGCAACGTTTTACCCACATAGGTGCCTCCGTGTGATAAGGGCCATAGTGTCTTCTTGGAAACATTTATTCAGGGGAGGTTTGCCATTACTTCTTTTAAGACTAAAGCCCGGAACAGATGGTCCTAAAAAGCTGGTTTCTGCATGGCTTGCGGGTGTGGCTTTTAGATGACGCACACCTCCAACCTGCATGGAAACTGTACCGGGTTTACTACTGGGCCACCTAAAGCAGGCCAAACCTGGCCCCAGAAGGAAGGGATCTTTTCCACTCCTTGCTGCAGTCCATTTGGGAACGCAGCCAGGGCCAGCATCAGGACTGTGGCCCATCTGTTCCATCCCTAAAAGAGTTTGACTTTCCAGTCCACCTTTTTTCTCAGTTTGGGGCTCAAGACATCTTACAACAGTTAATTCAAACATCCTTAAAATTAATAGCAAGCAAAAGATAAAAAGCAAACCATAATGAAAGTTGAAACCAGATGAAGCAAATTAAAAACAACAAATTTAAGTCCAGTCCATTATACAAGGCCTGTTTTCCATGAAAAATCAATTCTCATAGGCCTGCCAGAATTAAAAGGGTTTTACCTGCTTACAGAAAGATAGTAAGGAGGATGCCAGTCTAGCCCCTATGAGAAGAATTTGATGGAACTCTAGTGTGTGTGGTAATAGTATGCTTTTTTCTAATCATTTTATTTCATAGCATTTTAATAGAAACTATGTTTTAAATATATTCAAGTGCTTTAAATGTATTCTAGTATGTTTTTAATAACAGTAATATTTAATTCCTTTTTAATTTTTGCACATTAATGTTTTAGCTGCACCTTTTAAATTGTTGTAAGGTGATTTGGGATCCCACCTGGGATCAGCTACTGTAAAGGCCCACAGGTACCTGTACTGGACAGGGAGCAGGGCCTCCTGAGAGGCAAGTTGACACAGTTTGCTTACCTTTTCTGGCAATTTTATTCTATAATTTCATTTTGCATGACTTGGAAGAAACATTTTCTTTTTTGACTTGAACATGATTCAAGTATAGAGTTGGTAGCCACCTCAAGAGCTGTCCAGCCCAACCCCATTCTGCCATGCAGGAAGACAGAATCAGAACACCCCCAACAGATGGCCATCCAGCCTCTGTTTACAAATCTCCAAAGAAGGAGACTCCACCACTCTTTGAGGGAATGGGTTCCACTGTCAAACAGCTCTTATTGTCAGGAAGGTCTTTCTAATGTTGAGTGGAATCTCTTTTCCTGTAGTTTGAATTCATTGCTCCAAGTCCTAGCTTCTGGAGCAGCAGAAAACAAGTTTGCTCCATTCAATATGTCACCCCTTCAAGTATCTAAGAAGAGCTATCATGCCACCTCTTAACCATCTCTACTCCAAGCTAAACATAGCCAGTTCCCTATGTCGTTCCTCATAGGGCATGTTTTCCAGAACTTTCACCATTTTGGTCATCTTTCTCTGGACACACTCCAGCTTGTCAACATCCTTATTGACCTGTGGTCCCCAGACCTGAACGCAGTATTCCAGATGAGGCCTGGAATGTGTTTCAGTATGCTTCAAATCTTAATCAAAATCTATTTCACTGAGCGGACTGTGTTGTCTAATATTTTGAAAAACTATGCTGTATGCACCCACTTTTCACAGTGTATCTATAGACAACAATCTTGAGAATGACTAGGAACTAATTTTTTGGGACACGTAGGACCTTTGCTAGTGAACTGTGCCCTTAGAAGAACCTCCAGACTGTATAGTAGGTTTTTGCAATCATTCCACTCTTTCCCTCAGCTATGCTGACCAGCATGGGAAAACTGCTAGCTGATATATGCTGTCGGTGCTTTCTAAAGGGACAAGTGCTCTATTGCAGCATCTGCATCAATGTCTAAAATTGTTGTCAATATGTCCTCAATTCTTTCTTTAACCCTCAGTAAAATATTAGTACATGCAACATTGTAGAAATACAAGCATTCGAAGAACTGCACAAACATTCTTAACCAATATATTTGAAAAGAATTAATCCTTTTTATGATTAGGTACAAAGGGTACCTTCTTGTGCCTTCCCACTGGCTTTGCAATAACAACACACTTTTGGATGCCCTTTGAGCAGTATGAAGCTCAGGTATGGAGAAGTCTGAAACTAAACACTTGAAATATGAATAACCAGGGTGGCATAGCGCTTGAGGCAAGCCACACCTGGTACATTGTTTTCAGGCATTCTCATTAGGCTCCTGGGAAGCAAGCTGGCTTGTTTAGCCATGTGTGTAGAAATTTACATTAAGGGAGTGGGATCTTCTGGGTGTGTAGGCCTGGGAGCAAGCACATGGGTCAGGAACTCTGCCTTTGGGCTGTGATCCTGCATAGATATCACACACTCAAGTATCCACTTTGATTCTAAGGAACTACCGACACAAAAGAACTTTTTGCCAATAAGCTGGTGACCGTGAACTTTTGTTCAATGAATCATGCCTGCCCTCTCACCATTCCTTAAAAACTCATTTATAGAGTGTAGATTGAAGGATTTTTTTTAAAAAAAAGATGTAGACGTTCACCTGCGTCTCTATATTTTTATTACTCTGCTGCTACCACTTTCTTATTCCAAAGGGCAAGGGGGTGTATCCTTTTAAATTCATTGGTTTTGTTTTTCCACATGATCGCAAAATGCTTGGCAGTAAAAGAATATTTTTACCAGTTCCGCCTGACCACAAGCAATTATTAGACTATTTTTTTTGGGGGGAGGGGGTATTATTTTGTAAAAAATACCCAGATATTTATTTTTTAAAAGCTTTCATAAATGCAGAGTTCCTGACATTATTGGAAGCAGTAAGCTATTAAAAACTCACTTTTAAACACTTCACGTGGAAATGAGGTACAAATGCCATCCCCCCTAGGATTATAGTTTTGTACACTTCCTCAGTTTTGCAGAAACCTATTAGAAACTGTGTGTCTAATATGTTTCCCTGAATACCAGGATACAGATAATTGCATAAATAGCTCGACATATTCAAGAATGGTTTGGAATTGAATTTTTGAAACATCATCCTCAAGTTTTGGACAGCTAACTTATTTTGCAGTCTTCGGAAGTTTCAAAAGCAATTTATATTGAACATTGTGGCCTACTGTGTACGGGGTGGGAAATAAAAAAACCCACTGGGCATGTGTAAAATCCTTTGGCATGACTAATAATTGTGTTAGTGTATAATTAGAAAATAAGCAGAAATATAACAAGCTGGGACAGTTTCTTGATTAACAGTTAATATTGGCCTTTGAGTTTGTAAGCTGTATTTTTGGGGTATGAGAAGAAGAAAAAAATAAAATTTTTTTTTAGGGGAAAAAATAAGAGTTGGGGGGGGGGAATCTGGAATAAATTTTCTTTGAGTTATACATAAAATCATGTCGAACACTAGCAATCACCCACCGTGTAGGTTCACGAGAGATGAGCATTTTTGCAGCTTTGTGGCAGGTAGAAGACATTGTTATGGACTGAAAACACTTACATCTGAATAAATTCCCAGGGAGGCTGAAAACCACTGACATGGTAGGTATGTAAAACCATGTAACTGACATCAAGGGCTGTTGCACTTTTGTAGGCTTATTGAATCAGCGAAGCGCTCAGTCCCAAGTGAAGGGAAATGTCACCAGCATCTGCATTCCTGACAAGAAGTTTATACCTTGAGATTAAGGGGACACACTTACATACTCCTGTTTAGCCCTGTGTCACTGAGCTTTAACATGGATTTTGAAAAGTATATTTTCATAGCTCTGAAATAAGAACATGTGCATAGGCAAACACAAACACAGATAGAGAGAGAATGTGTGTGTGTGTGTGAGAGAGAGAGAGAGAGAATTTAATCAGAATTATGAGTTTGATGGTCAGCTCTCTTGAGCCTGTTCATGTATATTCAAGGAGAGCCCACCAGAATGTTTTCTTAACAAGAAGCTACTATAATAAGACAATTACAGAATTACAGCATTTTTTTTCTCTAAACAAAGTTTTAAAGTAGAAAGGGAAAGCCAGGAATCAGTAGGGCTATGGGAGAATTAATTCAGTTCCCTAACCAATACATGAGCCAAAATGAAGTTCTATTGTGATGAATTTACTTTATTACATTTTACTGCCATTTCAAAATCCAAAGAAAATTCCATGCAGTATGAGAAACTGCACACAAAAATGTGAGGGAAAATAACATTCCAAAACTCATCCTATTAGGTAAAACTACTCCAAAAAAATGCACACACGAGGCTAAAATAAATACCAAGTGTATATATTGGGAGAAATGTACAGAAAAATAGCTATGGAGTTATCTGGGAACCATTTTTTTTAAAATCACAAACAGATGCCAAAGCCAGACAAAGCATACCTGACATTAGAATGAAATGATAAACTTAGAGAAACTCAGCAATTTTATTAATTCTTCTTTCACGTCTTCAATAGTTTCAGACTTTATAAGAAGTAATGGGAAATGTTCACAGAAACAAAGAATAATGTTATTCTTGTGTGCTTTCAAGTTGAATGTGATTTTCTATGCAGAAATGCTGTTCGTTTTCAGTGGAGAAATTTATATTTCCTGCTCACAAAATACAGTAGTTATTACTTACTCTCTACAAAATTAATATTTTTGGCATAGTAAATAGAATTTTCAGCTTGTGAATTTTGTGCATTGTCTAAGAAATCTTTCTCTCGGTAGGGAGACAATTGCTATAATTATTATTTCTTTCCTTCAAGAATGAAATTAATGAAGAATTACATCCCTCTTACTAAATATATATATATATTTGATTTTAAGATTTTAACCCTTTTTTTATCTGTTTCAACCTGCTTTGTTGTTTAATATTATTTTAGTCTGTTTTTATTTTATTGCATGTATTGTTTTAAATTTTAAATGGCCTTAAACTGTCTAAATTGATTTTAGTTGTATGCCACCCAGAGATTCCATGACATAAACAGACAGACTGATAGAAAGATAGATGATAAGATAACAGAATTACTTAGTGAGTCATGCAGGAAAACACTTGAGTTTGTATTTAAATTTGTAGACATTCTTTTCTACATCTTAAGTGCCATATAGACATATTATTATTATTATTATTATTATTAACCTTTATTTATAAAGCGCTGTAAATTTACACAGCGCTGTACATACAATCTTTTCAATTAGATGGTTCCCTGCCCTCAGGTTTACAATCTAAAAAGACACGACACAAAAGGAGAAGGGAATGGTGGTGGGGAAGGGGATGATTAAATATGTTAATCATATGTTAAATAAATACATGTTTACTTTTTTATTATCATAATTCTAACTCAGAGAATGTGCAGCAAGGGTTTGTCCGTCACTGCCTTCCTACTCCTTTGTAGGGAACAAACGATGTGGTAACTATGCTTGCATCCACACTGCAGAAATAATCCAGTTTGACACTGCTTTAACTGACATGGCTCCATGCTATAGAATCCTGGGATTTGTAGTTCATTATGGCCCCAGAACTCTGTGACAGAGAAGGCTAAATGTCTCACAAAACTACAATTCCCAGAATTCTATAGCACTGAACCATGGCAATTAAAGTGGTGCCATTTCTGGACTATTTCTGCAGTGTGGATGCAGCCTTCGTTAGCACTAAGGGGCTGATCAAAAGCCTCTTTCTAGGTCCAATAGTTATAGTCAGCCTTCTACATTTGCTGCTTTGATAATTTGAGGATTTGATTAATTCTCTCTAGTAATATCTAGATCCTCCAGCACAAGGCTGCTGGAAGTTGACTACAGAGTTGCACTGGAGGACCTAGAGATTACCAGAGAAAACACTTCTCTAGACTTTTTGTAGGTCTTCCAGCATGATTCTGTGATCACCTTCCATCAGATACTGATCACAGAGATGTGCTGGGGGACCAGAGGGTGTTCCCTCATGTTTTAAAAAATGGGGTTTTTTTATTTAAGGTTTTCCCACTTTCACAGAGATCCTGTGCCCCTAACCCCAGCAAGTGTGGAGGGCCCACTGTGCATAATAAAGTTAATGTAATGCACTCAATATCTGTAGGGGAGCATGTCACATCTTTTTTGAATTCCTCCCCCCCCCCCTCCAGCCCTGCCCAAGGAATATTGGAAAGCAGGGATTATGTTCCTGCATCTTAAAATATATAGGCTTGACTGGGA
This sequence comes from Sceloporus undulatus, assembly GCF_019175285.1. Classification (NCBI taxonomy): domain Eukaryota; kingdom Metazoa; phylum Chordata; class Lepidosauria; order Squamata; family Phrynosomatidae; genus Sceloporus; species Sceloporus undulatus. Next base: position 234,049,869 of record NC_056523.1, read on the forward strand.
CCAGTTTTACAAAAAAGCCCCCACTTGTAGCTCTATACATTTTTGTACATATACACATATATTGAGCACATACTTAAGGAAGTTGATGTGGCATCATTAATTTTAAAAAAATTAATTAAAAAATTTAAAATTTAAAATTTCAATTTTTTTTAAATGCTGGGGCCTCTCCTTTCTCTTCTCACTGAGTCTCATGCCACTTCATCAGCATTTTAAAGAGATGCAGGTGAACACTACCGCCCATTTCAGCCAAAAGGCAGATGTTGGGTAGCAGTGATGACAGCCCCCTTAGGTTGTCGCCTGGTGCAGCCCACAGACCCCCATACCCTCCTTGTGGTGCCCCTGCAAATAGTTGAGGCGAGGAGTCCTGAAACTCTCAAGTGGACATTGTTATGTACTCTCCTTTCAGGGAAAGGGGGAACCGTATGGAACTGGGTTGGTAAAGTTAAAGGTATTCCCCCTTGACAAGGTTGTAAAGTTGTGTCTGACCATAGGGGGCTGTGTTCATCTCTGTTATTAAGCCGAAGAGCCAGCATTGTCAAAGACTACTCTGTGATCATGTGGCTAGCATGATTGCACAGAACGGTGTTTACTTTCCTACTGGAGTGGTACCTATTTATCTACAGTGCGCCTTTGCTTTACGCAGGGATCCGTTCCGGACCTCCCTGCGTAAAGCAAATGGCCCTTATGCTCGAGCCCCATTGACTATAATGGGGCTCGGGTATGCAGCACAGCACATGCACCAATTTATTTCCATTGCCCAGCTTCAGTGTAAGCTGAAAGCTGCGTAAAAGGAGCTTGTGTATGACATGGGTGCACTGTATTTGCATTTGCATGCTTTTTAACTGCTAGGTTGGCAGAAGCTGGGACTGGTGATGGGAGCTCATCCCATCATGCAGCACCTGGGCCTCGAACTGCCAACCTACTGATTTTGCCATCAACAGAGTCAGCATCTTAACCACTTGAGTCACTTTTTGCTCTTTTAAACTGCTTACATTTGTATTTTACTTCTACACTACCCAGCCAGAACCACCTCTGACTTGTACAAGGGAGGAGGAGGATTCTGTGGGATGTTTCCTACTGCCATCAAGTCAGCTCTTTAAGGCCCAAACAATAGCATAGAGTCAGCCCTCCAAATCCACAAATTTTTTTATCCATGGATTCAAGCATCCATGGTGTGTGTGTATTTTGAAAAGCAAACCTTGATTTTGCCATTTTATATTAGGGACACCATGGGAGTCGAGCATCCACAGATTTCAGTATCAACAAGGGGCCCTGAAGAAACACATGGCAAATAAGGATCTGGATCATGTTTGGGTGCTCCTGGCTTTCCCTGGATTGCACGAATTCCCTGGATTGCACCAATTGTGTTAAACCAGTGGTGCATGCATACTCATATATATATTTGTCTCCTTTCTTCTTGCTTTTTACTGAATCTGGTTTCGTAAGATACTGTTAAATAACATTTAGGCTAGTGGGTGTGCCTTCCATTGCTTAGGCAAATAGCCCTTTTACGGGTTAAAGGGTGGGGCTTTTGTGGTTTTATGACAGCATCAAAATCTTGAAATAGAAATGCAGTATTATCAGAATCTTTCCAGTTTCTCTGTGGTGACACAGAGTACTTTCAAATGAACATTGCTCTTGATGGTCTGGTATTTTTTTCATGACACAGAGCTGAGTAAATAAATTGAACACACTTGATAGTTCTGCCAAATATTAATTTCTCACTGATAATTATTGAAAAGGGGAATAGGAAAATGGAAGGGTAAAAGAGTAAAGCCTTCACACTTTTTCATTATGGTTCCCATGGTGTCATTCTACACATATCTTAAATTATTGGTGATTCTTCCTCCTCCTTTTGAGTCTAATCCCATACAATATATTTCCATGTGATACGTTCTGCTTATAAATCAGATAGTGATAAAATGCACACTTGTCTGACCCCCTCTTGCCAATTGAAAACCAAATGTTATTTCAGTATTTTTCCTGACAGTGGCTTCCTGTACAAGGTATAATTTACACATCAGGACAATTGCTGTGGCACTCCCATATCTTTTTGAGTAATCCATAGGTTTTTTTATGATATAGATATACAAACGCTTTGCTGTAAACTATTAAGTACAGGCTGATTTTCTTTTGAAATTCTTTGGTGGGCTCTATTAACCATTATATGTTTGCAATAAGATCTCTAATACCTCTCCGTTTTCTGAATCCAGTTGGAATATCTGACAGTTTTTTATTCCATATAAAATCCTGAGCATCATTTTGCTTTCTTGGGGACTGTGAACATTTCCAGTCTGTGGACCAATGCTTTGCTTTCCATATTCTCTGACATATTTTTATTACAATTTGGATGGATTCTGCCTTCATTGCTTGAAACAGCTTAAATGGTATACCATCTGTTCCTAAGGATTTATTTTTTGCATGACAGCAGCAGCTTCCACTTCACTTTCTAAAATTATAGGTTGTCAAAAGTTTCTCATTTGAAAGAATCTGTCATTCTTTCATCTCTTTTGTATAGCTCTTCAGTGTATCACTTCCATTATCTTTATTTTGTCCTGATCATATAATATGCTCCCTCGTTGATAATTCAGCATCCCTAGTCTTGGGTTAAATTTCCCTCTGATTTCTCAGATCTTGCTGTTTTTGATTATCTTTTCTATATTTGCAATGATGATTTTAATATTTCTTTTTGTTCCCACATACCAGTTGTTCAACAGTTGTGCTCAGGGAGGTCAGGAAAACCACTTCCACTTGCTATAAAAACACCAGAGAATTATGGCATCTTTAACATTCCACAAAGGTATCATGACATAACATTTTCATTTCCTCCCACAGCATAGAAAACTGGAAATTATTAATCCTTGCAAACAAAGGCCTTATCTGCATGGACTAGGATTAGTAGGAGCAGCCTGGAGTATCCTGGTCTCAGAGCTGCCCTGACCTCACCCCATTACCTGGCCCTCCATTCCAGCGCCAGGGCAGCTGTCTGCAAGGCCATCATGATGGTGCAATGGTTAAATGCCAGTACTGCAGCCACTCACTTGCAGCCACAAGGTTGTGAGTTCAATTCCAGCCAGGGGCTCCAGGGTTGACTCAGTCTGGCATCCTTCCAAGGTCACTAAAATGAGTACCCAGCTTGTTGGGGGCAATTACCTTACATGTTGTAAACAACATAAAGATTGCTTAAGTCAATATGAAGCTATAGAAATGTAGCTACTATTGCTATTGCTAGCTGCTATCCTGATGAGCTGCCTGATGCTTCTGATGCCATCATGGGTCATTTTCTGCAGGGATCAGAATGAGGCACCTAGTATTGATCATATGGCTCTGTGCCTCATTCTGACCACAGAGCAAGTGACTCACATTGGCAGCAGACATGCCAGGCAGCTCAGCAGGACATCCATGCAGACAGCTGCCCTGGAATGAGAATGGAGGGCTCTGGTTCTTCCCAGAAGAGGCAAGTTTTTAAAAATTCATCTTAAGGGTGTTATACCCTGGTTCTGATGCTGCATGTGCCAGGCGTCATCCGCAACTGTTTTCACCAGTACTGGAGTTTAGGCTGTGTGCTGTGTAAACAGGATGTTGCCAGAATAAGGGTGAAATGGGCCTTTTGACCTGTGCAAACAAAGCCCATGACAAAATGGTGGAACATTTGCATCACAAGTGTGATTTTCCCTTTTGTCTACTGGACTGGTAAACAAACAATAGTGTGGCATAACACAGCAAGGTAGGAGTAAATGTTTGACTCCTTGCCATTGACAGGTAATCTTTCATCTATTTAGCCTTTATTTGCACCTTTTGTGACCAGTGGGGCCAATGGTCACTTCTGCTTTTATTAAATGAGCAGCCATAATTTATTCATTACTCTATGGGATATGATTTATTGTCATAAGGAAGTGAATACAACATTTTTAGGATAAGCAATATAGAAAGGGGGGAATCCTTTTGCTGGTTTCTCTTTATTTCCTCTCGGCTGCTGGCACTACCAGTATTCCTAGTGCCATTGCTGCCTCCTGGGCCCTAGCTGCAGGGTTTGCTGTGTAATTATTTCATTGCATGCAGGCCCTCTTTGATGTTCTTCACATACTGTAATTTGTTTTGATTAATAGATTTTTCTAAGGTGTGGTCCTGCATCTTCATCCTGAGTTGATTAAGACCACCAGGTATCAGGTCATCTTGACTATTTAATTTCACCAACTTGAATTAATTACAAGCAGTCAGTCATTTTTTAAAAAATGCAGCCATTGGTTTCATAGCAACAATAATGTTGCTTTAACATGACTTGGCCTGTTAGGAGTGCTTCCCTGGCGCTCTCGGCATACATCTCCAAACTGAATATAGCATGTATTATGTAAAAATCTTGTCTCCATATATAGTGAGGCACACATTCATCCAAATGCATAAAAGTCATTCAAGAGTTTACACCAGTGCATGGGTATGTGGCTCTTCCCCCCTTTCTGTGTGGACAGTATATCTTGAAAGGTATGTCTTTTCAGATTCTACAGAAGGACATATTGCTAATTTCAGACAGCAACCAATACTGTATGTAAATTTTTGTGTTTTTCAAATGGAATATGATGAGGATGGCATGAGGCTCAGCCATGGAATGACTGGCCAGGAGCCAGGAGCCAGGTCAGGGTTCAAGGGGACAGAGCTTCCCCCTGAAATCCAGACTGGCCCAGTGAACAGGCAAATCTGATGATATTTATAGGCAAAATCTTGCTTCTGGCAAAGGTGCTTGATGGTGAGAACAAAGGTGTTTAACTACTTTCTTTTCACCTGGATGTCCCTGTCTGATTGTCTTAGTGGTCTTAAGCTGCTCGGACAACAGACCCTGGGAGGGGGCAAGAGCCTCAGGCAAGGCAAACATTTGCTCTTCCTGGTCCTATGATAATCCTCTTATGCGACTTCCCCAGATATGATAATGTGATGATGCCCCTCAGGGGTGTGTGTACATGTCCTCATGCCTTGCTGGCAATGGTGGACAGGCTATTAGAGTTCATCTAGGGGTCATTAAGGGTTATCATTTATACCAAAATTTATATGAAGCAGCATGTGTAACAAAACCATTGAGCTTTATGGGGTTTACCTCTAAGTAGACCTTCATAGGATTGCATTATAAACTGCTGCAAGATTTTTAGGGTCAGATTTGACATGCTAATTGCCTTGTGGGACCACAGTTTTAGTTTCCTTATGTGTTTTCTACTCTATTTTTATTCTGTCCCTTTTGTTTATGGCTAGCTTATCTTGACAAATGCTAATACATCCACCTGCCCCAGCTGAAATTTTCTTGTTAGAATTCTCTCTCTCTCTCTCTCTCTCTCTCACACACACACACACACACACACACACACACGCTAAGGTTCAAATTGCCTTTCTCAAGATTCTGCCTGAATGGCCTAGTGTGAATCGCTGCCCTATCCTACAGAGATGTTTTGAGATTAAAATGTCTGTCTGCGATGCTTACAATAGGGACAAGATAAAAATGTAACCAATACAGTACCTGCAAAATGTCTATGGGTGGGGTATATATTTATAAAATTCATATTGCAGGTATCCCTAGAATGTAGAAACACAATAAAGACTCTCACCACAGCTTTGACCTTCAAGGGCACTGTTTTAAAGTACCTCTTTTTGAGGAAAGAGGTAGTTGTTTCCTTAAGAGGAACAATTTTCTGTAAAATTCAAAGATACAGTCATGTTAGTCTGAAAATCAGAATGCAAAGTGATCTGGTAGCATCTTTGAGACTAACTGAAAGAAAGAAGTTGGTAGCATGATCTTTCATAGACTGGAGTCTACTTCCTCACTTAGTCTCAAAGGTACTACAAGATCCCTTTGCATACAAACTTCTGTAAAATGCAAGAAACCCACTACAGTCGAACTAAGCCTTTACTTGACACCTGGATATTCCCACCATAGATACAGTACTCAAAACTGTTCTTTTCTTCATAGCCCCACATCTTAATTTGCTATCTTAGGTTCTGCTATTTGCTTATATTAGAATACTGTCAGGAGGACGAGATACTGTGTTGCTAGACCAGTGAACTAGGAATGTGGTCTAGGATGTTGGGGAACTGATTTTCATACAAATTAATCTTTTTCTTAGGGAAAATTTGAAGTTACAAGATAAGATATCAGCAAACTGTGGCCTTCCTGAAATTGTTGAACTGTAACTCTCAGTCTTCATCAGCATTAACTATGTTGGCTAGGGTTCATGGGAGCTGCAGTCCAGCAACATCTGGTGAACCATACATGGGAGCTACAGTCCAGCAACATTTGGCGAACCATTCTCACTGTGATATAGGCAATGAAGCAACTTAGGTTGTTTCTGGGAATTGCAACCACATGCATGCTTATATGTGCCATTCTTTTCTGTGTTGCAGGAGGAGCAACAGTTGTAAGTGTCTAAACCAAGGTTGTGTGTGTTCAAATTGAGTGCAGGACAAATCCAGACTCATGTTGCTGGTGTAAATATTAGGCTGTTTGCTCCTCACATGTGTGAACAAATAATTTCCACAGCTTTCTCACTCAGGCAGTAAAAAGCAAACATATCTGCACAGTTCTTACTTGGTATTTATCCATCTCAAATCATTCTGTGCAGAGATAAACTTCAGGATTTTTTTAATACAAAAATTAATGACTTTGGGGTAAAATTAGTGTTTGGCAGGGAAAAGGTGGATTTGGGGAACAGTGTTTTTTTTTAATCAAAAAGAAAATCTGTTTATTGGGGGGGAGGGTTGTGCACAAAAAAGCTAATACACAATCCCCGCCCACTCTTTCCAGAAACTCACATGAGGAAGTTGGTGCAAAATTAAGTTCTTAACATAAGCAACACTAGTTTTTCACACACACACACAGAAATAATGGGATGACAGTTTTTGGGGGAGGGCATGACAATTATTACTATGTTTTTACACAATAAAACACTGTTTCCAGATAGCCACATTTTGTGTATGTGTGTGCAAGACTCCTGTTTTATTTGTAAAAATCATTAATTGTGCACTCACATAAAAAAATCCCATGTCCATCTAGAAACAATTTTTCACACAAAACATATGTAATAAGAAACCGGGAAAAAACAGAAAGATGAATTTGCTTATCAATATAAGCCTGAACAAATTATGTGGGAATTTTTTTATTCTTATTTTTATGCAAGAAATGACATGTACTTTTGTGCAGAGTAATTTCCTAAAATACATCAATATTGCAATATTGCACTGGTTGAAAACTGTGCAGAACGCTTACCAATGTGCTAATTTCCCCAACCATTTCCCCATGTGTTGGAAAACCCATTCTTTACTCCAAGAAAAATATAATGGTGAATTTCTTTCCATTCCTACAATGGAGCCAGGCCTAATCTTCTGTGCTGACTGCAACTTTTAATGTCCTCAATGGCAGGAGTACTCCTCTGGGTCCATTTCTCCTCAGTGCATTTCACTGGTGTAGTCACAGATTTATTCAGTATCTATAGCATACCACTACGATTCTTCTTCTTTTTCTTTTACGACCTGTACAAATGTGCCCTTTAGCACGTACTGGCGATGTGCTAGGGTTGCCTTGGGCCGCTGTTTCCAGACGCCCCGCAACCCTAGCACGTCATCGGGACGTTATCGCTGCGCGCCGTCCAGATGGGCGCGTGTGGCAGCGACGTGCTCACACCACCACAGGCAGTTTGTGGCCGTGCTAAAAGGAGCCACTTTTTAGTGCTCCTTTTCTTTCCGCCTAGCCGCGCCACGCAATTTGTTTGCTGTGGCGCGGTTACGTGGAATAGAGAGGCAGCTCCTCTTTCTGGCGGTGTGTATCCTGCCTTAGATCCTTTTATATTAAAAGTTTAAAAATACAGTGGTACCCCGGGATACGAATTACCCAGCTTACGAATTTTTCGGGATACGAAAAAATCCCATAGGGATTTATTGTTTCGGCTTACGAAGGTTTTTTCGGGTTACGAAAAAACCCCGGCGCTGTTTTAAATGGAAAGGCCGCCACCGGAGGGCAGCAGAGAGCTATTTTTTCCATTAGCGCCTATGGCAATTCGGCTTACGAAGGTTTTTCGGGTTACGAAATTAGCCGCGGAACGAATTAATTTCGTAACCCGAGGTACCACTGTACAACAAAAGCTCACAGAAAGGGAAAACACACAGGAAATACAAAAATTAAAAAGAAAACATGAGAGAAAGAAAAAAGAACAAAGGAAAAAGATAACTTCTAACCTTCCTTATGGCAGTATATACAGTATTAACTGTATAGGTACATACAGTTGTTCATCATCCTTCTCATAACAAAAATATCTATCCTCTTCTTTCAAAAATGCATTCTTATTACCTTATTTTATGGCGTATAAGACGACTGGGCATATAAGATGACCCCCAACATTTCCAGTTAAAATATAGAGTTTGGGATATCCTCGCCGTATAGGATTACCCTTCTTCCAACACACACCAAATAATTTTTTTTAAAAAAAATCAGATTTGATTTTAATACGGTAATTTTAATTTAAATGCTTATGACATGCAGGTACTTAGCAGGAAAACTTGTTGTGTACAAAGTGTGCTTGGATTGGTCAGCTCTCCCTGCCTGCCCAGCCCTCCCTGTCTCCAAGACTATCAGAACAGTAGCGCAAACACGGCTCTTTTTTCCATACCCCGGGCGTCCCGGATGCCTGCAGCTTGCTCCTCCCTTCACTTACACCTTCCCAGTGAGGCACCCCCTCACCTCATCATTGGGGCCACGTTAAGTCACTTCTTTCCACAAATCCTGGTGAGTGGATTTTCTTCTACTGTACTTGTACAGCCCCGCCCTTGGTGCTTTCATACGGTCACTGCATATGGCGGGGATGTGGTCATGGCCGTTTTTGAGCTCCCCCCACCATATGCGGTGACCACAGATTCTCCAATCCGGCTTGAAAGTTTCAGCACCTGCCCTATAAGATGACACCCAACTTTTGAGAAGATTTTCCTGGGTTAAAATGTAGTCTTATACGCCAGAAAATACAGTAATTGTCAACCCCCAGAATCACTAATTCTTTTCATTCCCCCCCCCCAAAAAAAACACAAGAAAACCATCAGCAGCAACTTTTTCTCATCAAATCAATTAATATCTCAATTTCCAATATATTTATCAACTCCTATGTCCATTCCTCCCTTTTCAGTACTGTTTCGTTCTCTCCTATCATTTAAATCTTTTGTCTTTTTCCAACTTTCTTTTCCAGCTATACCATATCTATATTTAAATCAATGTAACTCCCCCTTAAAATAAAACAGGACTACAAAAATTGAATAGCAACTGGAAAAGTAGGATGACAGAGGTTTAATCAGGAGAGTTGGAGGTTATGCCACAGTCAATATGTAGGCCTATTACTAGTCTATGAATTATGCCATAAATTGTACAGTTATTCTTAATTAGAGTAGATCCACTGAATCAACAGGAGCTTGGTAAGTCAACACTTCAATAATTCCTATTATAAATTTGTATCTATATGATTAAGAAATATGCGTTATGAATTATAGAAGCACAAAAAAGAACAAATGAAGATATGCTTTTGCTTTTTTGGTGTTCTGCAAATAAATTACATTTAAAATTATGAAAAAATTGCTATTTCTGACTTTACACAAGTTGTTTACAGCTTCATTTTATGTACATTTACCCAGAAATAAATCCCCATGTGTTCAATGGGGCTTATTGCTAGGTAAATGTACATAGAATTGTGGCCTTAGTCTCTTTGACATTTTTGCTGTGAAAGAAAAAACAGAGGTTTGTAAGCCTCCTTTGTATTGATTTTTTTTAAAATTGAAACACTGGTAATGTGCTTTATCAACTGCTATTGGCCCAAGGATGTGTGTCATCTTGAATACAAGTGATGTACCACACAATTTTATAGACACTTTTAAAACCACAAGTTGCTGAAGTGCTTTTGCCCAATATGTAATGAGAATCAACTGCTCACAAGTCTGTTCAAGGAAGGACATTCTTTAAAGGTATTTTGTGGCATATGAATGGTGCAAATGTACTGTTCCAAGCTTTTACACACAAAACACACATATTCTCACTCTGTTTTTCTTACATTTTCAATTCCGGAATCATTTGACAAATTCTTGCACATACTTTAAAAATGCAGTGCATCTACTGTATATACTCAACTATACATTGAGAAATTTATGCCCCAAAAGTAACCCTGAAATCCTGGATCGACTTCTATACAGGTCAATAACTAGTACTGCTTAGAAAGTTCCTAAAATAAGCAAGCCTGATACCCACTCTTGGTGCCTTAAGGCACTATTTCTCTCTCTCTCTCTCTCTCTCTGTGTGTGTGTGTGTGTGTGTGTGTGAGAGAGAGAGAGAGAGGTTCCCAGTCCAATTTGCAAGGCTTCTCTTCCCATGAATGAAACTCCACATTTAAAACCACTTGTTTCCCTTCTCAATCTGATGTTAAAACCTCTCCTCCAGCACCTGGGAATCAATGGTAGGTGGTCGGGAGAGGTCCAGTTGTAGCCCCCTACATTTTACCCTTGACTTATCCATGGGTCATATCAAAATCCATGGTTTGGACCCTGAAACCTTCCTTTGACTTATACATGAGTTCAACTTGTACACGGATATGGTACTTTCAGTCTAATGTTGAAAGGGAGGGAAATGAGATTCAAACAGTAAAAGGAACAATGGGGGCAGGAAGAAGTCAGTTCTTCTCCATGTAATCTTTATTAAGCTATTGGTTTTTCTCTTTGCTAAATGAAGGGATGACACAGAGACCCAATTTGTTCCTGATTCAATTTGAAAAGATCAGGTAAATACTGAAGCAACAGATACATACATACAGCCTAAGACAATAATTTTTGTAGCATTACAGTTCCATTAATTTCAGGGCAACCTCTTCCCACATAATTTGTTCAGGTTTAAATTGATAAGCAAATTCATCTTTCCATATTTTTTCCCAGTTTCTTATTACATCTGCCAGCTTTGCCTTTAGTTCTGGGCTTTGGGAGCAAATGATCCTTGCCAAGGATTTGAGTGCCTTCCTTAGAGAACAAAGGTGCTAATTACCATCCTCCTGTTCCTTTTGAAAGTAGTTTTATGCTAAAGCAACACATAAAGAAATCCCAAGGCTAGTTAGGGAGCTTTGGAAGTGTGTTCTTGTAATACTTGTAGAAATAACTTCAAGAATTCCTCAAAAGCAATGAAAAAGTACCAAAAAACTACAGCACGTGTTTATAGAAATACTCTTACAATCCTGCAATGTAGGAGAGGGAGTTCATAGTTATGTTTTTAACCAGCCAATGCCCCTCTCCCCCCATTCATTTCAGTGGGAAGAAAATAAACCACTCAGGCTTTATGGGTATCTTCCTCTATGTTCTGTTATGGGAACAGAGGGGTTCTGAATCCTGCAGGTCCTCAATTTCCCTAAGCCACCAAACAACACTTGAACACTCCCATTTTCACTTCCCTAATGTTGGAACTCTGACATTGGAAAATGGTGACTGTGCACATTTTAACAGCCTCACTGATTGTGTCTACATGGAGGAAAAGAAACATTGCTGCCCTGTTCCTGATCTGTTTAGACGTCACACAGACCAGAACGGGCAAAAACTGTGCCCAATCTGTGCTCCAAGGCCAACGTGGGAGTAAAAAGAGTCCCACTTTGCTCCAAATCAGTCTGGAAACTCTGGAGAATTCCCTGGGCATGTGGACCATGTGCCTGTGCATCTAGGGGAAGGAGAGTCAGTGGGCAGGAGGAAGAGGTCAGAAGGAGGTGCCCTGGACCAGATGAGCTACTGAACCACGGGAATGTGTGGACGGTGCTACCGGTATCAGTCTGTGGTGGTACTGTTTCTGTGGACCTTCCCACAGATCTGGAAGGAGGAGGAGGTTTATGAGTTTGGATCTTCTGGGATAGCATTCTCTTTCCCAACTCAAGGAGGGAGAACCAAAGATAAGCCAATGGCTCTGGAAATGATGGGACTGCAGCCAAACAGTAAAAACTCTATTTGAATTCTGCCCAATAACCACATCTTAAGGTGGATTCTATAGCTATAATGGTAGCATGTTTTTCTTATGCTTGGCAAACAAAGCCACACTCCTCCCAATTTCAATTTCTCTTACTTAAGCAAAGCTAGGATGCAAGGAATCTGAGACCACTATGACTGAACTTTTGTATCCCACACTAGCTTGTGTCTTTCCATCTCAAATCCCAGCAATCTGTTTGCACATTAGAGCTTAGTTATCTCAGTAAGAGGAGAGGGCATCTCATCAGATGGCTGAGCGACACTTTTTATTAAAATAACAGTAGATAGGATGAGTTGAGCTTGTTCACAGGGATGTATTATTTCTAATTTTAAAAGCTGATGCACCAGTGTAGTGGTTGCTAGATGAGGTGGGAATGTACCCGTTATTATTAGAATTACTTCTCAGTCTACTGGAGATACCTTCACAATTTGCTAATGTGCTTTCAGGAGCTTGTGGAAGTCCCATTAAAGGAAGCAGAACTACTGGGCCATGGAGTTTGGGGAAAAGTACTGTGGTAGGTGTGGAGGACTCTACAGAAGAATCCTTCACACCAATTCTCTATATGTATTTGAGAGTGATATTAAGAGCGTTAATTACTCTTTGCCCAGGGAATGTTCTCTGTTCAACACCCAATATATTGCATCATGATTAAAATATCCCATTGATATTTTTCACATAGTTCTGAAACAGCACTGCAGCCATATTAGTTTGCAGTTAAACAAAACATTATTTAAACCAGATGTTGATAATGGTGGCACCAGGGCTACTGGTAGATATCTGGGTGATTTACTGTACCTCAAATGGCCATTTGATGCCCATTTTTTAATTTAAATTGGGTCCTCACTTCTGTGTGATTTGATCACATTCAGTTCCAACTAGAAGACCAGAATATCAGATGTTATCTGAAGTCTGACCCTTACATAGTAGTTCTATTCAGAGTAAGTCCCATGTGCTCAGCTGAACTTACTTCTAAGTAATGATTTACAGAACATGCATGGATTTAAATTGCTTCTCACATTTTTGAAAGCCAGTTCAAAATGTACATTAATGAGGCCATGCATTTCAGTATTGCACAGTGACATGTGCGGGCAAGCAACATCATAGGGGTTTAGAACAGCAAATGTTAATGATTGGAAATAATGCACAAATTAGGAGGACTGCAGCAGTTTGTTTTTGCCTGAGCCTAATGCAAAGGACAAAATGTTGCTCCCTCCTCTACTCTCTTCCCTGCAGAGTTAATTGAGTGCTAACTACTTTTTCACCTCAGTTTGCAGCAAATGAAGTAAGCAGAGTACAAAGGAAGAAAGTGGGAGGAGGAGAGAGAGAAACTGGGACATTGTAAAAGAAACTGAAAAAGTCGTACAGCACAGGAATAATCAAGACTGACCTTGCCAAATTGGGAAAGCTAGAGAGTATGTGAGGCAGATGTAGATCAGATAAATAAATGTCAGGATAAGGTTTATAAAAATAGCATGTGGAAACCTTATGTTAACAAAGTTCCGGGACACAAAACCATAAGACAAAACAATAAGGCAAGAAGTGTTTGATTAATTAGTGCCTTCCCTCTTGTTTATATAAGGCTAATTTCATCAGCTTCCTGTATGAATTCTCTAGAGCAAATGAACTTCTTTGCACAGGTTTCATTAAAACCTATGAAAATACTGCATTTTATTTAGTTTTACCAGGGATATTTCATTTCTCCCTGAAAGTATTTTCCTTTATCCATACCAATCCCAAAGCTGAGTGGCACTTTGCATGGCAAAACCCAGCAGCTGGTAAAAGTCAGGGTAAGCCAGGAAATAAATTTAAATTCAAAATGTGTAATTATCCTGAATAGTTGTAGCATTATAGGTTCGGTTTCCAAAGGCTTCCTTCTGATTTAATGGCAGCTTTAGGACCTTTGACTACAGGATATTGTAACATTTGTTGAATTACAGCAGTTATTTTTTTTTTCATAAGGAAGGTAAGAAAGGAAAGGTCCCCAAATGAATTCAGCACAAAGACCAGTGAAGGATGTGGAAACAACTTTTATTAACAACAACAGCTCCCCCAAACACTAGTGTTCATTGGGCCTTCTATGATTTGAAATAGATAGGGGTTTAGCTGATAAAACTTCCATGTTATCCACTTAGTACCTTCTCTGATTAGCATGCTTTTGGGGTTCTAATCTTTACCTTCGGCTGACGTGACACGGTCCACTTGTCCAAGGCAACACTTGTCTGTGTCATGGTGTTTTACTCTGCTGCTCGCAAATGTCAAAGGCCAGAGAAACTCCAGATTGACGGGGTCAACAAGTTGTTATCCAAACTACTGTTTTTAATTACTGGAGGCTTTTAATGCACATTTTCAGGTACTTATTCAGGATCTGAAGGCAGTTTGGTGTGTCTTTTGTTTTTACACAGCTATGAGAAAAAGACACAATAGCTCTGTTAATACTTCCCCTACTCAAAGGGTGTGCTGCATTCAACAAATGTGCATATTAACCCTATTGGGAGGAAAAATCTTACTTTAAAAGTAGTACAGATTATCAGTTTTTCTATCTGTATGGACCTTTAATTACCCCCTTTCATTCTGCTTCAGCTTGTTCTTCCCATCTGTCCTGAAACCATGATATGAGAGGTATTGTATCTATGCATATGTTTTGAACATGCCAGATTACCCCTGTTTGTAACATAGCTGAAAACATTTCTGCTGTGCAGTTCTATTACAGTACTTACATTAACCAAACCTTCAGTTTCTTTTTTAAAAAAACCAAAGCCTTACCATACAGAGTGATTCTATTTCAAATTGCACTTGAGAGTTAAACTTCTCTTCTAATAGCACACCATCCCTTTTAGCTCCATATTCTCAATGTGTTTATCTGTTTTTGTGGATCATGTCTTAATATAATATTTTATAAATATCTGCAAGTTAACCATAATATTAGATGGAATATTATGTATTATAGAATATTATATATATATATATATATATAAATCTAGATAATAATGTATTTTGTTATGCTCTGAAAATAAGAAATGAATTTTCTTAGAATGATCATAACAGAAAGTGAACAGTGGCAGCAGATTAGGCAGAAAAATAGCCACTAGCCAATTGGCTACACACGTCTGAGTAAAGAAAGGTGAGTTGCTCCTTGCTGTACTTTCCAACAGAATTGATTGAAACAGCCACTGTAATGGTCCTTAGCAAAAGGAAATTTTATTCTGGCTGGGATGGTGTTAGAAAGAAGCCTTTGTTCCTATTGACACCTGTCCTGTAGACAAGTAACGGGCTATAATTTCTATGATTGTCAGTCTGTCACCTACTTCTATGTCTCCTGGAACATTTATTTAATGAAGACTGGCAGGTCTCAGCACATTCTTATTAGCCACTTCATGTTGAGAACTTTAGTTAAATGGCTCCCTCCTCTGAGAGCCCAATGGTGTTTATCAAGTAAACAGATGGCATTAGTGTAGTAGTATATGTGGCACTTGCAGATGACAGGAGTTTCCCTTCCGCTTTAGAGATATCTTGCTTAACTGCTCACAGCTCAAATTTCAACAGCAATCATCTTTTGAGGTGGTCAGGCAGAGCTTTGCCTACTTTTTAGCCCCTTGGCTAGGAGAAGATGTCTGAGGGTGTATCTACACTGTAGATACAATGCAGTTTGACACCACTTTAACTACCATTGTTCCATCCTATAGAATCCTATATGATTTGTAGTTTTGTGAGGCACCAGCATGCTTTGGCAGAGAAGTCTAAAGACCTAGCAAAACTACAAATCCCAGGGTTCCATATGATGAAGCTACTGCACTTAAAGTGGTGTTAAACTGCAATTTCTACAGTTTGGGTGCACTCAGAATCTGGAACTAGCCATTCTTCGTGTTTGGTATGTCTACGTTGTCTACTGCTAGTAATCACTGGGAACTGATACTTATGTTGTTTGATCACCTACAAGACAGGCCCACAGCTATGTAAATGAAGCTCACCAAGCAACACAATGTAATGCAAGAATAGTTATAAATCATCAGAGATGTGTTTTGGCTTCTTCTGGCTCATGTCAGATTTGCCTTGAATATAAGCTGAACCATTTCTCCCAGGAAAAGATTGGCTTACTTTCCACAGCCTTCCAAAATCACCAGACCAAGCAGCTGCTTGATCTTTAGTAATCTCTTCCCTGTCTATCGAGGAGATATGGTAGGATCTCTCACTTCACTCTTCAACATGCTATTAGTACAGCAACAAGAAAGACCATGGTGACCCAGAAAGAGATGAATAAAGATCTCTCTAATTCTTTTTAGTTCTATCTAGCCAGGTAAAAGATGTTTAAGGGGAAAGGTGATTGACAGCTTAATGGTGCATGAGAGAGAGAGGTTTAGGGGTTGCTAGATGGTTAAATCAGGAATTTATGTTTTGGCTCAGATTCTAATCGTAAATGGAGAAAAAGCAGGGGTTGATTTTGAACATCTCTCTTTCAAGGGAGCTTTACAAGCTGGCAAGAATTGTCTCTGAGCCAAAGCCTGGCTTTCCTTGAGCCCAAGTTCAACATCTGCTGGAAAATTAATTCTCAAACAGGGTGATTTTAAGCTTGTTTGTTCAGAAGTGAAGTAGCATTGGGCTTAATGAGACCTATACCCTGGTAAGTGTATTTAGGCCTACAGGCACTCAAAACCACTCCCAATTAAGTTGTCTAGAAGACATAACAAATATTGGGGCTATGTGCCTGATACTTCACACTTATTAATTAATACACATAGTTTTATTGGTGACTTGTGATCCAAGTGATGAGAATCAGGAAAGACTGGAAAGACAGGCTCTGTGTGTGGGGTGCATAGTGAATCTACAGTCAGCCCTCCATATCCATGGATTCCTTATCCATGGAGTCAAGCATCCATAGTTTGAAAATATTCAAAAAAATATAGAAATTCCATAAAGAAAACCATGATTTTGCCATTTTATATAGGGGACACCATTTCACTATGTCACTGTATTTAATGGGACTTGCGCATCCAAGTAATTTGGCTATTCATTCCTGGAACCAAACCCTGGCAGATACAAAGAGCCCACACATCCATGCAGAAACACACCAGACTAGCCAATCCAGACATACCTTGCAGGATCTGTTTGCTTTATTTATTGGTTTAAAAACGTAAACCTCACTCTGCCAGCAATAGCTACCTGAAGCAATGCCTGATCTTCCCTTTTTTTAAAAAAAAACCCTTAAAACTATAGCATACAATAAAAACAAATAAAATGCAACCAAATAAAATTAAACCAACTAAATAAAATTAAAACTTGTCAGAAATCTAAACTACCATCCTTCCCACTCCAAAAAAGAGAGAGATAAGGATGCATACCTCTATCCCTTCTGTGCGAGACAAGATCTCTGGAGGATACACACTCACAATCCTGGATTGCTCACTGGGTATATTTTGTTCAGTGGGTGTTGTTAGCTCTTTCAAGTACCTGGGTGCTTGGCTTCAAGTCACTCTAATGATTGCATCAGAATAAGTGCTCCCCACCCCATAAGTCAGTTTAGTTATCACTAGAGTATCAGTTATTGCAAAATCTCCTGGAACCAATGGTTCATTGCATCACATGAAGCCATACGAATAAGCTGCAAAAGAGGGTTAGCATACAGAGGGAAAGAACTGCATATGGGGTGGGTGGGTGATGGTGGTGGGTAATTGAGACGCTGGTTTCCCCCCCTTGAGTTTGGAGAAGTGACCTTTTGGACTGTAGCTCTTGGAATCTCCAGGCAACATGGGTAGCAGTTGTGTACTCTGGTCTGATGAAACTCAAAATGGTAGTCCCTGGACCAGTGCTGGTCTATGAACCATTGGTTGTCAATCCATAGAGTATCTCCAAGGAGTACAACAACAACTGTGTCTAGTGGTCACAAATATGGTACTGGTCTCTAGCATTTTGGGGGGAAAGATTGCTCATCCACCAAGATAGCATGGTCTTGTGGATTCTGACTGGTAACATTTCTCCACTGTTTTTACTTCCTAGAAAGTATCTACACTCAACCTTTCAAATGATTCCCTCCCTATCTAGATGGAAACTAATGCATCATTTTGCTTCAGATATCCAGGCACTGAAAATACTTGTAATGAACCATGGTGAGCCCTCATCATTCCATTAAAATATGATTGAAGTACCTGCTAGAAATTAATAACAGTATTACTGTTACTCCTTCTTTTTATCCCTCACTTCTTTGCCTCTACCACTTCTGAACCCTCCTACCAAATCCTTCCCTATTAGCATCTCAGAATAGAAATTAAAATATGATGTATGGTTGGTAGGGTAGAGTGCTCAGATTTGTTTATTTCAGTTCACAAACCTTAACAGAAAAGCGGAGCATTGCTCCAGCGGTTTTCCCTTTAAAAACTCAGAAGTGGTATTTAAGTGATGATACCCAGTAATTTGTTCATTCTTCTGTCAGCTTAATTTACAAGGCAACGACAGATAAATATAGCTATACAAGATTCATTTACAGTGACACAATGGCAGATACACAGAGCAGAACCCTGCCTATGAGATAAAGTGGACTGAGTGACTTATGCAGTAATTAGGGGATAATTGTCATTAACCTCGCAAACAGTAGTTTACCCATATTGTTTAAAAGGCTCCAGGATGCATAATGACAAGGTAATCTGTCAAAGCGCTAGGGGGAAATATTAATAAGATTTGTGCAGGCCTGGATAGAAAATATGCAGAAAGCGGCCACATTAAGCTAATTGGTGGATGAATATACACTTGTAAAAGTGCTTCTAATGGCACGTTTGCTGCTCTCCAAATGACTACTGTTAATGTGGAGAAGTGGGCTGCCTACAAAGTCAGGGCTGCTGGGACAAGAGGGTATTAAGTCATGGAGGCACTGTTGTTATTACCTTGCACGCCACGACATATTTTTCCCCACTTTTCTTTTGCATTTCAAGGTCTGCAATGGACACAGATATATAACTCCCATGCATTCATTCCTAGAATTTTAATATTTTGCTAATCTTTGTTTTTTGTGCATTATTCTAGCACGCTGCTGCTTCTCCTCCTCCTCTTCATTCGCTTTATCCATGAAGTTTTTCGTTTCTTGGCAAAGTGTGTCTGTTTGCATAGTTGCATGCGTGTGTCAACAACCAAAAATATTCAAAAGAGAAAGCCCTCTTTACATCTTGTGCTACTACCAGCAAACTTCTGAAAGGAAGCTGAAGGCGAAAATCAATAACTTATTTTACTGCCTCCCACATACTGATGTCATTATATAATCACATTTCACTAATTGTGCCAGCATGGGAACTACTTTGTAAGGATGTCATATATTGTTTGTTTTGCAAACAATAAAACAACTATAAATGGTATTATTTTTTTAGATATAATGAGAGTTCTAAAATGATTTTTGATGGAAATTTGAAGGAGATATCGCCTCCAATTTTAGTCAGTTTTTCATTTCTAATTTTTGTTCCTCTCAAGATCAATGAAGTAACAAATGACACAGTGAAGAGTTAATATTTTTGTGTAACACTAACTGGCTAACAGTAAATAGTTACTAGGATGCAACCTAGGAGTGTGATTATTTGTTCATTTTTGTTCTCAAAGGAAGCAATGCATAGTTATAACACTTTTCTTCTTGCTGCAAGACAGTGTTCAAAATTGTGCAGTTTTCAGAGACTATGCACAGTTCAGGATTTATTCTGTGCAACATTCGCATGTCATATTTTTGCTCAGGAAACAGCAAATTTTCTGTGCAGAAAATTCTGATGTTGATTATGGTAACTCTAAGGCATACCTATCACAGGGTTATCTTGGCAAGATTTGTTCAGATGAGGTTGCTTTTGCTTCCCTGTGAGGTTGAGAAAGTGTGACTTGTCCAAGATCACCTAGTGAGTTTCCATAGCCAAGCAGGGATTTGAACCCCGGACAACAGTCTTAGTTTAACATTCAAACCACTACACCACACTGCCATGTGCCTAATATAGTGTGTGTGTGTGTGTGTGTGTGTGTGTGTGTAGTTGACTTCAAATTATCACGTTTGATATATTAAGAGTGTATTCATACAATAGCTACAAATGCCATTACCTTTTATTTATTTTATTTTCAAAGTGAATGGTGTTCTTTCCTTGTTTTATTGTAACATGACTTCATTCTGTTTTAAAGGGTTTTTGTGTTATGGTAAGTGAACTATGAAATAGGTTCTTGACCATCGGATAGAAACCTGGCAATATTATTGGTAAAAAAGGCCTTTCTAGAAAGTCCTGTCTTAAAGCTGCTAGTTTGACCTATTAAAATTAAACAAAGTGGATTCAATTACAGTTGCAAAACAACAGATCCTAACTATTTTTTTTAGATGTAATATACATTGCTGCTTTATAAAGAAAAGAAAAGCGTCCTGTCTTAATGAATAATTCATGCTCAAATCCATAATCAAGACTATTCCATAACAAAGTGAATACTTTATCAAAAAGTCAAACAAAATGTTTTAAAAATAACAAGACACATTTTAAACCAAAGCTTTCAGATAGTAATAAAGTTGTATGTACTAGGAAGGTGAATGCTCCTTTTGACTAAGCAAATCTGAATTGTGTAATGTAATTTGAATTGGTTTTCACAGGGAGCTCTGTTTGTATCTTTGTTAACTAATTTGGTGATGCTGGCAGGAGTTTTCTTTTTAAAAAAAAATTAAACTAGAAAATCTGTATGTGTGTTACAGTGTTATTTCTAGAAAATTGAATGTTGGTAGCTGGAATTAAGTGATACTGTGTATCTACCCACTGTCTACTAATCTAGGAGAGTGTAATCCATAAAATTATTTTTGGGGACCTACAATCTTATTCCCACAGTGTAGGGACTTTACAAAATCATTTTATGACGCATGTTCTGCATAAATCCTCATTGCAACAGTACAGCTTCTAATCTTGTTTTATGAGAAAGATATGGGTCAATGTGACCTGCAGTCAGAAAGCTTACCTATTCATTGTCAAGATAGCATTCACAGGACTCTTAACAGTGACTGAAGTGTATGTGGGCATGGCAGGAATTTCATTTCAATTTGCCTTTAGAACGCCCCTAGATATTACATTCTTGTTCTGCATTAACATCTCAAACACTTCAGATGCACTTTGTTATTTTCAAAGGTTTGCATAATAGGATGGGATGTCCACTATTGCTGCAGCCCTCCCCAGACATTCAACCTACGATGAAGATTCTGAGAGGAAGTGGCAATGCTTTAACTAGAGGAAAACAAACAGATCATGCTATCACTGTCGAGCACAGCTTGGAAGAAGAGCTTACAGAATGAGGAATTCTAGAGGAAGGAGAAAGAGAAAAATAATTTTTTTGAGGAGGATGGAAGGAACATACCTGGACTGTGAGCGCAGAGGAGCAGGGGAATGAGGAGTTATAGAGGGTTGATGGGCAGGTGGTCTGGGAAGCAAGAGCAGTCTAACAGGGTAGAGATGGGGCCAGGTAGCCAGGGAAGAGAAACAGAGAGGAGTAACAAGGTCTGCTGGATTAGAGAGGATTGGAGGTCAGAAGATGGGGTAGGAAAACTGAGGCAAGAGGTAACCACCCCAGGAAGGCACTGGCAAAAAGCATTCCTGGTGAGAGAAACATAAATAAGAAGGGATGGGGAAAGAAATGGGAACAGAAGAAGGAGTCAAATAGGGGACTTTGGACATACAGTGGACCCTTGTTATATGCTGGGGTTTGGTCCCAAGATCCCCAGAGTATAACAAAATCTATTTATGCTAAAATCCCATTAAATATAATGACATAGCAAAATGGTGTCCCATATAAAAATGGAAAATCAAGGTTTGATATTTGAAATGTATACTTTTTTAATATTTTCAAATCGTGGATGCTTGAATCTGTGTATTAAAAAATCCATGTAGAAGAAGGGCCGACTGTATTAGAGGCCAATCTAAATCTTTCTTTGTCTTGGATAGAAAAAACAGGGACAGATTTGTCTCCTGATACTCTTAGCCTTGGAGCATATTTTTGTTTGTATGGGAAAGGGTGGGTCCTAGTTTTGTTTTATGTTCTCCTCTCCCTGACTACCCAAGAGTGCAAATAAAAGTTTGGTGCTGTTATACTCCTGCTTAAAGTCTCCATAGATGAGCATCAGGATATGAAATAACAGCCAAGGCAAGTCCTTCCCCCATTGGTGGGGATGAGTGTGGCCACAGATCCACATCAGAAATCCACTCCCAGATAGATCACTGCAGGAAAACCATAGTGTACATGAGATGAAAAGGACAAGTGACCTATGGAGCCCATGGCCCAAATGAGATACATTCTACTGTTCTGATACAAATATAGATGGAAGCTAGCAGTGGTACTCCCATGATCATTGCTAGCACTGGTGGTAGGGAAGAAATAGAAGCAGAATTTCATGAAGCATTGCTCCTGCATGAGGCCTATGTATGCAAACATTGTGTTTGTGGCAGCTCCTTTTTGGGTATCCAGAGTACCTGACCCAGTTTAGTACCTAAAGTTTATTTTTCTGTCTGTAGATGTCATGGTTGCCACCACAATTTGCCCTGGTGGCGCAGTGGTTAAATGCCTGTACTGCAGCCACTCACTCAAAGCCACAAGGTTGCGAGTTCAAGACCAGTAAAGGGCTCAAGCTTGACTCAGGCTTGCATCCTTCCGAGGTCGCTAAAATGAGTACCCAGATTGTTGGGGGCAAATTAGCTTACTGTTGTAAACCGCTTAGACACTGCTTAGGCGGTATGAAGCGGTATATAAATGAAGCTTTTTTTTATGAAGCTTCCCCACCACCACCAATTACATAATAATATTTAAGATACTGCCTATTCTTCAGTTTTGCATTGGTTAATTTTATTCTGTGGCTACACATTTGACACATATCCATCCATCATCTACTTACTCCAACAAACAATGGCAGGACACATTATACTAATACCTTACATTATAGTAATAACTGTTCTAATTTGAGCTAAGGTAGTTTTTGTGTAGAGATTTACTACTAACACTATTAGGACTTTTCCTAAATAATTGGCCTATTCTTTCAATAGTCATTAAGGAACACATTTCTGTATTTCCCAGTTGGTTTGCATACTACTGGTTGTCTCCTGATTTGTAGGAGAAATGTACACAGTAAAGTAAAACCTGCCTCTTAAAATTCATGCAGACTTGCAGTGGCCAACTTATTCTCTTTGTTGTCGTCTATTTTCCAAGTTTTCTCTCTGTGCCAGAACTTCATCTAATCAAGAGAGACACGTTCATTTCACTTTGTGCATTTTCATATAATTTGTTGCAAATGCTTCACCTCATTATACCACAGTCCTTCAGGGCCAAGCATTCAGAATGTTGTAAAGAGAGTAATTATTATGGAGATTTAAGGTAGACTTATGGAACAGGAAAGATTCATATCTGAATGAGAATTACTGGAGACCTCTAGAGAAAATCCATATCTTGAAGGTGGTGGTATTAATTGGGGATCTGGTAGATTGTGGCTTTTTGTAAATCAGCACAGGACCAGTACTTATGTGATGCATTAGACAGGACTTCTGATGCTGAAGTTGCTCTTCTAAAAATAAGATTTAAAACCAAAGTGCAAGAAATTTGTGATCATTAAATAGACTTCCTGTAATGTGTTTAAGATTAGATATGGTAATATTTTTCGCTTTTGTTCTCACCTGACTTCCATCTTTCTTTCAGCCATATCACCTCAAAGTATCTTCTCCCTGCCTCCCCACAAATCAGTGGTCAGTGTGTTCCATTTCAGGCAATGTACTCCATTGCTTCATGACAAATTAGCTTACATGTCTGAACTGAGGCTATGGCTTTAGGCGCTACTGTTGCCATTCTGATATGGAGTGAAAAGAATGAGTGTAAGGTACAACCGAAACAAGAAAAGATGTTGACAAAGCCAGATGGCAGCTGCACTATTGTGGAATTTCAGTCACAGCAGCCATATCAATTTGTAACTGGTTTTACTAGCTCATTTCAATGGCTTTCTTCCAGTAACCTAATGACAAAATGCAGAAGACCCAAGTTCAATCTTTGGAATCTTCAGAGAGGGCTTGGAAAAGTTCCTCCTTGCAAATGGGTGAGCCACTGACAGTCAGCAAAGGCAATACTAAGCACTGTATAAACGAGATCCCTTTGGCTGCATCTGCACTGCAACAATAATCCAGTTTGACACCGCTTTAACTGCCATGGCTCAGTGCCATGGAGTTCTGGGACTTGTAGTTTGTTGTGGCATCAGAGGTCTCTGACAGAGAAGAGTAAATGTCTCACAAAACTACAGTTCCCAGAATTCCACACTATTGTGCCATGACAGCTAAAGGGATAGCAACCAGGATTATTTCTATAGTGTGGATACAGCCTTAGTATCTTGTTGTTAATCTGGTCAAGAAACTTTTTGCTGTTGGAACACAGTCTACTAGGAATAATAGGTCCTGTGTTGTCACAAGCTGAATCTAAACAGCATAGAATAGACAAGTGGTTCTCAAATGGCGGGGCCAGAACCACAGGGGGACACGAGAGTTGCTCAAGTGGGATGCAGGACTTGAAGGCCCTGATCCCTCCTGCTCTTCTTCGCAGACTTTTTAATGTGTACATATTTTTTACACATGCGTTGAGTTAAATATTGAATTTACTTAAATAAAACTCTTCTAATTTGAACAATGTTGTTTCATTTTAAAATGTTAAAATATGAATATACATGAATCTGCAAATGAAAATATGCACACTAAATAAACAAAATAATTTTATTAATATACTATGTTGAGTGGGAGGGAACGATTTCCACATGTAAAGGATAAAAAGTTTGAGTACCACTGGAATAGACAGTAGATCTGAGCCTTGGAATCTAACACAGTGAACTAATCTTTGATAGGAAAAGCTAAATATTATACAAAACTTCAAATCCTAGAATTCCTTAGAAGTGAGCCATGGCAATGAAAGCAGTGTCAAACTGCATTATTTCTATAGTGCAGATACAGTCTAAGAATTCAGACCCCTGGATCTCACAATTTAACAATAAGATGCATTGAATTAAATGGGCTTGTTTCCAGGTAAGGATTGGACCATTAAAGCTATGAAAGATTACCCATCTACGTTATTATTTTCTTATCACTGCCTTGCTGTTACCTGATTCCTATGTACTCAATAGGTACGTACACATTTGCTTAATTAAATAAATGATGTTGAAATAAGTTAAGGTACTTCTCAGAAATGATCACAATAGTGATAGAAAATATTCCCTAAGTGCTTCCCAGAATTATAATTTTTTAAAGAAGGGTTTTTGTTTTAACCTTTTTCTTAATTTCATCTTCTGTATAATTATCTTTCATTGCAAGCAAGACATGGATGCATATATTTAGCTTTGGATACCTTTGCCAAGAGGTAAATTAGAGCGATAATAGCAGGCCTGCAAACATTGATAGATATATATAATAATTAGCAGGTCGCTGATAAAATATGTAATATTTTCAATTCTTTATTAATATCTTCATTGAAGAAAAAAATTAAATTTAAGATTATTTGAGAACAAAGGTTCAAGGTGTTGCTGGAAATGTTGCTGGGAAATGTGCTTGGCTCTTAAATGTGGTCTAAAAGCTTTCGTGTTATATCAGAAACTTTATTTATGAAGCAAAGGCCCTTAGGAAATCATATCTCCCACTTTCTTGACTCCATCCACAGGACAGTCCCTCCCTCAATTAAACTACTGAAAATTGCACTGAATGTTTGAGTGAGAGGTCGTCCTTTCTAACCCTGTTTGTATCCTCCGTGATAATCGTCCTAAACTCATCACTTTGTTCTTTGATACCACACGCTAGAGCAAGATGAATCCTAGCATGTCCCGGCATATCTCATCCTAACCTATAGGTCAACCAAAAATCAGAGGATAAGTGCAAGATGATTAACTCTGACATTATTTCACTGACCCAATAATAAACACACTGTGAATGTGTATCTAGAAACATTTATTTGTACAGGGAGCAAGTGTGTGTGTTTTGACTGAGGGAAAGAATAATGTAAGATTATAAATCTATACTGTCTGAAGTTAATCTTACAGATTTTTCTTTTCCCAAAATCCAAAGGTCTGTACAAATCAGTCTTAAAAGGCCAGAAAAGAAGCATCCTTTTCTTGTACTACAGAGGTATGGCATGCTGGTCGTACGGACTCTCTCAGCATGGACGCCCCGTGACTTCCTTGCTTGTGCAATCACCAGAGAATTGTCCTATTCAGTAACGAGTTGATGGAAATACTATGAATGAGAACCTTTTGTAATGAAAAATGTAAATGTTGATAAAATTTAATGGCATTGGGGGACGATCATGAAAGACTCAAGAAACCAGTTACATGTCAGAAATTATGTGAACCTCAAGTCAAGTATTACAATACACCAGGGAATCTAAATCTAGTTTATAGCATGCTCTGAAGGGATGTTTGTCTTTGTTTCTAATAACTTTTAATCTTAAAATATTCCTATTCCTCCTTATCTAGTTTTGAATTATACCACATTTACAGATTTCATTTAGCGAGTGTTACATGAATATTGAGTGTTGATTATAACACAGCACATATTTTCAGTATTGTTTGAAATATATCTATCCTGACTCACTTTTCCATACCATAATAGCAAGGGGGAAATGCAGTGAACAACTGCCAGAAAAACCACACCAAAAACCAGTGCCTTATTTAAACATCTTAACAAGAAGATAACTTTTCTTTTCCACTGACAATAGCAGCTATAAATGTTGTCAGCTTATAATTTTCTTTTTGTAACCATTCTTGTGCTCAGTTTGAACAAAATTTAAAGATCATATAGCATGAGCTATATGGCCTCATCTTTTTTTAAAATCCAACTGGCAGGTATTTGCTGAAAGTTCACTTGCATGTTTATGCTCAGTTAACTTTTATAATGTTTTGATTACTTTGAAACAGGTGCAGTAAGGTATGGTGAATGGTAAAGATGTAAATCTGGAGAAACTAAAGTAAACTTTGAATAGGCTGCCAATCTGAATACAGACCATGCTGAGGCCGTACACACAAGAGCCAGCTATACTATCTGTCTTTGTGTCAATGAGGCTCTAGTATGAAAGTCGCTAAGGCTGTGATCCTGCACACACTTAAGCAGGAGTAGGGCCTATTTGAACCCTGAAGAGACTTGCAGCTGAGTAAATAGGAATAGCAGTGGGCTGCATGTTCATAGATTCCAAAAGCTTTCCCAAATTTCAGAAAGGGGAGCATATAGACAACAGATTCTTGTTAGAACAAAGGAGTTCATTTATTTTCTGCCAGTCTTGTGGTTAAAATATACTTCCCTTTCAACATGTTACACCAGTGAATCAAGACATCTTGCTGTACTATCAGTCAAAGGATTTTTTCAACACAGTGCCAGAAGCCAACCTAATTAGGCCACATAGTTGTAGTTCTACAAGAAAAGACTAAGGCTGGGCTTGTCTCTGTTATACTGCACTGCAACTCCTTTCTCACAATTAGTCCAAGGTTACAGTCAGCGCATGGGTGATGGGAATCAGGATTACACCAATAGTCTCACTTTAATGCAAGAAGAATTGGCAGGGCAGGGGGTACAGTTGGCCCTCCATATCTACAAATTTTTTCCACAGATTCAAACATCTACGGCTTGCATATATTTTTCAAAAAAGCAAATCTTGATTTTGCTATTTTATATAAGGGATACTATTTCACTACACCATTACATTTAATGGGACTTGAGCATCTTTCGATTTTGGTATCCATGGGGGCCCTGGAACCAAACTCCAGTGGATATCAAGGGCCAACTGTATTTAGAAAGTTGAGAACAGGGCCAACTAGCATGAGCCACTATCCCTTCTAGAAAGATTTGTGTGGGGGTTTGTGAGACAAAAGTCTATGTGCTGATGCTTCAGGCTTCAACTAGTCAATTTACATATATGTGCAGAGCTTCAAGATGTTAGTGTTTCTGGACAGAAACTGAAGGGAACTTCCTGCTTCAAAACCACTGCTATGTCCTTTAATCAGCAAGACTTACTAGGATATAGAAACTCAGAACATGTGGAAGTGTCTGTTACCCAGCCACTTGCTAAAAAGCCACCTGCTAGTGGTACAACTCAAATGTAGTTTCACTTCATTCCAGTACTACCCTTAGTTCTATGGTATTGATTAAGATAAATTAAAGACTTTATGATGTTCAAGCATACGCCCCACACACATACACACTTTTCAGAAACGTCAACGTCCCTAACCACCACCAAAAAACATACCACCCCTTTGAAATGCCATCAGCTTTTTTCACCACCATCACCATTCAGCAACCTCTGAATTCATTATACTGAATTTATACATCATGTTTGTAGCTTTCGGAGGGAAATTCTAGCCCAGTTTGTATCTGGTGTGCAAACCTCATCATGTAAACATCTGATGGTTAACCTCTAATCTCACTAAATCCTCAGTCTGTAAACATATATTAAGATCTTGTAATCATGTGCCACAATGGCCATCTTAACTGGATTTCATACAGGTTTGAAGACTAATTAATGTGTTTCCTCCACAGAGGAATACCTCTAGGAGGATAAACATTAAAAAAAAGTTACACAGGGAATGTAAATGTGGATTTTACATTCCAGTGTAATATTCTTTACGTGTATTATTTCAGGGAAGGGCATGTCGTTGGGGGATTCTGACCTTTGTTCAGAATCAACCCAAAATAAAACATTTTGCCTTGGGGAAAACAGTTACTCAAAAGTAAACATATTTCAGTGGAACGTATCTCTGAATAAATTTTCTTAATATTGATGCCCAAAATAGGCAATGTATGGACAGGATCTATAAATTTCATTGAGCCATAAAGCGAGAAAGTTTTAAAAAAAATTATAACAAACACAAGAACCCAACCAGATCAAGAGCATGTTTTCATCAACACATGGCCAGTCCAAAGTAACTGAGAAGCTTAAAAGTAATCATAAATATATAAGGACATAAAGTCAGTGAACTTGGAGCTTCCATCTTTTCCATGGCTCAAAATAATTAATAGGCCTGTCTTCTATTAATGTGTCCATCTATTGTGGCTTTCCACAATAGTTATATCCTTTTAACATGAAATGAAAAGTAGGCATATTTATATTTTTATCATTATCATTCTTCTTCTAAGAAGCATGTTTGCTCATTTTGTGATTTGCTAAAGAGTAATGGTCTCCAGATTTTTCAGTGCTTTAAACCCTACTTAGAAAAGGAAGAAGAGTAAAGCAGAGAGGTATCTTAGCTGGTGTTTCTAAGCTATCCATTGTTTTGTGTTCAGGGAGACATTTGGTTATGAATTACAAAGGTGGCTAAATACCCTAAAGGCACCAGATCCTGTCTGATCTTGGAAGCAAGGTCAGTCCTGATTAGTACCTGGATGGGAGACCACCACCAAATAACAGGTGCTGTGTGCTTTATTTCAGTGCAAGGAACATGCAAAACTACCCCTGTGTATTCATTGCCTAAGAAAACCCAGTGGAATACATGTAGTCACCATAGGTTGACATGCAACTTGAAGGCATGTACACACACAGATGGCATTTAACCTAAATAGAAAAGTTGCCAGTGAAATGATGTATTTATTATCTAAACATTCTAATGCTTTTTTTCATCCAACTGCAGCAGATAGTCTGTCATTACAGTGCAGAATTTTTAAGTCCTACCTCGAGGCAAATCTCATACTTACTAGCAAAAATGAAAGTATGAAATGCTTTTTAATGTATATTTAACAACAGATAGTCTGGTGATTACTGATGTGTATTCTCACTGGACTTTCCCCTTCTCTGTCAGAAGGCAGTGTTAAGAAACAACATTTTTACTGATTTATATTATCTGCAACTATCCAATGTTTGCTTTTTACAATGTTTGCAACTGTCATTCAATAAAATGGCATAAAACCATTGTGTTTTAAGTTTAAACAACTGCAGATCAGAAGATAACAATCAGTTCCCAATTAACATAGGAGATCAATGAATCAAACAGTGGGATTTGCCCAAGTCTTTTGATTTGAGTTGGTATAAAATTAAATTTTAAATAATGTTCTGGAAAGAAGAAAGTAAAATAAATCTTTTCTTAATATTTCATGCTGGTTTTTAAAACTCTGCGTCAGTCAGTTATAATTCCTATCAACAAATTTTAGGTTTTTATACATTTAAGATGATTTAATTCAATTCTTTATCACCTGAGAAGTACAACTACCAAGTGTATTTATTTAAATTCATATAGTGCCACTGTTTAATAAGGATTAAAGTGTAGTGTTTTGCACTTGCAGTAGTGTGTTGCACAGCAAGAGTTCATCTCTCATTTAATGAATGTTAAATAGTTGCACAGTACATAGATTCTTGTTAAAATGGCATTACTAAAGGTATTTTTGATCACAGGGCCCCAGTGGTCTACATTTTTGTTTGCTTTGACATTATTAAAGCTCTCTATTTCTTTAACTGTGATTCTAATTACCACATTTGCATGATAGGAAAGTTTGCTTTGTGGCTCAACTTCTGTCAACACAGTGTTTGCATGTAGTGTTCTGAGCTTAATGTTTGATGAGCAGTCAGTACAGCACTTTCAGTCGAAGTCAATAATTATGCAGAATCAATAAGGTTTTCTTCTTTTGTGTTTGTCTTTGTTATTTCTTTGATATGGCCTCTAGGATGCTGCAGGCAAAGTGCTGGACCGCTGGGCCATCATGTCCAGGGAAGAAGAGATTATTACCCTTCAGCAGTTTCTGAGGTTCGGAGAAACCAAATCCATTGTGGAGCTGATGGCAATTCAAGAAAAAGAAGGGCAGGCAGTGGCTGTACCATCTTCAAAGGCAGACTCAGATATAAGGACTTTTATTGAAAGCAATAATCGAACCAGGAGCCCAAGTCTCCTTGCTCACCTGGAAAACAGCAACCCTTCCAGCATCCATCATTTTGAAAACATCCCCAACAGCTTAGCATTCCTGCTTCCATTTCAATACATAAATCCAGTCTCTGCTCCTCTGCTGGGCTTGCCTCCAAATGGTCTCCTGCTGGAACAGCCAACACTGAGATTGCGTGAACCAAGCCTTTCAACACAGAATGAATATAATGAAAGCAGTGAATCTGAAGTTTCCCCAGCACCTTTCAAGAATGAGCAGACATCCAGCAGAAATGCCTTGACCAGCATCACAAATGTAGAGCCCAAATCTGAGCCAGCTTCCGTGTCCCCAGTTCAGACTTCTACCCCTGTCAGTGATCTAGCCAAGCCCGAACATACAAAAAGCTCATTCAGAATTCACAGAATGAGGAGGATGGGATCAGCCTCACGGAAAGGGAGAGTGTTTTGCAATGCATGTGGCAAAACCTTTTATGACAAGGGAACCCTCAAAATCCACTACAATGCAGTCCATCTTAAGATCAAACATAGATGCACGATTGAAGGTTGTAACATGGTCTTCAGCTCACTCAGAAGTCGCAACCGCCACAGTGCTAACCCAAATCCCCGGCTCCATATGCCCATGCTAAGGAACAATCGAGACAAGGATCTGATCCGTGCTACGTCGGGTGCCGCTACGCCTGTCATAGCAAGTACAAAATCCAACCTAACACTAACAAGTCCTGGACGGCCTCCAATGGGTTTTACCACTCCTCCACTAGATCCTGTGTTACAGAATCCTTTACCTAGCCATCTTGTGTTCCCAGCTTTAAAGACTGTACAGCCTGTTCCTCCTTTTTACAGAAGCCTACTTACCCCTGGTGAGATGGTCAGTCCTCCAAACTCATTACCTACTAGTCCTTTAATGCCAACAGCTGGTACAGTTGAGCAGCCTCCAGTTCCTCCATCCGAACCAACATTACCTACAGTGGTGATGCCTGCCCAAGAGGCAAATGCTGAACTTGCACCAAAGAAAAAGCCAAGAAAGTCAAGCATGCCTGTGAAAATAGAGAAAGAAGTTATTGACACTGCTGATGAGTTTGATGATGAAGATGAGGAGGTGAATGATAACAGAAGTGTAGCAAATGATGGTGGCCATGACAATCACTGCCATTCTCAGGAAGAAATGAGTCCTGGATTGTCTGTGAAAGATTTTTCAAAAAATGGGAGAAACAGGTGCATCTCAAGAACAGATCTAAGGAGGTCAGATAGCATGACCTCAGAAGACCAAGAGCATGAGAGAGACTATGAAAATGACTCTGAATCCTCAGAACCAAAACTATGTGAGGAATCTATGGAAGGGGATGAACACATGATGCATGAAAGAAATAACAAACCTATGATGAACCATGACAGGCCAGATGAAAACCACCATCATACTTCCCACCATGATGAAGTTAAAGTTAAGGAAGAATTTACAGACCCAACCTATGAGATGTTTTACATGAGCCAATATGGACTATACAACGGAGGCAGTGCCAGTATGGCTGCTCTTCATGAAAGCTTTACTTCCACTTTCAACTATAACAGCCCCCAGAAATTCTCACCTGAGGGTGACTTGTGCTCAAGCCCAGATCCCAAGATCTGCTATGTGTGCAAAAAGAGTTTCAAGAGTTCCTATAGCGTGAAGCTCCACTACAGGAACGTTCATTTAAAAGAGATGCATGTCTGCACAGTGGCTGGCTGCAATGCTGCTTTTCCCTCACGGAGAAGCAGAGACAGGTCAGTAAATACCATATTTATTAACTCTTTTCTAAGTTATTGATACAAGCTAAGCATATGTTTTCAAACAGAACAGACACACAGTACTGTGCATATTCGTTTACTAGTCTTCAATTCAATTTGTGTTCTGACATCCAGAACAGAATATGAGCAGTGGGTCAGTATTTTATAAAAGAATGAGTGCTTTAGAATTAGAGCTGGGAATGTGTTAGAAACTATATAACCTATTGCAAACTATAAGACATCAATTAAATTTCTGTTATCCAAACTCATTGTATTCTTAGACATCCAGCTGCTATATAGAACTCCTGACTCTCAAAATAAATTATTTTTGAATCTCTTATATTAGATAACTTATACATGTTATTCAGAAACCTATTGTGCCATCTAAAGAATAAATGTAGAAGAAACATTTTCATGCAGGCTGTTCCTTACATACAGTTTCTACTTACTTGGAGTAAAAGTTGGAAAAACAGATAATTTATGGGAAAGTATATTAGGGAAAACCTCCTTTTAAATGTATGCTAAAACAGATAGAGTTTTTGATGATGTTTTGCACTGTTTCATGTGGGAATCTGCTAAGTGTCTGTCCTATTAGTACTTGACATGGATGATAATATTGATAAAATGCACTATTGGAGCTTTAGGTAATCCCAATCAAAATGAATACAGGAAGCAAGGGTTTGTAGAGATGGTCCTTTTGTATGTATAGCTGTGTTTTGTTCTCTGCATGTATGTAAAAATTCCCATTCACTCCAGTGAGCACTGTGCATGAAAAAAGGGAAATTCAGGCATATTTTTAAAACTGATCAAACTGTTACATCTACTAAATATACAGATGATACCACACAGCAGTGATAGTAGAACAGTTCTCAGATAGTTTGGTTTAAACAGAAGCAGTTGGCTAAAACCATTTTAGTTGTCTGCATGTGTTTTGTTTTTTAAAACAAAGATGTCTTTTTCCAGTTTTCTCTTACATATACACACACTATGACATGCTGGCAGTTTATTCCATATCTGTAGGACTAAGCACAAACATCACGTCATGTTTTCTCAAAACACTTAAGCAGATTTAAAAGATTCAACCCATGCTATGAAAGTAAATACATCATTTAAATGCTACTGTTTATGCTTAATCACTTGACTCCCACATACAAAAATTCAAAACAAGGAAAGACAACAACTACACTAGAGTCTGCTGGATCACAGTCGATTTCTATGTCCTACTTGGTTTTTTTTTTTTAATGAAAACATGCAAGGGTAGCTGTGTTGGCCATTTAACAAATACAAACAAAAATCCATCAGTGATACCTTTATTGGCCAACCAAAATGCATAATATACCTGTTGTAAGCTTTCGAAGCTCTGTGGGCTTCTTCAGCAGGCAAGATGTTACAAACCAAACAAGAGGGAAAAAACCCAATTGGAGATGTTAGTGAGATGCCTGCATGTTGTTTCAGGCCGGCTCCTCATCCTTCTGGCCATACGGCAATAGGGAGATTTCCAGGAAATTTAAAGTCCATTTGCATCTCAACAGGGACCCCTCTTTGACAATCCAATATGTCTCCATTCCAGGGAGGTCACAAGCCTCTTTGCAGGCAGAGTTTTTTATTGTATGCCTAAAAACATGCTGTGAACACGACAAAGAACTATTTGAAAACATGAATAACAGTACACCTTTCAGGGAGATGTGATTGTTATATTGAAAGTACATTTGATCTTAAATCCAGTGATTACCTAAACAGTTGTTCAGAACTTCTGAACAATGCTGAACAGGCAATTTGGAATTAATTGTGGTGACCCTTCATCTTATACACACTCTGGCGGGGTACAGACCGCCGCTTTGCGGCGGTCTGCTGCCGCCGCCAGTAGGTCCGCGGGGGAGCCGGAGCCTTCAGACGGCCCGACTCCCGCGCGGACCGAAAAAAGAAGCTCCAAAATGGAGCTTCTTTTTTCGTCGCGTTTGCGACGTAGCGAGGCGCCAGGGGCGCGCTCGCTACGTCAGCAGCGGCGCGACGCGTACGGACGCTAAGCGTCCGATACGCAAAGATGGCGCCGGCCATGTAGAAGGGCCGGCGCCATCTTGTACGGACGGAGTCCGTACTAGGCCATGGGGCGTCTAAAAGAGACACCCCTTTTTCAAAATGGGACGTCCTCCGGACGTCCCAAAGGGCTGTTTAGAAAGCCCCTCTGTGTTCTTTTATGCCCAGGAGGTGAAAAGCAAATGCTTCCATTTTCACTTAGAACACAACACAATTCCTTAAATTATCTATGAACACAGGAAACTGTGATTTGTTATTAGCAGTTATATATAAAACATGTTTGATTTGAATAACTTCACTTAGAACAACTCACAACACCCCAGCTTGTGAATGAAAAAAGGAGGTTCCTTCCCAACCACGTAAACTATGTTTTAATGATGATCTAAACCAAGCCTCTGTAGGAAAGTAGGTTTATTTTTCTTTAGCATGTGATGTGGCCCTTGCTTTGCAGCTAATAGTACAAAGCTAAGTTCCCCCTCAAATAGTTAATCCTTATGGGGAAACTGCACCTTAAAGTATTGTTGTTGTTGTTTAATTGAGTATATTTTTCAAAACAGTTATTGATGTGCCATAGAGATCACTTAATTAAAGGGGGAAGAAAATCAAATTTTTGCTACACTACCTCTAGTCCCCTATATTGAAGTTGCTCTTTGGATCTTGGAATACTTGGAATGAACCCTGCTTGAATGCAGTGAGAATTACTTTCAGAAAAGTCTACATACCATTATGGTCTTGCTTTGAAATCAACAGGATTAGCTTGAATTAAATAATATTTTGGTTTATCTTGCTTGCCATTATCATTGTACATGCAGCATAAACCTGCTGTCCAATAATCTGCTTTCTGAAGTTCTTTTAAGATCATTTTAGCTCAGACCTCCTTGTGGAAAGAAAGTTTCATGTGGGTATATGTGTATATAGACACACACACTCTGCATGTACACACATATATATTTATGCTGCATGTACACGCATATACTGTATATTGATGAGAGAGAGAAAGGGAGAGAGAATATACATAATATATTTTAACCTTCCTAGGTACATGTTTTCAGAACTAGCTAAACAGAGATAGACAAGATAGATATTCTAGAAAAATATCTTTAGATAATATAATAAATTGGCCAACAATATTTGATGAGACAGCATCATATGAACTTCATATCCTGACTGTCATGCATTTATGAAAAGTTACTGCTGAGAGATAACCAAAAATAAACAGCCATGAATATTGTGATAGCAGCTTCCTTTCAGCTAGTCTGTTGGTAAAAAGAAAGTCAAAGCAATGCATTTGAATCACATTGAATTCTTTAACTCAGTTTGTGTTAAATTATACTGTAGAATATAGTGGGCTACGTCAAACGTTCCTCTGGCAGAAATTTTGGAAGTTTGTTTCCTCCTTCACCCTGCAGCCCTCCATAAATTTGGAAAACCATTTCCTGGGGGTTTCCAGATCTTCAAAGTTCATATGGGGGAATATATGGAGGGACTGCACTGAGGAAAGAGGATTCATAGCCACCTTGTTTGCAAGGAATCCATTTTTGTGGCAACAGAGGTCCTCCAGTACAGGGATCCCCCCTCAATCTTAACAAGAAAATAGATAGAAAGTTCATTTTTCTTCATAAATAGGTTTGCATGAATACAGCAGTTTTGTGAACTTCAGACTATAATGCCATGTGATGCCACAGTTGTTCTTGACACACCCAAAGAGCTATATGAATGATGATCTGGATTTCTGTTTTCTGTACAATTCAACCACAGAACCTATAAAAAGTCTATCTGGTTTTTCAAAAGTGCTGGTAACTTTTGCAGACTTTTATGCAAAAACTGAAATAAGCCATTTTAAAAAATTTAACTCAGTATTTCAATATCTGCTGCTAACCATATTAGAAGGTCAACTATGAGCGTCCAATGAATGTGAGATACAAAGGGTGTGAAGGATTGGGCAGTGGTCTTGCAGCTGCTTACAGTCTCATATGTCCTGGATGTACTCACATTCCCATGTATGACTGCATTTGAGACCTAATTCTTCTTGTTAATCCTTTATACTGGCATTATGCCAAACCTTCTCACTAGACAGAAGAGTAAGCATTTTGAGTTAAATCGTAGTCTAGTGAGCTTTGTATAATTTAAGGTTTTCATGTTGACCTTCCTAGAGATTATTTCTTAAAAGAAATCTTACAAAGAAAGCCCATTATATGTCTAGTCCTTCAAGTAGCAAAGAAGACCTTGAAGATGTAAACCAGTGTATTGACTCCACTGCCAAATAAGTGGAGTAATAACACTGAGAGGAGAACTTATTTCAGTCACCTTAATGGGCTGTTAACTTTAGAACCCAATTATAGCCATTTCAGCACTAATTGCTGTACCACAAATGGGAAACATCCAACCTAATGCACACGTGAATAATATCACATTTAACATTTGGTGTAAGACAATATTTTATTGAACATCTCTGTAGACATAGAAGTAATAGTAGTAGTAGTAGTAGTAGTAGTTAACTAGTTGGGTAACCTCACAAGTTCACCAAATGTAATTCAACTATTCTGTTCAAACAGTTCTCACACTACAAAAAGAAGCTTTACAAACCACTATTAAAAATTAAGACAAATATATCCAGGAGTACCCATGTAAGCCATATAGCAAAGTACAATAACATCCAAAATCCACAAGACAGTGATACATTTATTGGGACAACCAGAGTGCACAAAATGCATGTCACAACATGTCTCAACATCCTGGATCTCAAAGGAAATACCTTTTTGGGTTGTTAATGGAATTTAAATTTTATTTTATGGACTTTAAAATACTTTGTCTCCCAGTGCCAGATAGCCAGGAGGAGGGGTGGCTGCCTGCATAGATATCCCTCCATACTCAGAACAACATCAACAACATCTTGACAAAATGCAGGCCTAACATCATCATTTCCCCCCTCCTCTGTGATTTTTAACACCTTTGCCTGATGAAGGAGCCAGTGGAGCTTCAAAAGCTTGGGACAGATTGTATGTGCATTTTGGTTGGCCCTATAAATGTATCACTCTTCTGTGGATTTGGGATATTGTTGTACTTTATTAAGTATTTTATAATACAAAACAGACTTAAATCTTATATCCTGGTAAGTATTTCACCTGAAATATTTTGTGGGCTTTTCAGTAACATCTGGTTGATTGAGTATTGCACATTCAGATGCCTACCAGTCAAGATAAGGGGGAGGCTATCATACACTACACCCTTTAATTAACAATAGGGAAAACTTTGGGCCTCCAAATGCTGGTGGAATCCATATCTCATCAATCTTATTCTGTCTGTCAGTGATGAGGGATGAAGTCAGGAATACTTTATCAATATCGGAAAGGACAAAGGTTCTCCTGCCCCTAATATCTATTTTTTATTTATTTTATTTTATTTTATTTGTATTTCAGTCAGTGATGGCAATGTAAATATTTCTTGTTACTTTCAGTTACATTGGGGTTTGATGTCCAGGCAGACAAGTCACTTTGCTTTTTCATGTCCTAAATTTATGTAAAATAGATGCACTTCCAACAGTTGGACTATCTGTTCCAAGTAACAAAGAAAGGAACATTATGCTTTGCCGTCCTCTGAGTAAAGGATGCCAATTGTTAAAGTTTGTCTTTAAATTTTCACTGAACGAAAAGCATGTGTGTTTGTCTGGAAGGTGGGAAAGGTGATTCACCCCATGAATAAATTTAAAAAGAAAATAATATTTGCTCAGGGTGACTTATAAATAAATATGAGGCAACTATTGGTGCCAAGTGTGATTCTGCCATTAGGTTGCTAGTTAAATCAGTCCAGATTTAAACTTGTAAACTCGTTGATTTGTATGAAGAAAGACATCTGTATTTGGTTTATAAAAACCTGCTGATGCGTCCAGAACTAAATTTGTTTGCAGATAGGCCTCTGGGTAGTTATATCGAAAACGGAAGCATATACTTCTTGCTCATCTAGTTACCTGACTTCCAGCTCTGTACAGGTGTGCTTGAATAAATTGACATCAAATACCTCTGAAGAACCACTGCATACATTATCAACAAAGGTGAAGATGTGAAAACATACTACCTACCTCCTGTTATCACCTCTTCAAGACAATAGCAACCATTCCCCCACGTTTGCCAATCATCCCGCTATGTTTTGAAACTTAGAAAGCCAACTTTTTTAGCCTATCTTTTCAAGATGCACAGAAGAGCCCATAACTTCGAGGAAGAAGCCAGTTCATGCTCAGTGGTGCTTTTAAGTGTATATAGCTGTAATTTAAAACTATATAGGACAAAATATAGCATTTGAAGACTTCAACTCTTTGGATAATTTATCTATTAATGTGTTATTTTCTTTTTAAACAAATATTGAGATACAGACAGAAACTATGGTACCTTTGGAAATATGAATATCCTAGTAAACTACTGAGCATGAAATTTCTTGCTTTAGGACATTAACCACACAAGCAGGAAGTGGCTTATTCTGTTTAATATTGGCCCGTTACAGACAGGCCTATAGTACGGACTGGGTACGTACTAGGGTTAGAAAGGGGCGTCACTTCTGGACGCCCCTAACCCTAATACAGACCAAGTCCATGCAAAATGGCAGCACCTGTTCCACATGGGGGCCGCCATCTTGATGTAGCACCATTGGTGCCTCGTGGCATCATAACCGCGACGCAAAGAGAAGCGCCATTTTGGTGCTTATTTGCAGCGCGGAGGAGCCGTGCAGTTTGGATGCTGGGGCTCCTCCGCACTGCAAATGGCGGCGGCGGCGGCAGACTGCCCATTCTGGGCGGTCTGTAACGCGCCATTGCCTTCCTACCTAAATACTTTAAAGTCACCAGATCTCTTCTGATCTTAATGCCTAAACATGGTCATCCTGATTAGTACTTGGATGGGAGATCACCAATGAATACCAAGTGTTGTAGGTTACATTTCAGAGGAAGAAATTTGCAAAACCACCCCAGAGTATTCCTTGCCTAAGTAAACCCTATGAAATTCATGGGGTTGTCATAAGTCAATGAGCAACTTGATGGTATACACACACACACACACACACACACACACCATTATCAGAAGTATCTCCAGCCTGTAATGGTTTTGCATTTCTGCTGTTTATTTCAGTCTAGTTGTTTTCATCTGCTATCCAAAACAGTGGTTCAGAAATCAGTTTTCCTAATATTTTTGGAACTGAGATACTATAATTTTAGAATGCCAGGAAAATCAACACCTTGCAGTGATTAATAAAAGCTAAACAAAGTGGAAAGGTCTTCATCTAATGTATTTTGCTATTGGAGAAAGGTGTATTTGGTCATATATGATCACCTTAAGTACTTCTCCCTTGACAGCCCTGAAAATCCTGTAGTATCCTATTTGTAAACCTTTGCAAGCAAGATATATTTAGTCACATTATTAACTGCATTTAAAAATGTCATATAAAA
Organism: Sceloporus undulatus; assembly: GCF_019175285.1. NCBI lineage: Eukaryota > Metazoa > Chordata > Lepidosauria > Squamata > Phrynosomatidae > Sceloporus > Sceloporus undulatus. The sequence goes on from NC_056523.1 coordinate 234,089,934, forward strand.
TAAAGAACACTGTCACTTTAAAGGCATCTGGTAGCCTTCCTGAAAAGGAGGGAGGAACAGGTTTTTAAGCTGGCTAAAATCAATTGCTCCTCACAATGATATGCAGAGACATAATGAAGTTGATAGAAAAGCTGATTGTTTAGTGCTTGTTTTCAGTGTTAGAACAGTATCTAAATTCACAACTAGATGCAATTTAACTGTAACTAGGCAATTTTAAAACAATGCAATCCTGTCAAATAAATTGATATTGCAGGAAAGTTAAACTAAACTAAGGAGTTAATTGCTTTTCTCAGAGAGGTTTAGGTGCCTTTCTTGAGTCAGTGAAGACCATACATGCTGATGCCAAAGAAGAGATAAGCCTACTATTCTATGAGGATAGGAACTGCACAGATAATTGATCAAAAGTACTCATGAAACAAAGCCATGAATGAAGAAAATCTTTGCCAAAATGCATGTGTTTCATGCTCATTACAGATTAGTATTACTTGTACAATCTGAACATATATGGCCAATATATGAACTAAAATTACATGGTCCATATGTGGCTTTTCCAAAAGCAACCCGCTGTCTTGAAGTGTTGCCTTCTTAATTTTGAGCTCTGAAACTACATAAATCCTCTCCTCAGAAAATTATCAGTTTAAGCCAGCTATGGGCCCATACAGACAGGCCAAAATAAAGCGCTTTGGGTCACTTCGGACATATGCTTTTTAAATGCTGCATGCATCATAAGACGCTGGAAGCTACATTCCTAAGGACTAGAGCACAGCTTTGGCGCAGCTTCTGGCCTCTTAAAATATGTGTGTCATTTAAATAGCATACCTCCAAAGTGACCCGAAGCAGCTTTATTTTGGCCTGTATGTTCAGTCCCAATGGCCTGTTACAGACTGCCAAAATAAAGCTGCTTCGGGTCTCTTTGGAGGTATGCTATTTAAATGATGCATGGGTCCTAAGAGTCCAGAAGCCACACCAAAGTCATGCTCCAGTCTGGAGCGTGGCTTTGGTGCGACTTCTGGACTCTTAGGACGCATGCATCATTGAAACACCATACCTCCACTGTGACTCGAAGCAGCTTTATTTTGGCTGTCTGTAACAGGCCAATAAGTCTATCATGATCCACAAGATGTGAAACCAGCTCCTTTTCTAATTTTTAGGAATTTAAGCTTCCAGAATTTAAAATCTAGAAGTCTTAATTCACAATATTTAGATTTAGATAGAGAGATAGCTTTAATGTAAGTCTTTCCTCTGAGCCAATAAGTTATTAGCAACTCATTTCACATTTCAGTTTCCTCTTGGAAAAAAAACCTCAGCATTATTTCAATACTTCTTGTTTTATTACACAGTAGTTTAACTTTTAAAACTGACATGTGTGTCCCCCAAGAGATTTCTGATAGCCAATGTAGAGAAGAAAATAAAAATTTTAAAGCCTTCAGTTTGATAAAATCTGTTTTGTTATAATCATCCATAGTTTTTACTGTATTTGACATACTCAGATTCACTTACTTGTTCTGATTTGTTTATATCTTACCGTTCTCTCAATCCGAGACCATAGGTTCAAATCAAAATACAAGGAAAACCAATTTGTAGTTAATAAATAAACAAATGGCCCCATAAAACACGGATTTAAAACAGTTTTAAAACATTAAAATTACTAATGAAGATAAAAAATACCTCTCCATTAAAATAACCTGTAACAGCCTGCTAACATCCAAATCCCTGCCTAAATTTTTAAAAGTTTTTAAATAAAAATGTGGAAGGAAAGCCAAGAGGTGACTAACTGAGAAGCCATTCTACTGTGTCCTTACCAGAAATACTTGTGATGGTAGATGGGGAGACAGAATGACTTCCCTGAGGATATCATATAGGGAAATGTGGTCTTTCAGATAGAATGGACATAAGCCATAAAGTCATTTATAAACCTAACTTTCTGTTGTGCCTGGAAACAGACTGATTTTGCATTTCATAATATTTCTAGATTTTAACCTCATGTCCAAAAGTATGATTTAAAACAAGTGTTGTAAATTCATGCTAAAAGGCTGTTAGTACTAAAACTTTAGTGGCCCTGACTTTCAGTGGTTTATGAAGTTCCTTACTTATTTTATGAACTGCTCTCCAGTTCAATGCTTTCCTCATATTTATTTGCTTAGCATCATAAGTAAACTTGAGACCATTTCAGCTGAAAATATAAACTGAAAATAGTTAATTTGATGCTGATGCATCTCAAGCAAAGCTTTTGCGTTCAGAATTTAAGAGATCGGGAGAAAAAAGTCTGTTAATCCAGGTTTAAATTGATAACCACCAATTGTGCTTTTATATAAAAAAAGGAAGAATGGAGGTGAAAATCACATTCAGTTGGATCAATTCTCGGGGCCCTTGATATGTGACAAAGATACAGCGGCTTTCACACAATGGTATGTCAAGATTTCATGCAAAATGGAGCCAGGTGTTAGTAGAGAGGACATCACCTTCTCACTAGGGAACTTCTGAGGCCTGATAGCCAGAGAGAGAAGCCGCACTAATTCCACAGCCTTTTTAGCCCATACCGGCACAAAGGGGGCACAGCTGGGTCACTCGGCTCACTAGTAATTGTGTTTTACAGACTTCTAAAGCAATTGGCTCAGTCAGTCCCAATTCAATAAAAGTGGAGAGCGAGAGCACTTTTGTTCTATATTTTTTTTTTTACTTGAAATTATTTCATTCAGCAGTCTGTCTTTTTTATTACCAGGACTTGACATTAGCACTCCAAGCTATATTAGCATCCATTTCAGCAGTTCAGTAATGGTATTAAAAAAACACTTAACTTCAACGGTGAATGGTTGTATGACAGTGCCATAAAAATCCACATTAAAAAAAACTTATGTATTTGTCCCTACATTCCCCCCCCCTCCTCCACTTGTTTAACTGCTTCAAAACTGTGCCGTCATTTGGAAAGACCTTTACTCTGAGGGAGGTAATCCAAGATTATTGTGAGAGCAGGTTTCTCACTCAGTCCCCTTCTGTAGAAAAAGATGAAGATAGTGTAATTAAAAAACAAAAAATAAGAGCTGGAATAGAATAGACTTTAATTTATCATATCTGTTCCAAAACGTCCTGAAGTCATTGAGGACATGCCTGTTGGGTTCAATGGGCAATTAAAATAGAAGCCAACCAAGAAAGGACTCATAAATGCAAAATACCAGAGGAAAAAGTCTTTGGCAGTCTGTCCCTTTGTGGGACTGATTTTGAACCCAGCACTCTTACTACTTGGAACAAGAAGTACCTTGGCAATGCAAAGTGCTCATAAATGACAACATTAGGTTCTAAATTTTGATTAAGCATTCTGTAATTAATCAATGGTAGATTCAGAGCAGTTGTTGGGATCCAGGGCTGCAAAATGCATGAGACATAAAACATTACAAAGTAATTAGAGTGTGTGCTCATTCACAAGAGGAAGGATTGCCTTCAATAAAGAGGTAAATGATAGCATCGTGTTTATTGTGGACGTAGGCAGCCAGTGCAATATGATAAACTGCAGGAGATACACATATCAGTAATCATCTGCATTATTAGTGTCATTAATCATAATTCTAAAAATATGACAGCAGCTGCCAACTTTTGACCAATTTTGCTTCTGCCTATTGGCCGTTATAACTTCACTAATAGACTGCAGAGCTCCTATGTGTGTGGCAGTTTTGCATTGAGAATAGAAGGTTAATTATATTTCAGCTGCTGATTCCTTCTCTCCTTGGAAAAGCCTTAGCACTTTGACAATCCCAGGAGCCTGCTGCTGTTAAACCAGTAAAACTACTTTATTGAAATTTTCTTTGTTGGTCAGGAGTGAGTAGATGTTTCAGATGAGATATAAGCGTCAGGCTGGGACAGCTGCTAACAGTTTCTGCTCCAAAGTAATCCTTGGAAGGCAAACTGAATTCATACTTCCTCTTTGCTTGGTCCCTAGTCAATATGTTTTTTTAAAGGCTCTCAGAATTTAATAAGCAATAGCAAGTATGGAAGAATTTCATGGGATCCCAGCACTGAAGGCTAGAGTTGGCAAAGATACATTGCTGAGAGTAATCAACCATTGAAGCACAGCTAGACAATTACTAAAAATATCATGAGAAACGTGTATGAGAGAGAGAGAGAATCAGGCCGAAAAAAGGAGAGCCAATGCAATGTGTATCAGAACTCAAAGCTGCATTCTAGCTGGCACAAACTGTTTGAAATATCATCATAGTGTTCACCTGCATTCCAAATGACATTGATATTTATTTACAAGGTTCTGTTATCCCCCAAAAAAATAATTGGAAAGGTTGAACTAAGCAGTGATTTTTCTGAGCTTTCGTTTTGTCATGGTTATGTAAGTTCTAAATCGATGGTAAGACTTTCATTATAGGATCTAAATCCAATTGCTACTCCCCCATTAGAATAGACACATCGAATCAATGGGATTTAAACTATTGGATTCAACAGTTGATCCAGTGTGTCTACTGCATTAGGACTAACAACTGGATTCATCCAATAACTGCTGACTTCCATAGCTTTCCTTTTTTTTAAAAAAATTGTAATTTGCAAATTCTTTAGTTTTTTGGCCTGGAAAAAAAGGTAGCCCTTGCCGCCATCGCAACACTATTCCATGCTTCTTTTGGTGTGCAGCAAGTGAATGCCACACCAAAGGAGCACTGTAATGCCATCCACCATGCCGTCAGGCAGGCAGCATGACGCTGGCTTGGGGGTGGCATTGGGGCATGTGTCATCCAAACGCCACACCCCCACACTGCCCCCCAGGTGGCACTTACTGCTGGTCTGTACAGCCCCTCACTGAAATAAAAAATTGGCAGTATAAGTTTTTGTAGATTTCAGTCTACTTCCTCAGATGCATGTAGTCTGTATAGATGCATATAGTCTGCATATATCTATGGTATTTTGAGAGAGAGAGAGAGAGATGCATCTGAGGATGTAGACTGAAGTCTATATTCTTTATTTCAGTTAGTCTCAAAAGTGCTACAAGATCTCTCTGCATACTGATTCTACAAACTAACACATCTATATCTTTGAATTCATAAGGGGGAGGTTTTATAGTACCATCTACTTATCTGATTGATGTGCTTTCTTTTCAGCTTTCTTTTTTACCAGTCTTGTCATGAGCTTTGAGTTTTGTTTCTACATTCATAGACATGAGCTGTAACATATTGGAAGGAAGTATGAATTTGCCTTCTATAGCTTTCCTATAATTTAGGAAATATAAGAACAAATAAGTCATTGGTAAATAGTGAATCAACTTGTCTAACTGAGATTATCAGCTCTTTTAAGAAGCATTCCTTCAATCCATATTTTGAACCCTATTCTAAAAGGTTTCTTCATTGTTGTGTTGTCTAACTGTTCCCAGCATATCAATCTGGAAGAAGGGAAGTACTTCCCCACATGCATGTTAACCACTTACATTCTGAGGTGAACCACTATCAAAATACATAGCACAATCTCAATTCTTCTGCAGTGCCTTTCAGAGAAATCAGCCCAAGCATTTGGCATCAGTCATAACTCAATAAATAATAAAGTATGAGGTACATGGGTGTGTCAGGAAGCCTTTTCAACCGGTCCCTTTTGAGGTACTACATCTGAACAGGCTTTTAACTGAAAATGCATGCCAGATGTGTGATGCAAACGTTCAGGCTCTTAGGAATAAGTTTACAGCAGTGCATGTACATGCTGTGGTAGCTTTACTGGGGTTATGTCAATGTATAACCTACCAAAGGGAGGTCATCATCATCATTCTTGGGACACAAAAGGCAGCTCACAATCTAAATGAACAATTAAAATATATAAAACAATTTAAAATATACAAAAGGTGAGCATTACAGTAGAATTAAACTATTACAATATTAAAACATATCCCACATTAAAAAAGTAAAATGTAATTTTAGAAGATAAAACCTCTTAAAACAGTACAATTAAAATAGTACAGCACGACTCTAGCTGATTCTTTAAAAACTTTCTGTTTTAAAAGCTTGTCTGAATAAAAAGGTTTTGGCCTGCTGATGCTTTGTGGTGGCATACCAACTTCTACACCATTATAGCACCACAAAGCATGTGACATCACTGGTGCAGGCAGACAAGTTAATTCAAAATATTTAGGCTTCAGGCATTTCTTTATTATTTCATTATAAAATTTGCATCTCACCCATCTTTCTTCTAAATATGGTGGTCAAGGCAGCATTGAAATTAGAGGATTCAGTTCACGGATTCCTGAATAGTAATAAATGTTGCATGAATGTTCTGAGGAGACAAGTAAGCACAAAGCTTGGATCAACCATTTCATTTTAAATATCACTCTCACATCAAAATATCTCAAGCAATACATCTCAGAAAATAGATGTTCATTAAGAAGATATTCTACTTTTCATGCATGGCCTACAGAAGGGCCAATAAAAACCACTGAAACTATGTTCCACAGGTATGTATGAAGCTGTGTGTACTAGATAGACATTGAAATCCTAGACAGCAATGAGGACTCGATAATCTCACACAACCAAGCCTATGAAGCCAGCCAAATTAAGTCACTGTATTCTGATGCCTACTGTATACTTTTATTGATCAGTTTTAAGTGCCCTTCCTTCTTTTTTCCTTCTGTTATGAGACATGTTGCGTTCAGGCAGCTGGTAAAATATGAGGCTGAAGTGTCACAGTACAACTTACACTATTACTGAGTAACTCTGGCAACTGCGCCAGTGGTTATGCTTGTCGTTTGTAATGCCTTTTGATCTTTAATGAACAACAATAGTAATACATTAAGAGTGTGCCTTGACCTTGATGCTTTTGAGCACACGCAGCTGTTGGGAAAATGTAATTCTGTTCGCACCGTAAGAGCCATCTCACTTAACACCTCAACAGGTATGTACTGAATTACCAGGCCTTTTCAAGAGTACAGAAGTCTCAGATTTTACTTTAACAAAGAATTACTCAAGCAGGAAAGACAGCAGACAGACATTTGCATGGTAAAAATCAGAGGATGCACCTGTTCAGGTGGGCCATGGACAGCCTGCCCAAATGTCATATTGCTAGTAACACTGGTGTGCATTCTGTAGTGATAACATTTCCTCCCCATTGCACTGGCTCTGCATTCTGTATGCAAAAGGCTTGATCGCCCCTGCCAGCAACCCAATAATTCTTGCTAACATCTTCTGAGTTACAACATTTATAAAGTTGCAAAGTGGAGTAAACAAACCATCTGTTTGGCTTTACCATATATGTCATGCTCTCTTATTAGCATATTACGATTCATTTAGTAAACAAATTTGGTGATTTTCTTCATGTCAGAGTCAGAGGAAGCTGGAAGATGATTAACATTCCTGGGACAGGCACATTAATACATTGCTTCCTCTGCAAAGTTAAGTGGCTTCTCAGGAGAATCACCCCTTGTTGACAAGATGAGACTGTCAATTTTGTTTGCCTGCCACATTAGAGGCCGTAAGGGGATGGCAGGCTCTGAGAATGAGGAGCAGTGTAGGCAGCATCATTCACTGTGGATTGAGAAAAGAAGTCTAATTCTGATAAATGGTCGACCCCAATACATCCTACCTGTTATTACAACAGACGTGCTGTATCTGTGCAGTAAATTAGTTAAACCCCTAAAGAGTGTGGTGAGAGCTTATCTTCAAGTGAATAATTTGAGTGGAGAGGGAGCTGTCTTCGTGACCAGTGTGAATGATTTGTTTCATATTGAAAGGGATTGTAATGACTGGGTTCCACGTCTTTAATTTGCAAAAAAAAAAAAAAAAAAATTGCTTGTCCTTTATTTCCTGCATTTAATAAGCACTTCTTTACTTTTTTTTTTAATAGGTGCTGAACTGTTTTTTACCTTTTGGATTTTCTTCCTATAAAAGGTTAATATTTTCTCAGATTCTATGAAATTCGTTAAAAGCTTTAGAAACAAATGTTGCACATGCTGCTGGAGTAAAAGTTGTCCACATTTCAACAAGTGACACACCACTGTCCTAAATGTTAGCAATGAAAAGAACTCAAATTAAGCATCATCACTTCTGGAAACATCTGGTCCAGTACACTTCAAAAGAAAATGTACACAACATGTGTGTCTGTCTGTCAGTCTTCTTCTTCTGCAGTGTGTTACATCAGATGTTTCCATAAGTGAGCGCCAAAGCTTCTCTCTCTCATTAATAAAAAAAGCAAGACCAACCATAAAGCATTAGAAATAAGGATGCAGTGCTATATCTATTTCCTTGAATTCAATATCTATTCCCATTGAATTCAGTAGGATTTACATCTGAGTAGACATTTATAAGGCTAGGAAATGAGAACTCTTTTCTATTTTCTGTATAGCTCAAATTCCTTCTGTTCATTATGATTTCAAAGAAGATGAGAATAATGGGTTTACCTCCGCCATAAAGTAACACTGGGAGTTACCCATGCTCATACATTTTCATAAGTGTATTGAAAAAGATAGTTCTGAGGTGTTCCTTTGAGCTTTGGACGGAGATAGATGTCCTTTTAGTGATCCAACTTTCAGAACTATCTCTCTCACAATCCTTTACTGTTTGTCATGTTCTGGAGGTCCACAGGAGTTGTATGCCAACTGCCTTAGCCTTTCACAAAGTTACAATTTCCAAGCTTTCTTTAGAGAAGTTAAGTAAGGTGTGGTACATACTGCCCCGAAAAAGTGGGCTGGAGGTGCCCAATTTTCCTCTGGAGGGTCACTGCAGGAGCAAAACTGCACGGTGGTCCTCCAGGTTTGTCTTGGCACACGCGGACACCATCATCAGTGTGCCATTGGCACACTGTGACGCATCCATGACAGAAGAGCAACACCTGGAGGTGCAAATGCTGGGCCATGCTTGCAGTCATGGATGCTTGCAGTATGGATGGTGCTGTGTAAAGATGGTGTTGTCCGTACATACTAGGATTCTGGAGCATGCAGATGCTGTGTGCTCTGGAACCCTAGAATTGGCCCCAGGCCGCCACAAACCAGTGGTCTGTACTGGGCCTAAGTGTGCATGTCTAAGGATGGCTTCCTAGACTACATTAATTTTAGCTGTTAAGGGCACTAATGGCTCTGTCACAGGTATAGTTATTCCCTGGCAGTAGTGTGTTAAAAGTGGTTTGTATTCCATGTTAACTACAGATTGAATCTTCCTTATTCAAAATGCTTGGGACCAGAAGTGCTTTGGATTTATTTATTTTTTTGGAATACCTGTATTTGCATAGAAATACATAAGGAGATATCTTGAGGATGAAACCCAAATCAAAACACAACATTTTATTAGGTTTCATATACACCTTATATATATATAGCCTAAAGGTAATTTTATACAATTTTAAAATAATTTTGCGCATGAAACAAAGTTTTTATACACTGAGCCCTCAGAAAGTAAATGTGTCACTATCTCAGCCACCCATGAAAAAAGTTTGGGTTTTTGGAGTGTTTCAGATTTCAGAATGCTAGATAGACTCAGCCTGTATACAGGAATCTTCACAAGACCCCTTTACCTTGCAAAACCTATCAGTAAGAATTACTTTGTCTTGACTTTTTTTGTTAAAAATTATTATGTGGATGAGCCTTAAAATCATAAAGCATACAGTTAGATCTTTGTTACACAGAGCAAGATATAAGACAGAGTAGGCTGCACAATGCTAGAATTACAGTGGGCTGTTGGGTGAAATGGATGCGAGTTCTGTTGTTGTTTTTCTACTGATCAGGAGCTCCTCTCTTCCATACACATTTATAGCATTATATTCCACTTTAACTACCATGACTACATCCTGTGATTTGTAGTTGGTGAGACACTAGAACTTCCTGCCTAACAATTCTAAATACCCCCCATAAATCCCAAATCCCAGGACTTCACAAGAAGTAGCCATGGCAGTTAAAGTGGAACCGTGATGCTGTAACTGTATAGTGTCAGCGGGTGCCAAATGGGCACAGTTTATCTTGCAAACAACACATTCCAGCACATTTTAGGATGAAAGGGCACTAGATGGAATTATGAATTTCGCATGTCATAGTGGTTTAAGTGCTGGAGTGTGATTCTGGATACCAGGGTTCAAAGCCCCACTAAGTCATGGAAACTCACTGGGTGACCTTGAGCAAGTCACACTCTCTCAGCTTCAGAGGAAGGCAAAGTCAACCAACCCCCTACAAATTTCACCAAGAAAACCCCATGATCGGTTCCCTTTAGGGATGGCATAAATCAGAAATGACATGAAGGCACAATAAAACAAGCTCCTTAAAACCAAAATGTGCCTGCTTTATCAGATTAAGATGTATTAATAGACTAAAAACCCTCATTAAAGTAATGTATTAGTATTGTGACCCAGATTTTTTAAGCTTTTGCTTTGTTTTGTTTAAATGTAATAAATGTGTGACTGTTGTGTCACTCAAAGGAGGGATAACTGATAGTAGCTGAAAGTACAGCAAATAACCTGATGTAGTAGAAAAAGAAGAGTTCGGATGGGTCTTATAAAAGGAGGAGTCATCATTCAGTCAAAAAAACAAATCCTGATTCCAGATTAAATGGTATTTTTGCAAAGCTGTGTGCTAGCAACAAGAGCAGCTTTTATTGTGTAGAGTAAACAAAAATCTAGAACAAAAAATGATGGTAAAGTGAAAAAAAAAGTTTTAATATTTACTGGCTATTTAGGAGTAGACCTTGTTTGTGTGCCTGAATAAGATAATAAGTATAATTTCCACAATTTTTTTAACCCAAAGAGAAATTCAGAATCAATGTGCAGTGGGGAATTCCTCCTGAAGGGAAATGTCTGGAGAATTTTTGAAAGAATCCAGAACAGTTTTGATAAGACGAATGACATTCCTTGGAACAACATCACACACATTTCAAGTGTTTTCAGATTTTATCTAAAGAAAATTTTTGAAGTAATGTCGGAAGCCTGTCCTCAGTTGAAACATCTGAAAAATCTAGAGGGAAGCCCAATTATACAACAACAAATACATAGGTAATGTGCTAAGCATTGGATCCTTTGTATTTGCACTGTTCTATTTGCAGCTCAGCAATACACTCACCAACCTACAGATTGCTAGTATAGAAACTGATTGCTAGTATAGAATACACTTTTTCACTATATTTAAATATGGTGGAACATCTGCATGGACAAACAATTCAGCTTTGGTTCATCCCATACGTGTTTTGGCCTTTATTTAGAGTCGCTTGATGGATCCAAGTTGTTCATCGATAGCACATAGCCTAACTTAAGTCTCATTGTTTTCATTGAGATGGTTCCAACCCATTTCCTCTCCATAATTATATGGACATTGGTGTGCATTTTAATAAAGCATCTGAACTGTAATGGATTTTAAACTCCATTATTTTGATATTAAATCTAAAAATGCAAAACAAACACAAAAATCCACCAAACCAATATATCAGATGCATATATCTGTTTAGATTTCCATATGATGTTGAAGGGGATTCTTCAACACCAGTGATATAGATTAAGAAATGAATGCAACAGAATCAATTCTTTTGGACTGTGGTTGCGTAATGGAAATCGACTACTATGAATGAACTCATGTTCAGAAGTTATGAACAGCAAGGCTAATGCACTGCAATGAGTTCATCTTTATTATTGCATTACACCTGAATCAATTGATAAAGCAAGTTTTTTTTAAAGCTAGGAATGGCACTTAATTGAATAAAAGTCAATGTAATTATATTAGCAGAAGCCAATGGTACTGCTGACAGCGGAAAAGGGACCTTGCTGACGAAAGTGCCAGAACTTGTCCACACATTTCTGCACATCGTTTGCCTGACAGATATTAAGGGCTGGTACATAGCTTAATTAGATTACTGATAGCTAGTGCTATAAATGATAAGTGAATGGGTATGGCATCACTTTCTATTGATAGCAAAAACGCGCTGCAACCTTTAACAAGTTATTATCAGCAAAGCAACCTTCAGTTGAGGACTGGAGGTTTTTCCACAGATGTACAATTCATGTTTCCTTGTTCTGTAATTTGGTCAATTTTAATAGTAAATTTCCATAGGTTCTTGACTGTTGTTTGTTGTCAGCAGGAAACAAAATGCTTCAGGAATAAGAGGCATGCTGCTCCTGAGCCAGACTGATATCAAAGTCAATTTACACTGTTTTAATGGGGCAGGGAGAAACTGGGAGGAGAAAACAGTAGTTTATCACATGGGGGAAATCCCATGCAGAAACAGGGGTTTAAATGGGGGAGGGGATGCAAAAGCTGGTTGATTTTCCATATGATGTTGCTGTTAAATTGGTGTTAATCCAAATGGAAAGTAGATGAAATGTAGACAAAAGCTGTTCCTTTTTTACTTTTGGAAAATTCTGAAAGTAAAAGGGAATAGCTTTTGCCTACTTTCCGTTTGGGTTAACAACACTGTAACAATGATGCGTGTGAAAATCAACCTACTTTTGTGGTTTTTTTCCAGCTTTTAAATCCCGTTTTTGCATGGGATTTCCCTCATGTGATAAACTCCGTAGATTCAGCTCACATGAAAAAACTATGATGTGACTGCCCTTCAAACACTGACCTGGAAGCTGCTCCACATGAGATCTGCTGTGATTGCAGAGCTGGCTAGGGTTGTGAGATACCTAGATTCAAATGACCATACAACTACCAAACTCACTGGGTAACTCTAGGAAAGCCACAAACTAAAGCTACCACACAGTGCTGTTGTAACCAATATTATTAGGTTGCACTCTGGAAAGCAAACATGTAAATTTAAAGTTTCCAATGACCGAGGAGAACAAATAACTGGGATCTCTTCCCTCTGTTTTTACCTGAAAGCTATATAATCCGTCAGTCTCTGTCTACTATATAACATCCCTGAGTTCCTCTATTCCAACAGACCATACTAGGAGACAACTGGACAGGAGAAACAGTAGTAGTGCTTCTTCTGCTCCCTCAAGGAACGCAAAGATGCACATACATTATTTAGGCACTGTAAATGTAGCACAAGGTCATACTGTTCCTATGCAATGGCCACCAGTCAATTTTTACTACTTTCCAAAGCCATGATAAAAACTGCTGGATTCTCATGGTAGGCTCATGAAGTTAACCACATGCAGCAGACACTATATTATTGCAGTGAACGTTGCCAGCATACTTCAGCTTGTTTGCATGATGCAGTAAGGAGCAAGCACACTTCATAGGTGAAGATACATTGCACCACAAACCTCTGTAATATTGCCATCCATGCACACTAACAAGAAACATAACTGAATCTAGTTAAGCAGTAGACATACACAATTGAGAGCTTCTTGTATTTTCCTGAGACCATTTCCCTTGGAATAATTTGCCATCTGACACCAGAATGGGTAAGAAATCTTTCTGCCAAAGATTTGTTTATTTATCATCCATGTATATGAACACTGTGCATCTGTTCAGTACAAATCTGTGGATGATGTGAATTTGCCTTTGTCTGATTTGATTTATGATATGAGATTGTGCGGTTGGTCCAGTAACCATCAGGACAACAGTGTAAGTGAGATGAGGGGTGACAGAAAATGATCTCATGGCTCAAGCATTTTTTAGCCTGCATTTTATTGTTTTAAGATTCTCTCTCTTTTTTAAAGCCAGATGTGACCAGACTGGAATGTGAATTTGTTCTCTTTCTCTTTCTCTCTGTCTCTTTCTCTCTGTCTTTTTCTTTCTATCTCCCTCTTTCTTTTGTGATCTCGATTTAGCAAAAGATTAGAAAGCTGATCTTATCACAAGGTAAGCTCAGCCTTCGTAAGTGCAGTGTGGGGGATATGTGTAACATACTTCAATGTTCAGAAAAAGTGGTAGTACATTACTTGCTATGAAAAGATAGTCAATCTCCTGGGAATGAATGAACAATATATGCTTTCCACTACGTCCCCCGTTCCACAGATGTATCTCTCAGTAGCTCTTCTCCATGGGGAGAAACCGCCATTTGGAACCCAAATTTACCTTGAATATCTGTCCACCCTTTAACTACAAACAGCCACCTGCCTTCTATCACAGGAGTACAGGCTGATACCCTGTTTGCTATATGTAATAAGGTAAATGAGTTGTGACAAGGTATGTTGAATCATACATATAGCTATGGAAAATTAAATTTGCATTGTTCTATCTTTTCTCCCTTGCTATAATGCATAGTTGAGTTCTTCTGCTATGTTTTAGAGCCCAGCTGGTTGAGAGATACACTACTCATAAAAGTGTTATTTGTACAAGCCATGTTCAAATAACATAAAGGACTCCAATTATATCATCCTTATACTTAGCCACCCTAGTCCTGCAAGGGATATCCGTGTGCAGAAAGGTCTGGCTTTGTACATCAAGAGCTGCAAACCCAGATTGGATCCAGATGTGAATCAGTCTTGCTGTGCACATTTGGATATTTAGCCCCTAATGAAATTACAAGAGGAGAATGAGAATAGACATTTACATTTGTATTACAATGTGGTTGGGGATGCATATCACCAGCCACAGTTTGTTGTGTTGTACACAGCTAAATTTGGATTGGAAATCTTGTTGTTGTTGACAGCAATGACAATAATGTTGTTATTGTTGTTGCTGTTGTTATTTACCATTTTATTTTCTGTCCTTCCCTACTGACTTGTGCTTTGAAGCTGTAAGGCAGAGAAGATTTTGAGGATCCTCAGTGCAGGCAGAGCCAAGTTCAAGTATTACCACCATAGTGTATATGATCGCTTATGACAGTGCTACTTAAGCTATGTGATGTGGCAACTAGCACCTTTTCCCCCCCATTGTGCCAGATGAGCAACCCATTGGCAAGAAATTGGAAAGAACTGGCAGTTGATAGATTATGGACCAGCACTGATAATCTCAGATTAAAAAGAATCAGAATTTTAATTTTAATAGATTTTCCATTCATTTTCATTGTTCTTTTTGTAATTTATTAATTCCCCTACCTGCTAATTATTTGCTTATTTTGTTCTCACAAGCCAGAACAAGTGACTTCAAATGTCTTCTCAGTGTGCAAAATTGCACAGATTTTGAGCATTTTTGCAGTTATTTTTTTCTCACTGCAAGGTTTTTGTTTGTGGAAGAAATGTATTTACGTGTGTGTGCGTGCGTGCAACAGATTGTGTGTGCAACAGATCTGCAGAAAACTTGCACAAAAACACTAGCTAAGACCCTGGATAAAGAGATATAGCTATGACACACGCCTGCAATATGTTTCCAACCCCTCATTTTCTCAGCTGCAGCTCCTCAGTGAGGATCAGACGAAGTAGCAGACAGGCATCCAGCTATTTTTCTGTAGCTGGACACATAGCAAGAAGAATCCATAGGGGGCTATGGGAGTCTGCTGCAGGTCCCTCTGGAGGATGTCACTGCTATGCACCCAGCTATAGGAACATACCTAGATGCTGGTCTGTCTCACCCCCCGTTAAGAAACAGATATGTTGACATGGGGAGCTGCAACTGAGAAACTGTGGGCTAGTCATTGTGCAGTTTATAGAGCATATTTTCTAAGCTCTGCAATGACTAAAAAAGTGAGTCATAAATAAGTCCACATTATGCTATCATAACTCACTAACAGTGGTGCCAGCCACTGTTTTCTGTGGAATTTGTTGAGTTTTGTGCAAAACCAAGTTTTTAAAGTAAAGAAACCTTTAAATGCAACCCCCCCCCCAAAAAAAAACCCTTGCAGCCATTGCCCATTTTCTTAATTGGGGGGGGGGGTGACTCAGTTTGCAGAGATACCCTTTCTTGTTGAAGATCAGGAAAATATTCTTTACACCCTTGGCCTGCAGAAATAAGGTCAGAGAGAAGGAAGGATACAATTGATTTAAACAAGTCCAATGCAGGAATAATAATGGGGGGAAAAACACCTTAGTAATAAGGCCACATTTGTGCCTTGAATCAGTGTTGAGCAGAGTGGAATCACATTCATTCACTATGACTTCCTAGAACTCTTCAGAATAAAATATTCTTCATAACTCAACATGAACTCCATTTCTCTCTTATGAATGAGGTTCCAAATTTAAGCACATATTTATAAATTTTAGTCACAAGGCCTTATCAAATAGCTTGTCCTCTTACAGTTCAAAGAGATTTCAGATTCTATTTGGACAAATGCTGAAAAATATTTTATTGTGTGTGTTTCACTGCCATTGGTAAGAGAATAAACTAGCTTATAGTATCCTTTGTCCCAACTAGTCAGTGCTAACAGTTTCCACTATCACAATGTGACCCAGTGAGTCCAATGTTGCACATACAAAAAAGATTCCACTGATTTTCTTCCTCCCTGCCTAGTTCTTGTGAAATAGTAGGCTTTGGGAAAGAGCAGTGCTGTAAATTCATTGATATTTTTTATTAGCCTCATATAAAGTACGTAACCAAAAAACACTAGAGATGCCATTTCTTGTAAGACTAATTGGAGCACAAAGACTTGAGAAAAACTGAGAGGTGGTGTATATTTGTAGCATTTTTGTCTTGCATTTGTAGGAGCATTGGTATTTGTCTGTCAATCACCTAATTTCCAAGGAAAGGGACAGCAGCCACAATAGTAGTCATAGTAGTTGTATTGCATGAAGTTACTTGTTGCGATCTTGATTTAATGTGTAAGATTTGCATTATAAACGTAATCAACAATGCTGTTTTTTTCCTCCCCATCCCTTTCCTCTTCTTTCCTAGACACAGTGCTAACATAAACCTGCACCGTAAACTGTTGACCAAAGAACTGGATGACATGGGACTGGATACTTCTCAGCCCTCACTTAACAAGGACCTCCGTGATGAATTTTTGATGAAGATATATGGGGCCCCACATCAGATGGGGTTTGATATAAGGGAAGATACATCCTCCCCAGCAGGTACTGAGGACTCACATCTGAATGGGTATGGAAGGGGCATGTCAGAAGAGTACATGGTGCTAGACCTGAGCACCACCTCCAGCATCCAGTCTAGCAGTAGCATTCATTCCTCAAGAGAGTCTGACGCAGGGAGCGACGAGGGGATTCTCCTCGACGATGTTGATGGGGCAAGTGACAGTGGAGAATCCTCGCACAAAGCTGATGCCCCAGCCTTAGGAGTCAGCATGGGTACCGAAGTCCCAGGATCCCTCATGTTTAGCAGCGTTTCCATGAACAACGGGGGGATCATGTGTAACATTTGCCACAAAATGTACAGCAACAAAGGGACTCTCAGGGTGCATTACAAGACTGTGCACTTGCGAGAAATGCACAAGTGCAAAATCCCTGGATGCAACATGATGTTTTCCTCTGTCCGGAGCCGGAACCGACACAGTCAGAACCCTAACCTGCATAAAAACATTCCATTAACTTCACTAGATTAGTTCAAAGACAGACTTGGTAAATGTCAGCTCTCAAGGAGAGCCTGGCATCTTTGAACAGCCATTTACAGACTTATATAAATATATATAAATATGAATATAAATATATATCTTTTTTTTCTTTTTTAAGAAAACGTAAAAACACCAGGTGCTTCCCCTCCCCCTTTTCCTCCCTAAGTTTTGTTTTGCTTTGTTAAGATTTTTTATTTTGTGAGGGTTAGCCTGGGATGAAGTTTCCACTGCTCTAAACAAGACAAAAACAAACAAAAAATGAACAAACTTGCATTTTAAAGCCCCACTTTTATTATGAAATACGTGGTCATCTCCAAAGAGACTGTTTCTTCTACCTATGACTGTTGCCTGCAATCTTAGAAAAAGAAGGGGCACAAAATGGAAAACCCCCAAACGAACAAAGCACTGCAGAGAGAGAAAGAGAGAGAGAGAGAAAGGATAAAATAACAACTTCTGTTGTCCTTTGTGTATTTTAAACCATTCAGAGGACCGTCAACGATGCATGGCTGTTACACTTGTATATATTGAGCCTTGAAGGGCCCGTGATGTAAAACAATTGTATTGATGGTGATTTAATTTTTTTCTTTTGGTTCTTTTTTTTAAACAGAATTTACATTTACATCCAGCGGTTAGATATGTGGGGGTGGGGGGATAGTTTGCTGGCTCGCTCTATTCATTTATATTAGCTTCAATGCACATTTTTTTTACAAAAAGAAAATAACACAAGGTCTTTTTTAACTACCTGCTAGAGAGGCGTAATAAGGAGGTGCTGGCATGCTTTAGAGCACCCAATTGGATACAGGTTTTTTTTGTGTTTTGTTTTTATTTTTATTTTGGGTTTTGTTTTTGTTTTGGTCTTGTTACTCTTACATAAATCCAGTCATGCACTTTTTTCTTACACAATGTGGGGATGTGTAATAATATCCATGCCCTTTTTTCCCTTAAAAGTATTGCCATACTTTCAGTGTCTTATTAAGAAAGAGAGAGAGAGGAAAAAAAGAATACACTTTGTTACAAGTGGTCTGGTCAGTATGGAGCAAGAACGCCGAACAAAAAGTGTTAAGTCTCGACACGGAGCTGCCAACTTTGCACAAGTTTTCGGTAACCAAAATAGAATCAGATGCTGTTAACTACAGGCCAAGATTTTGGCAGTCAGAAAAAAAAAATCCTTGGAAACTGGGAGGAAGGAAAGAATAGATTGACATGTTCTCAGGTTCTAAATATTATCCATACCCACAAAACAAGGCCATAGTTCTTTTTTAAAAAAGGAACTGAAAGCTACACAGTCAGAGATGATAGAGATATTTCTTTAAATAAGAAAATATAGGCATTCAGGAGTTATGTACCTGTATCTTGGACTGCATTCCTGTGCATTCTTATCTGGAAGTAAGTCCCATAGAATTTAAAAGGGCTTACTTCCAAGGAGACATACATAAGATTGCACTGTAAGTTGTGTGGTTGCCACAAACTGACATCATTATCACCTCCCCCCCAATATTTTCTAATTGACCTTCTATAAAGGCAACATGTAAGTTAATTTCTTTATATCAGACATTTTTCTCCACTCCAGGCCATTGGTTGCCATATGCAGGATGTATCAAAAGACGGAATGTGATGGTGTTTTATCACATATCCCTCTCCCCAAATTGTACTATGGAGACACATGTCAAAGGCAGTGTGGGAGAGATGGGTTTACAACAGCTACTCCTTACCCATAACATTTATAGGGATCTGAATATGAATTCCCCAAAACAGATTTGGATGTCCTCTCCTGAAGACTAAGGCTTTAGTTGCATTAAAATGACAAAAACAATTCTGACTTTTGCAAAGTTGTTCAGTGTGCACCAGAGAGTTCTAGCGTATGATTAAGGCAAGCTTTTATAGAAGCAATCCAAAGCCGTTAATGGCACAAGCACTTAAAGTTTGGAGAATATGTGAGGATTTTTTTTCACTGGGTAACTTCCTCTTTGGAGAAATCAGAAGCTTGTGGCAATGGTGATGGTAGGAGCGGGGGTACCCAGGATGGTCTTTTGTACTTTCCCGACACAATTTTTCAGAGAAGAATTACACTAGAGTTAGGAAAGAGCACATCAGAAAGGAAGCCAATGATTAAGGAAGACAGGGAGAAGCTGGTCTCCAAATCTTTTGTTTTGCTCTGTTTTGTTTTGTTTCTGGTGTTTACACATGTTGTCTGAGCATAGCAAACCACACTGGCAGCCTACCTTACCACAGCATACTGACTGAATGATGATATTTACTCAAGCTTAGTCTACAGCCAAAATCATTATGGTGTGTGTCATATAACAGATCCTTTTTTAAAAAAAAAAGAAAACGGGATATACAAGGAATATTTCCACATGCTGTGTATTTCTAGCTCAAAGAGAATGTTTTTCTTTCCTAGAACATTTCTCTTGTAACTGCGAAACCAGAAATGCTTGGTTGTTTTCAGCTTCCAACTTGAGTCTGTTATGCAATTTCAGCAACTGTGAGTTGCATATCAGCAAACCAGTCTTGTTAATTTTACTACAGGAAACTAGTCTAGAAAAATAATTTCCCTTTTCACCATTGGAACCAATTCCCATCAGTTTCTATGGGACTTCGTCCTGACTAACATTAGCTTATCTGGGAACATTGTGAGCCACAGAAGTATTTCAAAAAGAAAACAGAAACACTACTTGCTGTATCTCCACGTGTGTGTAAAAAAGAAAAGTCAAATGCCTTATTTTAGGCCACATTTGCTTCTTTTGAAACAGTGAACACGTTATTGACCGAATTCATAGACTCTTTAAAATGTTACCAACCAGTGTGTCAAAAATATGTTTATATCAAAAATATGTTTACATCAAACCTCCACAATTTTTGCTGACTTGATTATTTTTCATTGTGCTTTGTCTTTTTTTTCCAAAGTCTTAATTACTTTTTTTTATAAAATTGAATGAAGAGATGCTTTGTTTTGTTTTACGCTGCGTATGTACCGTATGCTTGTGAAAGGGAACATAGAAAAGTAAAGGTGTGTTCTTCCTAACCATATGAACCTTTGTAGTGTTATCTGTACTGCACTGTCTCTTCAAACACCCCCAAGTTATTAGGAACCAAGTGAGAACAAATACTGAAAAGGCAAAACAAACCAATTGCTAAATGATATCTAAGGAACAAAAAACACTGTTTTTGAAGTATGTATGGTATAAATAAATATCATTTTTAATGAAAAACATATTTGAGGTATATAAATAATTCTTTCCTGAAAAATCACTGTTCTGCATTCTCGTTTTACTTTTGTTTCTGCTAAAGGTCAAGTGGCTTTGGTAAAACTAGACTGGAAACTTAAACATCATCAAGTAGACCTTATTCAGCAAATGAGTTGCACAGACAAACATCTGTTTGTTGCACAAAATGAAACAAGATGGCAGATAAATGTAATGAATCAGAGAGGAATAGGCAGACGGTTTAAGCATTAACATTCTTTCATATCAACATTTCTATCAACATTTGAAAGTATGACAGGGAAAGGATCATGGTTATTGTAGATCCCACACATAAAGCTGTTTTAAAATTACAGTTGGCCCTCCATATCCACAGATTCTGCATCCACAGATTCAACCATCTATGGCTTTAAAATACAGCACAGTCGGCCCTCTGTATCTATAGATTTTTTTATCCACTGATTCAATCATCCACAGTGTGAAAATATTAAACAACATAAATTCCCAAAGTAAACCTTGATTTTCTCATTTTATATAAGGGATGCCATAGTATGATGCCATTGTATTTAAGGAGACATGAGGATCCACAGCTTTTAGTATCTACAGAGGGTCCTGGAACCAAACCCGAGTGGATATCAAGGGCCCACTGTATTTGTCAACCCTTTTGCATAAGGCAGTTATCTACAAATTGGCTGTTGATATACATGCCAAAAGAACTGAAGTGTCCCAAAATGTTGTGCCAAAGGAGCTGAAGTGTTCCTTGAAAGATAAAGCCACCCTTTTGGATATATCCACTATTCTGTGCTCACCAGTGCAACAAAACTGGGTGACACTCATCCTCCTCTCTCAAGCATCCATAGCATCCCTAGGGTTGGTATCACCCACTGCAGGAACTCATGGTATCACCCCCCACTATCAGCTTCCTCCCATTTCACACCATATAGGATCCTAATAATGCTCTTTTTTCCACTAATGTTACTCATAAATCATACAACGCGCCCACGTCATACGTGAGCACATTATATGTGCATTCAGCTTACGCTGAAAGCCACACGACTACGAGGAAATGGTGTGCTGCGTGCATGAGCCCCATTAATTTCAATGGGGCTCAAGCACACGCAGAACTAGCCTTACGTGGCGAGGTCCGAAACTGATCCCCGCATAAGGCAAGGGTACACTGTAATTCCAATAGACCACAGAATGTAATACTAATAGCTGTGACATAAAACAATTAGCAAAACTAAAATTACACCTTCAAATTACAATAGCATATGCACAGGCCTAAATGTTTTTACATATACAGAGTGAAGATTTGGTTAAAAGGTGAGGTTTTTAAAGAAAATTTTAAAAGAACTTAAAATTTTCAAAAAAACTTTCTAAAATTTTGAAATTTTAATTTAAAAAAAGATCTGGGACCTCTCCTTTCTCCTCCCGCTGAGCTTCACCCCACTCCCACAAATGCCACAGCCCATTTTTGCCAAAAGAAATGTCACCCCCATCGAGGGAGTCACCCCCTATACCTCCCTAATGATGCCACACCAAGCAATATATGAGCACCACTATTATCTTAAGGGCCAGAGTAATCTTAAAGCTTTCTAGCAGCTGCTGACAGTTGGTGTCGACTGTAAGGAGTGAGTCTGACTAATTCTGTGGGGAGAAGAGTTGTAGGCTGGACTTTACTGACGTACCTCATGCTAGAACCAAGAGTCAAAGGATAATCCCCAAAGGATCACCACCATTTCTCAGTGCTAACTAGAAAAAGGGGAGATTAGGACACGAGAAGGCACTTCACTGGATTGCCCTACACCTGAAACAATAAGGTCTGTCCCTTATTCTGGGTGATGCTCAAGAGAATATTTGTTAGTGTTTTGCGTCAAAATGTAAATTAAAAGGGCTGTGCTTAAGATATCAAAGGTTTAGGCAATGCTGTCTTAAGGGCTTAGTTGTAAAAGAAAAGAAAAGGAGAACACAACTTTATTAGGGACAGCGCCCTTCAGTATAGATTGCTAGGTGTGTGTAGATTTGTTGTATGCCTTCAATTTATTTTTGACTTGTGGCAGCCATCCCTAAGGTGATCCCATCACTGTGTTTTCTCGGCAAGATTTCTTCAGGAGAGTTTTTCCATTGCCCTCCCCTAATGCTGAGAGAGTGTGACTTGTCTGAGGCCATCCAGTGGGCCTCTGTCACCAAACAGAGATTCAGACCCTCGCCTCCCAGTGTCCCAGTCTAGCACTCAGTCCACTACACCTCACTGTCTCAATAGTGCTGAATAGCATCCACATATTTGCTTTTCAGGGGAAAGGAGAAAAGCCACATCCTGACAAAAACATTGCTGCCAGCAGCAGAGTAAATGTGCGTACATTTGCAACATTTAAATGACCTACTTGAGTCTTCTGGTGATGGAATAGAACAACTCCAGACTCCCTCGTGCCATTTTGAAATGATAAGGTTCCTTTAAAATGTTCACACAGTGGGCTAAATTTTGCAAATACTGTTCAGATGCCCATGCATTCTAAGTCATACTTGTATTGAGACGTGTGGTGCAACCGCAATCCACTGTTGTAAAGAACTGGCAGGAATGCAGCTGATTAATGTTTAGCTCTACAGCTCAAAAAAGTTACATATTTACTATGTACAGTATATACTTCACCGTATGTCAGGGAAGACAATTCACCTTGAAAGTTCTCTGGGCACCTCAGTTTTGCAAGTACTTTCTTCCACATCACGACTGCTGGTAACTGTTTCTCTGTTTGTTATTAATTTTATATCCCACCGTTCCCCTGCCAAGGGGCCCAAGGCAACTTACAAATTTTAAAATAAGTGTTTAGCTTTTAAAAACATCCTTGCTAAAGACAGATTAAAACTGGCTCTTTTAAAGCTTTCTAATTCTTGAGTGAAACAAGTTGGAGAAAAGGGAAGTGACAAATACATTGCTAAGAAAGGTACAGCAGCAGCAAAATGAAGCTGTTTTTGGCTTCCAAGGAGTTCTGGCTAGTCCCATTTTATACTGCCTAATGTGTTTGTACACTTGTTCCTCCAGATTTGTGGCTTTGACTTTTGTGGATATGATTATTTACTGATTTTATTAATATGTTCTTTCTAGGAATATCTAGGCCCTCCAGTGTAACTCTATGGTCAACTTTAGCCAAAAGTCACACTGAAGGACCTGGAGATTTCTAGAGAGAATACTCTACTAGGCATTTGTAGCTCCTCCAGTGCAATTCTGCGGTCAGTGTCTGGACGATGTTGACCACAGAGTTGCACTGGAGGACTTGGAGATTCCTACAGAGGCATTTGTTATTTGTGGTTTTTTCACATTCATGGGGCTCCAGTGCTTCTAATTACATCAAATCTTTATTTTAAGGAAGTGCTCATACTCTTTCTAAAGTAAGGGTGGAGGTGAAGACTTGAGCCTCTTTGTTTGCTCAGGCACATTTCGGAGGGGACAAAACACACACACACACACTTCTCCTTTTCCAAATCTGGGTCCATTTTTCCCAGCCAGGCTCTAAAACATGAGGTATATATCACAGCAATGCTTGTGCATGGAGGCTACCATAGATGACAGCACAGGATGGGTGAAGTACCTCGACCCCCTACCAAATTGTTTTCCCATGAAAATGCAGCCTATTTCCATAGCCGTGTTGTTTCAGCTAACAAATTTGGATGAGCATCCCATTTGCTATAAAAATCCAGTCTAAACCCAACATTGCATTAGCAAATTCCCAGTTGCACGAAAGCAGTCCTCCACCGTTCCTGCAGTGCTCTGAACCAACCAAATGCCATCACTGAAAGGTATCCAAACCATACAAAACCATCGGAGGTGGTGCACTAATTCTGTAAGCAAAACGACCACATCTGATTTTAGCACATTGTCCCACTTGATATATTAGTGATATTGATTTTATTTTATTTTATTTGCAGCTTTGGAATATTTTCTAAATATATTGGAACACTAGGAGCATTCACCACTTGTATGTTTACTCAAAAGTAAGTCAAACCCACTCTTCAATGTAACTTATTCCCAGGAAAATATACACAATATGATGAAATTAAATCCTCCATGAGGTTTAGCCCAATGTGGAGGAAGCAATATGAGAGATGGCCAAAGTGCATTAGGTGCCATTCATTGATAATAATTCAAATTAGTACACTGTCTCTTAAGGAGTTGAGGAGATGGGGAAATGGCTCACTTCTTTGAGGTATACATTTCCAAGGTGAAAGTCCCTTATCCTCTTTAGATGTGGTGGTTCTTGTTCTGTATCTTGATTTGGGCAAAAGATCCAGGATGTCTACAATATGTTGGTTTGTGACCAAGCATTCCAAGCCAATTGATTTATCCTTCTGGGTAAAAGCCAGTCTAGCAGGTCTGTTTATTCATTTTCTTGGTATTAGATGCATCTAAAAACATATCTACCTAGTTGTTTAATGCAATGGTTTCTGCATTATCTGATGTTGCTTATTTTGAAATATGTATAGTGTGACAATGTAGAATAGATCTGACTTATGGAAATAATTCTAGATTCTGTTATTCCTTTGGCAGATTTTTTTTTTTTTTTTTTTTTTTGTATACTGTATGTGTGTTTGTGAATTACTTTTTTTTCCAGAATTGTGTAATAACAGGTATACATTCCATCCCTATCTGAAGTTTTATTGATGAACAGTTTTAGAGGGTTACCTATTATAATTATATAGAAGTATTCTACAATCTTGTCACACTGCCTTCCATGGAAACTGGAAACAATGATGAAGAACCAATGTTTTCTGCATAATACAGATGCCCTTAAGCATTGTCCTAATTTGGTTCTTAGGAAATGTAGGATTGTTGGGTTTGTAAAGTGCTATGTAATGTGTTACTCAGTTTGCAAATATTTTACACACGATCATTTTCTTATGATATGAAGATGAGATGGTTTTCAATGGATTTTTGGCACATTGAGCATCTCTGGCTGTATGTCACTTCAGTAAGTTATCTCAGCTTGCTTCTCACTTCTGATTTTCTTTTCTTTCTTTTTTTCAGATTTTTTCAGGATCAAAATAGTTATGATCTGAACCCCTTGGAAAATTCCACTGAAAATCTGCAAGAAATTACTGTGTGAATTGTTCCTTTGCTGCATTCCACAATAATGTTCCTATCCAGCAAGTGAACTAAAACAGTGGAGGCAGATTTAACATACGATTTGCAGCACTGTGTTGCAAAGACTAGGCATGATTTTTGCAAAGGCTAGATGCAAATGGGCATCTGAACTGTGATGCATACCCACACATGAGGTATCCCAACACTACTAGTGCAAAAGAAAGGCCATACATTTCTGTCCAAATCGCAATACAAATATGAATGCACCATTGTCTATATATTTACATTGGCATCAGTTATGCGGGTGCTATTCATGACTGTATGTGAGTTGGTTCCTAGAAATTAAGAAATGATGGCCAAGTTCCTGCATCAGGAAATGTAGTGTAAAGGTCCACCCAGGCAGAATTACACCAGATCTCCCCGCTCACAGGACTTACCCTCCTTTTCCAATGCTCCCCATTACCATTGAGGATGGAGCAAGCTTGTTTTCTGCTGCTCCAGAGACTAGGACCCGGAACAATGGATGCAAGCTGCAGGAAAAGAGATTCCACCTCAACATTAGGAGGAACTTCCTGACAGTAAGGGCTGTTTGACAGTGGAACAAACTCTCTCGAAGTGTAGTGGAGTCTCCTTCCTTAGAGGTCTTTAAACAGAGGCTGGATGGCCATCTGTCAGGGATGCTTTGATTTGGATTTCCTGCATGGCAGGGGGGTTGGACTGGATGGCCCTTGCGGTCTCTTCCAACTCTATTATTCTATGAGTCTATGATTCTATGATTTAGTGGCTAGTGGAGAGCAGGCCATCAGAGATGTACAGAGATGTGTCATCATCTTCCAGGAGAACGTCTGCAAGATATTTCCCAAAAGATATTTTCATCAGTGTACATCTGGCTACAGGGACATAACCAGGTACTTCTCCAATGAATCCCAGAAGGAAAAAGTCTTGGGCAGATGGGAATTACTATTTGAGGGACAAAATTACTTCTTCTCTCCACAGTGGCCACAAAAAGACATACACAGGTATAGGCTAGATCTGCATATGTCACTAAGGGTGCCAACCAATATGCTGACTATGGCAGAACTACAGCACACTGTATTTAAAAAGCCATCACACTATCTGGGCAGGTAAATATGCAAAGCTTTGGGTGCATGTGCCTCGAGATCACAGCTATCAATTTTGTTTCCCCAGAATGAATGTAAAAATACAGATTTCCAACCAACTTTCACACTAAGACGAAAAAG
Source organism: Sceloporus undulatus (assembly GCF_019175285.1). Classification (NCBI taxonomy): domain Eukaryota; kingdom Metazoa; phylum Chordata; class Lepidosauria; order Squamata; family Phrynosomatidae; genus Sceloporus; species Sceloporus undulatus. The sequence goes on from NC_056523.1 coordinate 234,116,722, forward strand.
GTCAAAATGCAAAATACAAGCATCAATTAACCTGCTGCAGACATAGCAGTGACATTGTGCTAACAGCCATGCATGCAATATAGTTGCTCAGTCATGAAATTATAACTTAATTGGCAAAATGTGGAAGTTTTCCCAAGTCTTGTTTAGCATTTATTGATTATTTTATGAGACATGTTTTTTTGAGACAGACAAGACATTTTTTCCAGTAATCAAGCTTGTAAAACTAGCCAATATTTTAGGTAAAAAAACATATTTCAGGCAGTACGAGTACAAACGAATATTTGCTCCCATTTTCTTTTAAAGCTGAAAGATATTTGGATGTTTAAAATGTTAAATATTTAAACAAAATTCTTTACTCCAGTGGCATCACTAGGGAGATATGGTGGTTGTGGACCACACCAGGTGACACCACTGTTCCTCAAACATCTACCTTTTGACAGAAACAGGTTGTGGCATTTACCTGTGTGCCATTAAAATGCTGAAAATATGGTGTGGGTGGGATGAGGCTCAGTGGGAGAAGAAAGGAGAGGTGGAAAGACATACACCCCAACAGGGAAGGGGAGCATGAAATGTAATGGAAATGGCTCTTAACTTTTCCTTTTTAACTGTTTTTTGGCTGGCACCATTTTATGTATGTGAAAGTTTCACTTATGTCTGTGTGTGCCCCCTCTGGGGTGTTGCAGGGGCTGGTATGCACTTTCTTCCCTGTTTCACAGTGCCCAAAGCTCCTCCTGCTGACCTAACTGCCTCTCAAGCCTACCCACCTGCCACGTAACCATACCTTGCTTTTTGGGTTGCTGGCAAGATCACAGAAACATCTGGCTATGTCCCTGTACCCAGATGTGAACTGAGGGCATCAACACTAAGTTCTGCTGGGATCCTCCATAGGTCTCAGTACTGCTGTAATCATTCCACATCTGGCTATGGAAATATTCTAGACTCTTCTGCAATATTGCCCACTGCCCATGAAATATGGAATGGCCATGTAGGGGGATGTTTACTAAGGAGGCTGTTTGGACACTTACTAAGCTGGTGGTGGTATATGGCTCAGCCCAGTGTAGGTCTGCATTTGGGCCTGCTACACTACACTAAACCATATAGGATTGTGGCCTTTCATCACTCCAACATATTTTGCATATAAGCATAGTTTAAGCATGTCTTTTTCTGCAAACATAGATAATGGTGGCAATTTATTTTCTATTTTTTTTAAAAAAAAAGATCATAGTTCACTGTCACTGGCAGATTCTAATTTCATCTCTATTTTCCCCTCCTACCCTTTGACAGATAGCAAGACAGATCAAGAGAAGAACAAAGAGTGTCAAGCTGCACAGTATGACATTACTGCTTAGCATTGCTTCACATAAGACTGATTCCTATAAGGAAAGGAAAGCCACATGGATGCATGGGTATAAAAGGTACATGTATTAACCAAAAGTGGGTTAGTGGGGCATTGTGGTTAACTACTACCTTTGACTCAATCCCATCTCATGGAAACCCTGTGGATGAGACATCTCTGAGACTCTATGCTCCACTGCTCAGGTCCTGTAAATTCATACCCTGACCTCCCTGATTGAGTCTATACATCTGGCATGCATTCTTCCTCTCTTTCTCCTTCCTTCTTCCTTTCAGAGCATTATTGTCTTTTCTAATGAACCATGCCTCCTCATGATGTGGCCAAAATACAACAGCCTAAGTTTGATCACTTTGACTTCCAGGGAAATTTCAGGTGTGATCTGTTCAAGAACCCATTTGTCTGCCTTTTTGGCTGTCCATTGTATCCTGAGCACTTTTCTACACCACCACATCTCAAATGAGTTTATTTTCTCATTTGATGCAGAATATAATGGTTTGGGCAATTCTAACTTGCACAGCTGTATATCTTTACTCTATAGGCTTTTTTCTGCTCCTTTCATAGCTGCCCTTCCCATTCCTAGTCTTCTTCTGATTTCCTGACTGCAATCTCCTTCCTGATTGATAAAACACAGTACATGCTTTGGATTGGGAAGGTTTCCAGGTGCGGTCCCTACACTAACTAATTCAAGGACCCAAAGTGGCAGGTGATGCAAAAAGACTTCCAACTAAAAGTGTAAAAGAGATACTGGCCAGAAACTGTTGGTGCCCAGTGCCAATGGCTGTATTTTTTTCAAGGGTTGTGCAGCAGTGCTGAGAGAAGGCCATCAGAATCTGCCATGTCCAAGCAGTCTGTTTTTAAGTACAGTACTTTATTTCCTTCATGACCATTGTGGTCATGGCCTATTCCCTCTCGTTGTCACCCCTATAGCAGTAGTTGGATATTTACATCCTCAATTGAAGCTAATCAAATTGCTAGTTTGCTACAGGCTTTACCGTGTTCCCATGGGCTATTGCTCTTCTTACAGTGGCACATGCCCTTTTGATGTATGTTTTGGTGTGTGTTTATCTATAAGCTGCTGAACATCACAAATCCAGCAAGTGGCAGAATCAGAAATAGCTATGTTTATACAGCTGCTCTGAATAGAAAATGCAAGACCTTCTGCTCTGAAGGTAAGGGCTGTGCTTGTTAAAATTCCTCTTTGTTGTTGTACGTTTTCTTAACGAATTAACAAGAAAATGCAAGGCTAATCCAACCCATCTAGTGTAGGCCAAATGAAATCAATGGGAATTAAATTAGTTATGACTACTGTATATAATCATGTATAAGCCTTGAAATTTTAGTCAAAAAATTGACCCAAAAACCCTGGATAGACTTTTCCATGGGGCCAATATAAATACTGTACTTTAACTCTTACCGAAAAGGAACCATCTCCTCCTCTGACTGGTGAAAGGTAAGAGCTTAATCTGTCCTAGAAAAACCTAAAAGAAGTACCGATTCCCTCTATTCTCTCCACTATGATGCTGTTTCTGAGCCTTTTGAATGACTGGATGGGAAAATGGTGGCAGTGGCAGCTCTTTGGCATTTCTCCTTAAAGAAGTGTTAAGAGGAATCAGTGTCTGAAGGATTTGAGAAGTGTATGTCAGCTTTTCCATGTTAAAATCAGGCAAAGTTATCACACTAAAGTTAAAGTCTATAATCATTGCTAATGGAGTCAGCATTTTTTTTTTTGCTTTGATTTTTCATCCTTGTTAACATGTGTGCATTTTCTTAGCCTTGCCTCTGCCTGTTTGCCTTCCTCACATATAGCACAGCCATGATTTATTGTAGTTCTCACTTCAGCCATCCAGTCTTTAGGGTAAGCACAAATATTTATGGCTGCCAGAATTGTATAAGTTCTTTGGCATTGTTTCCTTTGCTTCATCCTTTACTATCTTTGTTCCATGTCCTTTATTTTACCTTCAGTTTATCAGATCATATCAAAATCCATACTTTTGGCTTATAGTTGAGTGTATATGGTAATAATTTACTTTCCTTTCAATGGTTCTGCACTAGGAAGGGTGTGCATTGAATTTAAACCCCTAAATGCCACAGTATATATATCAAATAGTAAATCCCATTGAACTAAACAAGGTATATTTGAGTAGTGAAATATAGCATTGCACTATAGAGAACCTCCGGAAGGAGTTTCAATCTCCTAAGAACTTCCTGGATTTTCAAAATAAGTATTTCCTTGTAAGTTTCAGATGTTCCTCCTGCATTTCAAAAATCAGCACCACACAGCATTAAGAGTCCAACCTCAACCAGTGATTGAGGAATCCTAGGCTTTGTAGGTTTGTGAAGCACCAGTATGCTTTGGCAGAGAGAGCTAAAGACCTTGTAAAACTACAAATCCCAGTATTCCATAGGATGGAGTTGCAGCACTTAAAGTGGTGTCAAGCTGCATTGTTTCTACAGTGTATATGTACCCTTTGTCTAACACACAAGCACTCAAATGCACAAACTACTATTTGTGCTCGCCCTATAGACTGGATGATCAGGCATCTCAATCTTATTAGAGAGGCAGGGTAGAAATAATAATAATAATAATAATAATAATAATAATAATAGTAATATTATTATTATTATTACACCATTCTGAAACTATAATATGATTTTGTCATGGTTATTTGCATTTACCGTGAGGGGTAACAAGATGAATTACATTTTTTAATATGTTTTATTTATTAGTGACTAGCCCACTTCCATGGTACTCTTTTCACTGGGAAACTCATCCAAGTCTGGGCATCCTTTAAGATCACTAAAAGGTCTTTTGTAGAGGAGAAGAAATATTTATAATTAGTTTTTCATGAACCTACTGGTTACATAAAGCCAAAACCGACAAACCTAACCATATGCCTGAAAATGCATGAATACATGAAGTGGGTCTGCCATGTGACTCCTTCTCTCTTTCTCTCTCTCTCTCTCTCACACACACCTTTTTGTATATATAACCCACATCCAGAAGAGGTATTTAATAGATGAATCAAGACTATAAGGTAGATCCATTTTTCCCCATGTATTTTGATAGACTGAGTGAATAAAATATTATTGAGTATTACATGTAAGATAAGAATTCAGAAAAGCACCAAAGTGAAATTCATGCATTTTGATATTTTCACGGAGGACAAGGCAGGTCCCTTGACACAGAAGAGGTTTTTTATAGAAGCTGTTTTAGAAGTCTTCTCTCTCTTGTCAATATGACTGTTCATTATGAAGGAGCAGTATTGTTTTGAACTTCTGACGTACTAGAGTTGTCATAAAACACCCTTTTTTCATTTCTCTCTTCTACTGTTTTGTAATAAATTCATGTGACCTTTCCTACAAAGAATAAATACTTCTGTTTTTATATATATATATAAGAGATCATGCCAAGGGCTCTGTTTGTAACAAATAGTGGGCCATTACCAAACAGGAAAAAGCCGAGGCGAGCGGCAAAAAGCTTCAGTTCAATTTCGTCTCATATCTTTCTAATAACTTCCTTGTCACTTTATTACCTTTCACTAATGTGAACACTGCTGACAAAACTGTCACACTAACAGCAGACAACACCCTTTCTTCCTCAGCCCCATCTCTCCCAGCTACTTATTGCCCTGGCCCTGAAGGGACACAAACTAATAGTCTCCTTTCAAGTTCAGCACTTGGCCATCAACAATAAAAGGATGCGTAATTGCCTGTTTATCCCTTGTGAAGGGGAAATTGAGTACAAGGAACCAGGCCTTTCCTCAGAGGTTCCCTGAAGTGCGCATGTGCGCCATGCTCAAACATCTGTCGGAGGGAAGGGAGATCCTGTTGCAGGTCTTCGATTTGTCTTTGGGAAGCCCAGGGCTGCCATTGTGCCTGTTGTCTCCCATGATGAGGCCGACAGTAACAAGATGACTTCTTAACAAAAGGTCATCTGAGAAATGCTGTCGGTGGATAGGGCTTTTGGCTACTTATGTAGAAACTAATTGCTTTATGGTGGCATTAACCTACACTGTGCTTGTTGGAAATCAGCACAGCCGATTCTGCTAGTGGCGTAAGGCAGAAAGAGGGAAACTGAATGCATTCTCTATGGTCATTGCTCTGTGTTGCTTGTTAGCTCAACCTCTGGAAGAAGGGAAATATTATTTCAGGGCAAAGTTATCCTAAGGATTAATTCTAGTGGTCACTAAAAGGCTTGGTAGTAATAAATCACAGGCAAAGCAGCTCTCTGAACTGAGCTTGCTTTTAGTAACAATTGCACAACAAAGACAGGTTCCAAAAGTAAAGGAATAAGTAAGAGTGCAGTTATTTTATTTGTGTAATAAGTAACTAGAATAACTAGCTTTAGTTACTTTACAAACTTATATCAACAAGTCTATGGGCCAAAACACATTCTCCTTCCACCCACTTTACTATATGAAATCCTACAACAGATAGAACATGAGGCAGCAGCATGAGGTTGGATGTTCTTTCTCCTCCATTTAATAAGTCCTCTGTAACTATAAAACTATAAAGCTATTTTATATAAAACTATAAAACACCTGTTTCATGAGAAAGACCATGTACCTGCAAGCCAGCCTGACTTCCCCACTATAAAACTTTGTGATTATTGATTAAATCAATAAGTATCATTTTAAACGTGGCAGGGACAAGACTGTAGTCTAGGAAATGTGATGTTCCTCCACTGATGCAGATCTTTTACCAGTGTGGCCTGCTAGAATACCTAAATTACTGGCCCCCAAAGATGTCAAGATCTGGGGTTCTCCAGGTAGATCAGTAAGAATTCAAGAAATTGGGCAATGATAGAAATAGAAGAAGTTATTTGGACTTGGATCACCTTTCTCAATTAATCACAGAAAAGACTTCTAGCAGCAAGAAATGTGGCAGTCATTCTTTTCCAGATACCTACTCTCCAGTCCAGATGCCTACCATCATTTTCCCCCATAACTGGCTGGGCTGATGAGTACTGGACTCTCACAACATTTGTGAGGCCATGTCTTTCCTACTCTTTCAATAGCACAAGGGAAGGTTTGAATCCCATCCTCTACCTTCTGTTCCATACCACACTTTGTTTATTCTACAAAAACAGGAGTATTTTGTCAGGGATGATGGGAGTTGTAGCTCTTCACCTCTGGCTTGAACTCACCACCTGGTTGTGCACCGCGCTGACCAGTTTTGGCCAGTGGTTATAGCTTAGCAGAGTTACAGAGAATAGGCTGAAGACCCCGACAAACTCCCCAAGCCTTCTCACTCTTGCTTCCACAGAAGTCTTCACCCTTCTTCTTCAGGATGCAGCTGGTTCTTGTAGCTTCACCCAAGACACCAGACAACTCAGTAGTCTTATATATAAGATCTACTTTATTCTACTATATACAGCTCCAAAACTATCCAACACAACAATACACTACTCCTCACTCTATCCACTCTACCACTACTACAACCCACACAATACATTGGGATCTATAGTCATTATTATAGTCAATGCATGGTACCACCCACTGTTGTCTGTTTCCACCCAGTAGGCGTGTACACCATTCCCATTGGTTCTCTTGGTTCATCCTACAATTAATGATTTCATCATCTCAGCCTTGACCACTTAACAATTATCAGGTGTGTCCAATTATTCACTTTACATTTCTTGTCCTTGGCATTCAGGACTTGTTAATTATATTACCATTTACACCTGTGTGGTTCTCAATTGGCTTCTGCTGAGTCACCCTGACTCTCACATACATTGTTTTATTTCACTTACTGTATATCCCATGTTGCTTTTTTCTTGACATATTTACATTCACATAGAACTTAAGAAAGGAATGTTGTGATCAGTAAAAGTCAACATGGGTTTCTCAAAAACAAGTCATGCCAGACTAATTTTATCTCTTTAAAAAAAAATAGAGTTATAAGCTTGGTAATGCTAACTGTAAGATGAAGGGAATGTTGTGGATATAGTGTATATTGATTTCAGTAAAGCTTTTGATAAGGTGCCCCATGATATTCTTGCAAAAACAATCTTAATAAAATGTGGACTAGGCAATGCTACTCATAGGTGGATTTGTAATTGGTTGACTGACCAAACCCAAAGGGTGCTCACCAGTGGCTCCTCTTTATCCCAGAGAGAAGTGACTAGCAGGTTTCTCTCCTGGGCCCAGTACTATTCAATATCTTTATCAATTACTTAGATGATGGAATAGAGGGCATGCTTATCAAATGTGTAGATGGCACCAAATTAGGAGGGGTAGCTAATACTCCAGAGGAGAGGTTCAGAATTCAAAATGACCTTAGAAGATTAGAAATCTGGGCCAAAATTAACAAAATGTATTGCAAAAGGGAGAAATGTAAGCTATTACATTTAGGCAGGAAAAAGAAATGATGCACAAATATGATCTGGATGGTACCTGGCTTGAAAACAGTAAATGTGAATGGGATCTAGGAGTCTTAGTAGTCCACAAGCCAGCCATGAGTCATCAGTATATTAGGTGGCACCTAAAAAAGCCAATTGATTCTACACTGCATCAATAGGGATATAATGTCTAGATTGAGGGCAGTAATACTGCCACTTTATTCTTCTTTGGTCAGACCTCACCTGGAATAGTGTGTCCAGTTCTGGACACTACAATTCAAAAAAGATGTGGACAAGCTGCTGCACAGTCAGAGGAGGGTGGCCAAAATGGTGAAAAGTCTGGAAACCATGCCCTATGAGGAGCGGCTTAGAGAACTGGAAATGTTTAGTTTGCAGAAGAGAAGGTTAAGAGCTGACATGATAACCATCTTTAAATATTTGAAAGGATGCAATACTGAGGTTAGAGCAAACTTGTTTTCTGTTGCTCTAGAGACTAGGACATGGAATAATTGATTCAAACTAGGGGAAAAGAGATTCCACCTAAACATTAGGAAGAACTTTCCAATGGTTAGAGCTGTTTGATGGTGGAATACATGGATGATTTTCATACCAGTGCTTACCATGGAGTAAGAGCTGGTAACACGTTGGTAAAACGTTTAGGAAGCACATGTGTCTGAAAACCTGACATGCTTCCTAAATGTCAGGGAATCATTCCCTTGCTTCCAGTGTCCATGAATCATTTGGGGAGCAGCCATTTCCCATCAAGGCAAAGTTTCCATTAATCGGAAATGGCTGCTCCCCAGACGATTCAGGGATGCTGGAGGTAAGGGGACGATCCCTGACATTTAGGAAGCACATCAGGATTACACACACACATACACAAACACTTCCTAAACATTTTACCGGCATTTTACCAGTGCTCACCCCACGGTAAGTGCTGATATGAAATTTTCATTGCTACGGAATGTGGTGGAGTCTCCTTTGGCTTTTAAACAGGGTTTGGATGACCATCTGTTGAGGGTGCTTTGATTGTGTGTTCCTGCATGGTAGAGGGCTGAATTGGATGGCCCTTGGAGTCTCTTCCAACTGTATGACTCACATGGAGCTGGACATGATTCATCTACAAAATTGCATGGAGCTCTTTGGGCATAGCTGCTAAGGTTCTGGAGGCAGAACAAAAGGGTACTGCTAAGGTTCAGGGGCCCTTTCACAGATTCCATTTGAACTGCCATGCCTGGCTCCTGTGGAATTCTGGAACCTGTAGTTTGGTTGTGAACTCTGTGGATGGAATGCTAAATATCCCTCCCTGAACTGCAAATCCCAGATTCCATAGGATGGAACTATGGCAATTAAAGTGGAATTATAGCACTGTAACAGTGTAATGTGATAGGACATGAAGATAAGAGGAGGAGAATAGTTACAGACCTGAGCAGTGTTAGTATATCCAGCAAGTCTATTAATAAATTGGTCAAAGGAAAAGGTCCACTTTCAATTTTCCTTTTCTTCTTTTTTCTAAGTAGGCATAACCTACTCACCCTGTTGCATCAAAAATAGCAAAGACTCTTGTAATATTTTAAAGACCTTGTTTTTTTAAATTATTTTGAATTATTAAAATGTATACAAAATAAATACAGAATCTTCTTGTACTTATTCTAATCTAATGAATCATATTTAATGCTTTGATTTTTTGGATGTTTGGGTTGATGAAAGTACAGGGGCTTTTGCTCAAATGATGAGCTGTTGTATTGAAATTTCAGGTGCCCATCAATGCTGAGTGCTATTTGCCATTTGATCTAAAGACTCTAGGTCTCCTCCTCCTCCTCCTCCTCCTCCTCATCATCATCATCATCATCATCATCATCTCTTGCTATTTTCTCACTATTCTGCTTGTAACCATATGGATTAAAAAATAACTTGCATGGCAGTAACCCAGATTGCAATACAAGATGGATGTACATCCACATCAAATACAGAAGTCTTCTTCCACATATACATCACCCTTGGTGGAGTATTTGTATCTGTGTGTTTTAATTTGGAAACTGTTCAGACTGTATAACAAAACAATAAAAGCAAATCTTTAGGCAAACATTTATCTATCATCATATGTAATCAGTGTCCTACATTTGTTCATACAGTTCTGTAAAGCAAATATACATTCTTCTGATCTTTTTGCCTGTTGCAGCACAATTATAATTGGCATTAATTTCCCTCCCAATGGTTAATTAAGATTGTATAGGCATGGATGTATTTGCAAGGGTTTTGCAAGTGAGAGCAAGAAGATTAGCAGGCACAGGCAAAAATAGTTTGTAGGTGCTGCCCTGAACTTAATGACACTGGTGTGTTGCAGTAAATATACATACAAATATACATAGGGCTATGCAAACACTTGCTGCTTCCTCATTTGCTCCAAAGACAGGGACACAGTACTCTCAGAATAAATACTATTAATTTAATAGAATACAACAATGCTGATCTATCAGTAACATGAAGTCATGGGGGAGGAAGGAAATATTAAATACCCTGAAATAATACTTGGGGGGGGGGATATTTATATTGATCGTTCATGGGGTGCAGCTATTTCTAGTCACCTGACTCTTGCCCACCCACTCATTATCCATATTCATCAGAGACAGTATAATGAACAAAGGTATTGATTAGTTGGGGCAGCTGGAGAGATTTCCCAACAGTGCTAGCTCACACTGATAGGTCTCCCATGGGAATGCATACGACTGCCACGCTGTAGCATAACTTATTGTGTTCTAGGTCCTTCAATTGATTTTTGTTTCCGAGGGTGAAAAAAAAATAGACAGTGACTCTCCCTTGACCTTTGTCTATAACCTCTCTTGAAAGAAGAAAAAGAAATGACAGAGTGGATAAACGTTACCTCTTGCGTCGGTGCTCAGCTTCATTGATGGTGTCTCAACCTGCACTCTTCCAAGAAAACATCCAGCGTACAAGCCAAAGAGCAAAGGACTCACCAGCCGGCACACAATTAGCCCCTTACTCAGGAAGACATTCACTAAAGAGGTCCGTTTGAGCTCTCGGTGAGTCACTTTGGTTTAAGATAAGTGAGCCAGAAGGGAAAATGTCTCTCAGGTGTCTGTAGCTGCAGCCAAGGCAGAGCATTATCTCCTGGAGAGAGAAGCGTACAGTTTAGTCACATTGAATGACACTCTCCCTGTCCATAGATCTGAAGACCACATGAGGGATTAAGACAGACAGAAATCCTGAAAGCGATTTTTGTAAATAAAATTAATATGAGCTCACATAGAAAGAAAGACAATAAAAGGAATGGATTGAAACACTTTACAGTTCAAATTAATTCTATTTTAATATTCTCTTTTGTATGCTTTTAATTGTACTGTTCTTTTAAACTGTAAGCCGCTATGAGTCTCAATTTTGGAGAGAAGTGGGATAACAACAACAACATTAACAACGACAACAATTCAGAACATAAAAGACCTTGGAAGGCTTTAAAGGAGAACAAGGTGGTTGTCTATGGAGCCTTTCTGGAAAGATTTGCCACCCGACTCAGCTCAAGCAGAAGGCATCTGGAGGAAGGCCTCTCCCAGTGGTCTCAACATATGAACAAATGTAGAAGAAGTTCTCCTTTAAGTATCCAGATCTCTGAAGCTAAACAGGGTTTAAATAGTAGCCATCAGCATTTGAAATATGTTCAGAAATGGAGTGGCAGCCAGGGCCATTTTTTAAACCCTGGAACTGATGTGCCAATTGCTGGTTCCATGTTAACCTAGTGACTATATTTTGCACTGAAGATGCGCTCCTCATACCACATTACAACCCTACATATTTCTGGAACATGGGCAAACATAGACCCAGTTTGTCAATGGCTGCTGCCACACTGCAGAATTAATGCGATTTGACATTGCATTAATTGTCATGGCTCCAGGTTGAAGAATTGCAATAATCATAAAGCCAGTGTTGTACTATAACTCTGGAGACCAGGGTTCAGTTCCTTACTTGGCCATGGAAACCCACTAGGAAACCTTGGATGAGTTACATACTCTCCACCCCAGAACCCCCTGTAATAGGTACAATTTGGGGTCACCAAAACTTTGAAATGACTTGAAGGTACACAATAACAACAAATGGTAGATCAAGCTACCAGTATTTTAACATTAAAAATCTTTTAAGAAAAAGTTTATCAAATATATATTATGTGAAAGTTGCTTGACATCTTATCAATTATCATCTAAAAGTGCCAACGGTGTTCAGTACTATGTCAAGTTATTGAATGTTTTGGACTCCTAGTCTAAGTAACTGAATGTTCGTGTTCTGTGCTTCTGCACAGTGTGATTGATCTGAAATCCTGATGCTGTTTCCAAATCTTATACATGAATCCATTTTTAAATTAACTCAGAAATATGTCTCATGGTACTCAAAAGCTTTTTATACATGTCCTTAGACTGCATGCTAAAAAACTCATTGTTACATATGTAGATATTGATAACATTAGATACATTAATAACATTAGAGATTTAAACATTTCAAAAAAATAATTGTACACCAATTTTGTAGATACTCAATTGCAGTTAATTTTTATGCCTGCAATAGATGGATATAAAAAGAGAGGTATTGGATGTTCCAGCCATGCCTGCAATGGTCATATGAGGATAAACTACATGTGTTGCAAAGAGATAGGATGTGACCAGTGCAATGCTATGCCATCCACATTTTTGAATATAGTAATATACTCTCTAAGAGGTCATAAATGAAAACCAGGACAAAGTGGCCAAGCAACATCGGACACTGGCCAGGATGGCAAAAGTTACTAACAAGGGAGAATATACGCGTTAGAAAAGGCTATGGTAGTTTGCTTTTGCCTGAGCAAGAGCCTAGATAAGTTTCTGTCCCTCTTCTCCTCTCCTTCCCTTTGCACCATTGAATTAATTGAGTGCAAGGTGCTTTTTCACTCTAAACTCAGACTGCAGCAACTGAAGCAAGATGAGGATAAAGGGGAAAAGTGGGATGGTGAGAATGAAACTGAGACTACCTATTTCCAAATTGGGATAGTTAGAGAATATGTAATATATATGCTGTCATGCATGGAAAAGGTCCCAGTCAGGTCCAGAGTCAACAGGTCCAAAAAAGACACCCCACTATCTCACCATCAAGTTCTTTCTAATGTTCTATCAAAATCTACCCTCTTGTAACTGAAACCTATTCAACTTCTGGGACAGCAGAGAAAAAAGTCTGCACCGTCCTCCCTGTGACAGCCTTTTAGATATTTAAGAGTGCAATCATGTCACTTCTCAGTTTTCTCTACACCAGGCTGGCTGAACATGCCCAACTGCCTCAACCTTTCCTCATACGTTTTGTTCTCCATAACTCTTAACATCCTTGTTACCCTTCTGCTCTAACTTGTTTATAGCCTTCTGAAAATCAAGTTCCCAGATGCAGTACTTCAGATGTGGCCTGACTAACACAGAATATGGTGGGACTATTATTTCCCTTGGTATCTTAATGCAGTCTTGCCCAATGCAATTTTGCCATGAAATGTGGCTAAGATCCATTCCTTCTGTATGCATCTTACCTGGACTGTCTACACTTGAAAAATCTGAGAACCCAATAAAAACTACTTAACGTATAGTTAATCTGCAGTGGCTGTGAGCCATCTCATAGCAGCGGGACCATAGCTCAGCTTTTATAGGTCCCTCGAATTTCTAGAAGTATCAGGTAGCAAGCAATGGGGAAAACCTTTGACTGAGATCCCAGAAAACTGCTGCGAACAGAGACAATATTGGGCCGGAGAGACTGATAATCTCAGCAATTATAACATAGCATCCTATGTTCTCAGTTCAAGTCTCAGTTTGCCTTAATGTAAAACAAAGGCCATTTTAACATGGAGCATTCCTCAGAGTTTTTCCCTTCCACATGCGCTGTGCTGATGTGCATCAGCAGGCGTTTTTATATAAAATGATAATGATATATTCTATTACAATAAGCAGTTTTGAGTCGGACAGCATTTCAGATGTTATGCCTTGTGTTATAAGTCATTAAGTCCAACATATTTTAATCCATAATTGTAGAAGATTTAAGATATTTTATTTATCATTTGATTGGGATTGTAATGTATTTTCTGCTCTCTGTGCTGAGAACTGTCAATATTTACGGCAACTTTTAATTGTGTGCTCATAGTCTAGGTGCCAGCAGTTTTCCAAAGCTGGCTTTCTCACCAGAATACCTTTTGCTTATTCAGACTGATGAGGAAATAAACAAAAAACGTCAGCCCTGCAACATGAAGCCTTGAGTTTTGGGTCACTTTAATCCAGGGGTGAGAATCAGATGTTGTTGGACTTGAAGTCCTAACCATCGCTAAGGAATGTTGGGAGCTATAGCCCAGTAGCCTCTGAAGGAGCACATAAACTCCACCTTGGCTTTAGCTATTGGGTCACCTGTAGTTGTAACAGTCTGGAGCTACAACTAGAACTAAACTGCAGAATGAATGCAGTTTGACACCACTTTATCTGTCTTGGCTCTGTCCTGGGGAATCCTGGGATTTGTAGTTTGCTTGGGCACCAGAGAAAGCAAAATATCTCACAATAGTACAAATTATAGAATTGTACAATGGAAGTTAAAGTGGTGTCAAACTGCATTAATTCTGTAGTGGAGATGTATCTACCAGAGCAGGTCAGCTCTGCAGCATAGATTTTCATTTCCAGGAAGCGAGCAATTCAAGAGAGCATGAGCAAACAGGAGCTCTGTGTAGCAGCTTAATGCAGAAGACTGAAGGGGAGATCGGAAAAGGTATTTGGAGAAATTAGTGCCATGGATGCTGATGGTGCATATTTGTGCCATGTTTGCCTTTCTACCTGGACACAGTAGGAACTCCACTTGCAGCAAATGCAAGCAAGTATCTCCCCCAGAAGTGAAAGCAGACTGGGACATGAATCATGTCCTCTACACACTTCATCTTTTTAGGGCGCAGATAGTAGACAGGAGGTCCACCTAAAAAAGCATAAGAGGGGAAGTGTTCCAAGAAACAAGAACAAAGCAAAAGGGCAAGAGGTGGAGGAGTAGAAGAAAGTTGCACATACAGCCAGGTGGAGGGTATATTGGGAGACAGTGTATAGCCCTGGAATGATATCATCAGTACCATAAGCCATCTGCAGATGGGATACCACCCTACACTCCACAAAATGTTCAGAAAGGCCTTTAGTCCTATGTAGATGGGAGGAAATTAACCACCAATTTCAGGAGAAGTGAAAGTGGTTATAAAGACAGGTGGACTTCCTATTGAGAAAGATGGAGGCAGCTTAGGAGATATGTTGCCTTTCCAGAACATGGATTCAAGATGTGATGCATAGACTTTCATAGGATTCATGAAACCAACCAGTCCCTCAGCCCCTCTTCTCTCTCCTCTCCTGCTAAAGATGTGCAGTATGATGCTTTGCAGGACAGGCTGCCCTTGAACATGGAAAGGAAGGGCAGTGGCCCCCAACAGATACATGGGACAATAGTAATCCAGAAGGTAAGGCAGTGGAAAGTCATGGTTCCATTTGAGCTAGGAAAATGTCACCATCTTTCATGATGCCTTGCTGTGTGGTGAGAGCCTCTGTTGAACACCAGGGTATCTTATGTGCCCCAAGATGTGGTCAGAGGCCCCATTGGGTGCTGCTCCATTGCTTATCATTGCAATTCTCTAACATGGCTGTATGTCAATGACATACCTCTGCCACTGTAAAAGCTAGGTATTGTGGCCCATGATGCAGGATCTCAGGCATAGTTTGGCTATAAGACAGCAATTGTATTTCCATTGTATCTTTTAACAAGATTCTGCTTGCTACATTCAACAGAGAAAGCTTTACACAGACTGATAGCTGCTAGCACATTCAGTGGTTGACTCCAATAAGGGTGGCTTGAGTATAGTATGTAGCATGAGTAAAGAGGAAGTAAGTTATTTCACCTGATGGTCTGTCAAATGAATAATCCTCTTTAAATCAGGATGGCTGTTACACCCTGCCCACTTATATGAAATCCACATGCCAAACCAAATCCATTTTAGGCCTGCCAAATGCTGAAGGGGGGTAAAGCTTCCATTTGCATTAGGAAAGTAGGGAAACATTTGCTTCTCCAAGGAAAAACTCCCCTGATATTTCTACATTACAGTGAAACCCTTCAAGTCAGCCTCTCTTATGTTAATAAACTTCTTTAAGCCAATGTGGCTACATTAATACCTTACAAAGGAATTAACTTTGAAACAAAATTCCACTTGAAAGCTTATCGCTTTTAAGATACTTCTCTTCAGTTAGGAACAATTAGTTGAATTTATTCAGCTGAGCATTAGCAACTTCTATCCAGCAACTAAAACATGGGATGGATCTGCCCTGGACATTAAAATGCCCTAAATGGGGCATTATTTATATTCATATTAAATATATATAGCCAGAATCCTATATCACCATCTATGTACATACCTTTACATATCCTTAACTACATAGCAGAAAAGCTAAGAAACCCTGTTAGTGAATAGTGAGGCTACAGAGCAAGACAACAATTAGGCTGCTGCCACATTGCAGAATTAATGCCGTTTGACATTGCTTTAACTGTCATGGCTCCATCCTATGGAATCCTAGAATTTTAGTTTGTTGTGGCATTACAGTGTTCTGACAGAGATGGCGAAATATCGAAAATAGCTACAAATCCTAGAAGTCCATAGCATTGAGCCATGGCAGTAAAGCGATGCCAAACTGCATTAATTCTGCAGTGAAGATGCAGCCTAAGAGTGGCTGAAGTGCATTGGTGCCCAATGTCCATTAAAACTGATGCAAAATATATTGGGACAGATGTGATGCTTATCAAAACTGATGCAATATGAACCCCATTGTGTATCACTCCCATTTTGCATTGGCCTCATTGTTCAGCAGTCACTTTGTTGACTCTGTTATATAAATTGCATCCACAGTGCAGAAACAATCCAGTTTGACATCACTTTAAATGCCATGGCTCATTGGTATGGAATCCTGGGAACTGTCATTTGTTTTGGCACCGTAGCTCTCTGATAGAGAAGGCAAGATATCCCCCACAACTACAAATCCCAGAATTCCATAGCATTGAGTCATGGCAGTTAAAGTGGTGTCAAATTGGATTATTTCTGCAGTGCAGTTTCAGTCCTAGTAACATAACAGCATCCCTCTGCTGGATACTGACATTACACAACTGCTCGGTTCTAATTCCCACAGTTCTAATTCCTTCTTAAGTCCACTTATGAAGATATAACTCCCCAACAGGGCCATATTAATAGCAGTATTTTTGTATTGCCTTCCCAGCCAAATGGGCCCCAAAATGCACAATTTAAGTGAGCTCTGCCCCATTTCATAACTAGAATTGCTGTTGCCCAACCCTGGAATGTTTTAGTGCTGCACTGTATGATGTCAGCTTGCTATGATATGCACAGGAGCTATTCAGTGTGCCATACACACACACACACACACACACACACACACACATATATATGGAGTATGGACCACCTACCAGTAGCATGCTGTAGCCTAGACATTTTGGTGATAGGACAGTATAAGCTTGTAGCAACCTATGAACCAAAGGTGAGCAATTTTGGCCCTCTTGATGTCTTTCACTTATAACAGTCCTACTCAAATTGATGTTCCTCTAAGTGATACCAGTCCATGGTGAGTTGGCAAGAGACTATGAATACAAACATAACATGGCACAAATATGATACCACTCCCTGGCATATGTGGTGTACCACATCAGATACCTTGAGAAGCACTGGCATGCAACCTTAGCCAAAATAGCCAACAATGAAGGATTATGGGAGCTGCAGTCCACAAACATCTGGAGGGCTAACACTGCCCACCCATAAGACAAACACTCCATCTACATCCACCTTCTGTGGCTCCCATTCATCTACTTGGGATTGGAAAAGCAGGATAGAAATAAACTTTTATTATAATATTATTATTATACTTGGCTTATCTGTTTATAGTTTCTCTAGGAGAACCAGGCCTTCCTTATCCATGGATTCTGCATCCATGGCTTCAATCATCCATGGTTTGAAAATATATATATTTTTAAAAATCCCAAAAGCAAACCTTGATTTTGCCATTTTATATAAAGGACACCATTTTACTACAGCATTGTATTTAATGAGACTTTACCATCCATGGGGGGCAGGTGGGACCTGAAAACAAACTTCAGCAAATAGCAAGGGCCCACTGTATTCCTATTTGTTTTTCTGTTGTGTTCTCAATGAGGACTCCTTGCTCCTTTAATCCCTAGGTGAAGTTTTCTCTTTCACCAAGTTGGCATTCAAGAATAATATTTTTCACCAGGAAGGCCAAGGTTCTCTGAATTGGGAGACAGAATTTGGGATGACTCTAATATATCGGTCATAACAGCTAAAGCAATCAGGAAGAACAAAACAGAAGTGTGAGCTGAAATACAACAGCCCATTAACTTTCTCTATCAATGGGTAGAACAGATTCACAAAATATTCAGCTCATTATAAACCAGAATAGGCAAAGATCTGACAGAAACACAGAGAAGAAAAGCAAATGGTTTTAAAGAGTCCTGGGAGAATTTCAGTTCTCCTACCTTTGTACAAAAAGAATATCTTAATAGTGCTGCAAAACCTTTGCATTCCCACTGGAGTATAAAAAGAATCAGAACTGCATCTCTAGAAAAAAAGGGTAGTCCTTTTCCAGTTTTAAGGTCAAGACCCTGGCAGATCATCTTGTGTGCTATTCTAATATCTCACACTTTAAGTGGTCATTCTTTACAAGTTGGAACCTCAAGTTGTTTCTATTAGCCTTGCCAAACTGCAGCTGCTAGAAATAAACAAGACAGAAGTTAATTACGCAGAACTAGGCAGCTCGTTCTATCCTATGTACACACACACACACACACACACACACACACACACGGGGGCTTTCTATTTGGACTATTTTATTTTTATGCCACCCTTCTCCTAGGAAGGGACCCAAGGCAGCTCACAAATAAAAACATTTTAGAAGACTTTACAATAAAAGTTTTTAAAACAATTAAAAACATCAAATGAAAACAGTATAAAATGTACTTAAATACTACAATACACACCCCATATTACAAACACCCAACATAAAAGCTATCTATCCATCCATCTATCTATCCATCTGTTTATCCATCTGTCCATCTAACTAAACTTCAGACTATACTTCAGCATCTGTTTAGAGAATCATTCCCCAAAGTCAGTCTCTTCAAAAAGGACAGCTCATCCATGAAAAAAAGATTCCGATGTGTCCACACTGTTTCCAGCATTTCAAATTAAAATCTCAGTAAAAATAATGAATAGAATCCTCTTGGTTTCTTAAATGTACATAAATTTCCCTACAGAACTATTTGGACATTTTTGTCCAGTGTGGAACACATGTGCGTTCAGTTCAAGGTTGCAAAGGTGGAATGAAACAATTGTGCATATAGATGCACAATATTGTGCAGTGCCCTTGGGTATGGCGATGCACATGCAGATCTGCATCCAATTGTGTTATGATGGTCTTCCATACAAGGTTTGTATAGCACAATCCATGTCTCATTCTGTATGTGGGTTGGATCCAGACTTCGGCGAAACAAACTGCCCTGAAGGAGTGGCTTGCTGCCACCCCTTTGAGTGCCAGATTGGGGCCGCAACACCAGAAAAAGGGTGTCCTTGCAGCCACAGTGGCACTTTTCCATGCTCCTTTTGGCATGCAGCATGTGAACACAGCGCTAAAGAAGTGCCATGATGCCACCTGCCATGTGGTTAGGTGGGTGGCATGACACTGGTTTGGGGGTGATGTTGGGGTGTGCATTGTCCAAATGCCATGCCCCCACACCATCCCCAATCCTGTGCTTACTGCCGGTCTGTACAGCCCCCTACTCATGCTTAGAGTAGACCCACTGTAATCTCATAATGCAAAGCAATATCTTCAGATTTTGTTGCTGGGCAAAATTTGTCTTCATACAGTCTGAAAATAGCTATGAAACTTTTGACAACTGGCAGATATGGGCAACCTGACTGAAACTCATAGAAACTCTAAGTTTCAAATAATGAACTTAACTGAGCAATGGAAGAATGGTGCCTGTTTATGGCACCATAGTCTAAAGATGGTGAGTGGGTTGTTTTCTAATATTATTTCTTATGAAAGATATTGCACACATAAAGCTCCTCTGAGTTTTTATGTATCTCCACTCATGAATCAATTAATACTCTGACATTTTGCAAAGGCTCAAGCAAATCCTCATAGTCACAACTTCTTTGGCTATACTTAGTCAGATTGGGCCATTTCATTTTCCAAATAAGCAACGAACCTGTAAATCATTATCAATTTCCTCTGCCCTCCTCTAGCATTTCTTTTTTCAGTGTAGGAATAACTTGCCCTTCTAATAACAGAGGACCTACCAAGTTAATATCTATCGACTTTTTCATCCATAAACAAAATACTTCAGTTATTTCCCCCTCTCTTTCCTTATTTCTAGGAAATATCCCTGAAAATGAAGCATCTCCTGTCCTAGTGGCTCACAGGCTAAAAGAACAGTTGAATAAGCCCAGGGCTTTGGATTTATTAGCTTGACAGGTCTTCGCTAACTATTTTGGTAATGCTTTGACTTCACATAATGGAACTGGGCTGTGCCTCAGATGACTAGAAAGATGAGCATGGATAACAGGCAGGATTCAAAGAAGTGCACCAATGCACCCTCTCTCCAGCCTATATGGACGCACACACCCCACTTCCCTAGTTGGCTTGATGCACCAAACAAATCTGCATTCCACTTGATCTGGAGCAGGAAGAAAATGGAGAATTGTAACCTGGCTTCATAATGATTGCTTACAGAGCTAAGTAAAGCTGTTTCCTTTCTGAGTGCATGTGTCTGTATCTATTACTATTAGTTCCTAGGGGCCAATTTCAGCTTCCAGGTGGAATGCCAAGTAACGTCATTACGTCCAGTGGATTTACTCAAAAACGGCACCACTTTAAATTATCTCATACCCTAAAGAACAAAGCCTAGGAGGATACATGAGGGACCAAGAGAGAGTAGCGAGGGGAGGTGGAGAGAGAATATATATGGGCCAGCTCAAATAACTAAATAAATCCCTGGGTTGTGCTGCTCAGCTCGTAGTTATTCCCTAAATCCTGACTCTCATCATGTACCAAACTACTGTTTGTGCAGATCTTCATACCTTGTCAGTACTCAAGTGTTTCTTTAAAAAAAGAAAAAAGATATTACTGTATTCTTTTATCTTCAATGATTATTTTTATTATTTTTTTTGCCAGCTTGGCCAGCACTGCTGGCAAAAAGCAGGAGCAATAAATCTTAGTCAAGGCATCTCACTGTGGGGTGAATAAGCAGCACTGACGCTGATTCCTTAAAAAAACTCATTTCTTGTAACGTGAGCCCTGCTGAGGATGGTCATGTCAACTTATTAGACTTTTTACTTGGCTGTATCGATTCTGTTCTACACTGATGCGGGCCATAATGCTGGCTAATGTTATTGACGAGCCATCAGTCTTGCAGAGAAGTGTGGGGCTTGCAGCTCTTTCTGAACCACAAAAACCTATCGGTGGACAATGATGGAGGGAAGGGGGGAAAATGCAAGCCAAGCACTCAGGCTGGCTTCATTCACCCTATGATACATTAATGAAAGACATACACTCTGTTGGAAGAGACAGATGTGGCTCTCCAGCAGACATTTATTTATAAAATAATTATGAATGCACAGCCGAGTCATGGATTTTCATTACTGCCAGCATCCAACACCATTTCTTTGTTCATATCTGGCTCTAAATGAAAACCTGGGATGGGCAAAGGGTGCTCAAGACAGATGTCCCGACGGCCCTGCTCCTCCTTTTGTGTTACGCCTGAAAGGTCATCCTTGTCTAAGCACTGTGAATTTTTCCCTGCTCAAAAAAGTGCTTCAGTCATGACCCAGAAGGCCAGCCTCTTTAGAAAAGGCAATGAATTCAGACTTCAGTCTTCCAAATGCTAGAATGTATTCACATTTGTTAGAATTTATATGGCAAGCATTTCTGCAAACCATGTTCTAGAAGACAGTCTATGTAACTGGTCTATGTAACTGAAGTTCAAACTTCAATTAAATAACCTCTTTAGCATGGAAAGTAGTAGTAGGTTTTTTTCCTTTTATCTCGTTTTGTGAAAGAATGATCACAACATAATCAGTCAGTACCACTGAAAAATGAAACTATTGAGCATTAGGAGAGTGTTCCACCAGGTTATTTGTTCAAATTCTAAGGTGGGCAAGATCCACGGCAACATTTAAAAATCTCGGCTAGGATTCACAATCACAGTTACAAAGGTGTACCTCAGAGTTACACATTCATCACTGATTCATATTCACAATCCATATGTATTAGTCTGGGGAATACTGAGGGATCATAAAAGTTCTTCAGTTCTGACTTATCAGGCAGCAGCAGCTGCTGTGAGTGGTGGAGGTCTTTGTCTTGTTGATCACCCCTCTCCCTCCAGTGATCTCCAGTGGGAGGAGGAATTGTAACAGATATTGCTTCTGGCTGTCACACTTGGAGACTTCTGGCTGGGTTTCTGGGCAGGGGAGCACCTAAGAGGCCCCATGCCGGGCCTACCAGGTCCCAAAAGCCCCCATAATAAGACCAAGAGCACCCGTGCCAGACCTAGCAGGCCCCCAAAGCCCCTGCATCAGGCCCAGGAAGACCCATTCTGAGCCTGGCAGGCCCCAAAAGCCCCCATACAGGGTCCAGGAGCGATTGCACAGCCTGAAATAGGGCCTGCGGGGGCAGGGAGCCAACTTGGTGTCACCTTCTGGGGTGTCACCTTTGCTGTCCAAACCCCCCACCCCCAATGATACTACTGGGTCAATTTCTGGGCATTCAGCAGCATAGCAATGAAGGATTTTTACAGTCAAATGTTTCACAATAATATGAACAAAATTATCCCTTGCTTACCTAAATTTAAATGGCTCAGCTGTAGCAATCTTAGGGTATTATGAGTGGAAGGATTGTAAGTGCTGTTTGTTTCTTGTGTTCAGAACAAACATTTGTACTGATGTTTCTTTAGGTCATTCCCAGCCTGGAGGATGACTCGGAGGATGAGCTAGAGCCTCTGAGAAATGAGCCTGCAATTGGGGAGCCTGAGGCAGGTCCTAGCTTTGCTGTAGCAGAGTCTGTGGCCTCTCCAGAGGTTCAGCAGCCAAGTCTGCCTGTGGTCAAATCTGTGGACATAGAGGAGGATCAGACAACTGTGCGTACCTTAAGGGAGTGTCAAGCCAAAAGGGAGGGTTTTTGAAGGTCACAGAGGCTTTATCAGAAACAAGTTGGTAATCACACACACCTGAATGCCTGCTGTCTGCCTATTTAGGGAGCTGGAGCATGTGTGTCTGGTTGCCAGTGATTATCTGACCTTCTTGGAGGAAAGACTCTGGCTTCCGTGGCTTTTTGGACCAAACCCTTGCTTCTTAGACTGCTGACCTATCTTGATTATTTGGAACCCTTGACCTTGGACTGCTTTATCAACCTGCCTATCTGATACCTCAAATCTCGGACCGTTTGACAATTCTTTTGGTAACCCTTCTTCTGGTACTGCCTTTAAATTCAAAGACTGCATTGCTTGCACTTACTTTGCTAGCCAAGGGTTTGTTTGTTTGGGAACTAGGTTGGCCTTATCAGCCATTTGGCTGCTTTCCTGGACACTTTCATTCTACACATATGTCATTTGTACCTGGAATATTCATGTATCTGTCTCGGGCTTCTAATAACAAATAAAATTGATCTTGAAAGTCTGACGTATTCTTAAAATATAACCAAAAAGATAAGTGAATACATCTACCCATCAACCAGAACTGGTCCTTCCATCATTCACGCAGTTGCTAAAAACTAGCCTTGCCTGTACTGTTTCAAGG
This sequence comes from Sceloporus undulatus, assembly GCF_019175285.1. Lineage (NCBI taxonomy): Eukaryota > Metazoa > Chordata > Lepidosauria > Squamata > Phrynosomatidae > Sceloporus > Sceloporus undulatus. The sequence goes on from NC_056523.1 coordinate 234,140,305, forward strand.
ATCCACGAGATACAGCGGGAAAAGGTACAAAGAACACACCCTTCAATAAGAGATATATTTTTATGATGTGCAACCAACTTAACATGTCCTTGGTCCTTCCAAACACTAGTTGATAGTGTGAGCAAACTTAGCTCTCACACCACAGTGACATTTTCTCTCATGTTAATGAATGACAGGCACACGCTCCTATGGAGGGGGTGGTGGAGTTTGAGACACTACTGTGGTGAGAGTAAATCTATTTGTTGTGCCTCACATCAGTTGGAGCAATTCTTTTGACAGGAGCCTCACAGGGGCTGCAATGTGTTTATGTTCAAACCTTGCCCAGTATGTCCCACAGGTTCCCTGAATACATAAGTCTTCCTCTATCCCTATAGACTCTTGGAACATTTCTAAGGCTGCTGTCACACTGTAGAATTAATTGCAGTTTGACACCTCTTTAGCTGTCATGGCTCCATCCTATGGAATCCTGAGATGTTTAGTTTGTTGTGGCACCAGACCTCTGACAGGGAAGGCTAAATACCACACAAAACTACAGATCTCAGAACTCCATATCATTGAGCCATGGCAGTTGAAGTGGTGTCAAACTGTATTCATTCTGCAGTGTAGATGCAACGTTACTTGTACCATATTAATTGAGCATTTTTCTAGCTTCCTAATATGTCCCAGGTTCCTTGAAAAGGCATGTGTGAGCTTGATGGATGAATCTTTCTTCGAAGCTCACATGATACCAAGATATTGTAATAAATACTACCTAGGCATGGTCTTTAAGCCTTTCCAGAACCTTATGCAATTTGATAGGCATAGTCACACAGAGTCATGCTAACGTTGCAACCCATTTATACCTCTCACATCAGACCTTGTTACAGAGAGAATCTTTTGCTGACACAGGTCAAGATCTTTTGCTGATGCGACTCAGAATGGCAATTTTAACGTGGCTGTTCTGTCGGTCAGGCAAAAGAAGTCAAAGATACGTCAGGAAGAGGATGACGTGATAATATAATATTCTCTTTGTTTGATAACAAGTCAGATATTTTACAGCCTACTTTGGTCTTCAGTATGTTGCTGCAGAAAAATATGCTTCAGGGCATTCTCTTTAAAAACTGTATCAACTGTATTTTAATTTGCAGTCCCCATTTCTTCTTTGCTGAAAAAAAAAATGAGGCATGGGATGAGAAAGAGGAACATTTTTTCTCTTGCAAGTTAACTCAACAACAGTGTGCAATATGGTGAGGATTACTCAGGGCTCACACAATGCTAGTAGCAGAGGAATTGTGTCAATTCCTATTGATCTTTCATGAAGGCAGCTTCAATATTCACTGCCTTTAATTTGCTTGCTTCATTTTCTCATTAAGCTAAAGAGTGGCAAGTGTTAGAATTATATGGCACTTTCGCTACCTTAAAGTTGGCAGGTCAGGGAAATCAGACTTGGGCAGAGGAAGGGAACATGAGTTTCAGGAATGTTTGGATGTTCAGATTACATTATTAGCTCAAGATCTGAGAAGATACAGCTGGATATCTTTGGCAAACTGTTGGGAATTATTACTAAATTAGGAAAGAGTCAATGGAAACCAGAAGGAAGAGGAAGGGCTGTGCTCATAGAGCTAGCCTGCACAGTTGAAGATGTCTCTCAAAGGATTTTGCTTGCTCTCACAGGCCAGGGGTGGGGAACCTTTCTTTTGGCCAGTACTGCATTCCCTTAGAAATAATCTAGCAGTGACCAGCCATGGAGAAAACCAGAGCAAAAATGCCCTGTTTTCTCTTTTCCCACTGCTGTTCCGTGCTTCTGCTAAAGGTCTAAACTCATAGATTGCCAAGGACTGCTGAAATTAATCTGAGGAGGTCCCCGTCCCACTTGGGCTGACCTCAGACAAGAACCACCAGTTCCTTTTTAATGTAGGGGCCCAATAGCATGACAAATGTGCTCTGGAGATTGAAACAGCTAAAATATAAAGAGATGTTACTGCATTTTGAAATGCTATCCACTGTGAATGTGGTGGTGTCTGCATGGGGCAGGATACCGAGGAGCAGCCCAGAGTATCCTGACCCTGGAGCTGCTCCAACTCCCCTTGTTTTCTGGGGCCTTCCATAATAATGCCAGGAGGGTGTTTGCATGTGTGTTCCACTGTGCTGCCCAGTACAACTGCTGTGGCAGTAAGTTGTTCCTTCAGAAGCTGAAGAGGACCCCAACGTCAGGGGCATCACTAGGGGAGCAGGCCACATCTGGTGGGTGACACCTAGAAGGGGGTGACACCACTGCTCCCCAAACAGATGCCTTTTAGCAGAAACGGGCTGTGGAGTTCACCTGCTTCCCTTTAAAATGCTTAAGAGATAGTGTGAATGAGATGAAGCTCAGTGGGATGAAAAAGGAGAGTCCTCAAGTGTCAATTTAAAATTTACTTTTTAAATTAATTTTTTAAAATATTTTTTAAAAACATCAAATTGTACCAGTTTTTCACTTTCACCACACAAAACTATGAACATATAAATACATTTAGGCTGTGCATATGATATTGTAACTTAAAGATATAATTTTGCTAGTTGTTTTATGTCACAGCTATTACCATTACATTCAGTGATATATAAGAATTATGATTTATGAGTAACATTGGCGCAAAAAAACATTACTAAGGATTCTGAATGGTGTGGTCTTCAAGGAGGCCAATGGGGGGTGACACCATGATTTACAGCGCTGGGTGACACCAACCCTAGTGACACCACTGCCCAGTGTCAATCACATGGCTAGGCACGCCATTTGACATCAGAGTGAATGCTTGTGGGCTGCACACTGGAAGGTGTTTTAAATAGTTGCCCAACATTAGAACAGAGGGATCTTTTTGAAACAAAAAGTGATGTATTTAAATCCATTATAAGGAGGTATATCCTTGGGTATAAATTGCCCAGACTGTTTACACCAGAGTCAAGGGTTGGGCCTGCATCATCCAGACTCCCTTTTGAGTAGACAGCGATGACCATTTTATTTGGCCTGTGCAAATCCAGGCTAAATCTCTGTCCACTCCATTCTTCCCTCACTGGTATCTCTTGAACCAAGCAAATTCCTGTTGGATTTATAGGCAAGGAGTCTTAACTGGCACAAAATGAAACTCTTGGAAGAGCAAAGAGAACCATTTTGGTTTTTCAAATGATATGAGAATGATCTGAAACCCTGTACTTAGTGCACATTTTGTCATTGTTAAGAGAAACTGTAAATATTTTTGGACTTCGTTAATGCACATTTTGCCATTATTAAAAGAAGCTGTAAGTATTTTTGGATCTCCAGCTCCCTTTACTATAGACCATTGCCATTCTAGTAAAAGCTCTACCCAACTAAATGCAATGCATGGGAGACTTACCAGTTGGAGGGGGTGGCAACCCTAATCCAGGAGTGGGGAACCCTTCTTTTAGCCAAGACTCTTCTTTTTGTAAGATCAGGTTCATAGCTTGGGGGTGCTCTTGGACTCAGTGCTGCTCCTGGAAAGCCAGGTTGCTGTGGTGGCCAGGAGCAACTTTTGCCTATCTTTAGCTGATGCACCAGCTGCACCTTTTCTTGGGGAAGGCAGACCTGGCCACACTGGTCCATGCCTTGGGTGCAGTACAGACTTCCCAAAAAAGACGGCTTGCTGGTGCCTGTTTTTCCGCCAGAGGGAAGCTGCAGTGGCCAAAAAGCGGGTTCTTTTGAAGCCGTGGCAGTGGCGTAACAAGTGCACCACTGGCACACATGTTACATAAGTGTCACGCGGTGCTGTGCAGATGCCACACAGTGCTTACGTAATAATGGTGGCACCTATGTATACAGGGCGCCACCATTGTTGCACCTTCTTAACGTGTGAGGGTTGCAGGGCGTGTGGGCGCGCCACCCCCAGGCAACCCCTAGCACATGATGAGGGCGACTAAAATGCCTATTTGTACCGGGCCTTAGCTGCAATTCAAGGTGTTGGTGTTGACCTGCAAAGCAACTTGGGTTCAAGATATCTGAAAGACTGTCTCCTCTCCTGAGTCTACCAGGAATGTGAGATCTTCAAAGGAGGCCCAAACACCTTGTAAAGTTAGATTGGTGGCTATACGTAAGAGGGTTTTCTCTGTAGCAGCACCTTGACTGTGGAAGTTAGGCTGGCCCCATCTCATTTAAGTTTCCTGCAGGCAGCCCAAACAGTGCTGTTCTGCATGGCATTTGGTGTTTGAAATTGCTGATTAAACTGTTGCAAAACCGGATTCTAGGAGTGTTTTTAGTCTGTTTTTAGGAGCTTTTAGGAATATTTTAATGTGTTTTTAAATGTTTTTACCTTCAAGATGAAGAAAGTGTACTATGAATGATGTAAAAATGTAATGATGTAAATATTATGTAAAATAACAACAACAACAAATGTTTTTATCTTTGTATTGTTTTAATTGCTTTTATTTGTTCCTCATCTTGAGACTCCCTTGTGGGAGGCTGGGGGGGGTGATACAGAAATACTTTAAATAAATAATAAATAAATAATAAATGATAATAACTTTGTATGCTTGTTACATGGGACCTCATTATATTTCAGAACCTTCGAGTAAAATCTTGGAGGTTAATATTTTAATATGCAGTCTGCTCTAATAAGGATAAAAACGTTAAACTCTATCTGTTCAGCTATCCACAGGAGATAGTACTGAAATAAATGGGAACTGAAGATCTTTCTTTCCTGCAAGAGTGATTTAAGAGGCATATTGAAACAGAACATGGCGGCATGCGGGCAAGAATGTTTGAATATGGGATACAGAGATGTCTTCAACTGAAATTTCAATTGAAATTTCCCAATACACACAGCAATGTCTGACTGTTAAAAACATAACTCCTTAACTAAAGTGGTTTTCCTTGGTTGCTCTGTTACAGCCATGTACACTCATGGTTCATTTGGAAGCCACAAGCTAAGACAGGCTTTTGCCTGAGACTGCTGGGAAGTGCTAAACTCCATACATTCATCTGAATTTATTGAATACAGGAATTGGACAGGAGACATATTGTAGATACGGCAATATGTCTCCCAATCCAAGATCTCAGCCTTTACCTAAAATAAGGGTGCACACATTAATGGTACTAGAGCATTTTTTTATCCGTGGAAATGAGACTGTGCACTGAATTTATAAGCAACTGGTGCACAAAATTAGCTTATCTTGCTTCAGTGCAGAAAGTAGTTGTCTCTGATAACCTGTCGGGAAAAGCAGATGTACTTTTATATCTATCACTTAAATTTTTGCCATCTGGTATGATCTGATATGAACAGAAAACAAATGCAGAGATCACTGTCTATTTTTACACCGAGAGTACAAACTGAATGCTGCCTTTTAAAAGAAAGTCACTTTCTATACTGTAGTATCTGTGTTGTACACACTCTTTCCTTTTGCTCTACTTTTCTCTCCAACATGCATGGGGTATTCATGTTTGTTAGTTTTGAAAAACTGTCGAAAGATCTGGCAAACGGAATCAAGCTGGTTTAATAGTGAACACACACGAGGGGAAAGATGGCTCTTTCATAGCACTTTCGACTCCATTTTTAGAAACAGGTATTGTCTATTTCCAACCTGGACCTGGGAGAAAGTAATGCGGGTTGAGACACCTCACAGGTCTCGACGGAGGGATTCATAACTGATAAAATGGCACACCTGATCTACAAAATATAAAGTTGCCTAGATATAGCCTTGAGGGAAAGGAATATCTTCTCTCTCTCTCTTGCTCTCATTTCTTTTTTTTAAAGATAGCTTTGAACAACTTCAGAGAGATTTCTCCAGTAGAGGAGCACAGATGACTTGAGGTGAAAGAGATGTTGGTGTCATCTGCACAAAAATGAAAAGGGGAGTGAGAAGAAAGATAGTTTTCTTCAAATGCCCCCCCTCCCATTTCTCTCTTTTTCAGGGAAAAGGAAAAGAGCAGCGAAAAAACCCCAAAATCACACAGGATGTCAGAGCAAATGCAGGGAAGGAAACCAAACAGAACATCCCCCTTCCCCCAAAAAAGAAACCCTGTAATGTTTTAGGAGGGCTTATTAGAGTGAAAATGAAGTGTCACGCTGAGATTGGCTTCAGAAATGATATCTTCTATTCAAAAGAGCCCTCACCCAGTAAACCTCTTTTAACAACTCCCTTCAGATGAAATATAAAAATTAAAGACATTTACAACCCAGCTTAGTAGCAGATGTAGTCCTATTGTTAGGCTTTAGATCAAAAGGTGAGCTGCCCCCCTCCCCTCTTACCCCCAACAAGAATGGAGTTATGGAGCAATTGTGAAACTCTCACAAAAATAATAAAAATATAGGAAAGCAAGCAAGAATGGATCTTGGATGTCGGACAAAATATGAGGCTTTCTTTTCTCTTTGAATACTTTTTCCCATCCTCTTCTTTCCCAGACTGGCTTTGTTCTCCTCCACCACCACCCAACCTATTTAGTTCAAAAAGGAAAGCTGGGGATGGGGAGGGGGGATTCATTTTTGTTCCTGAATGCTTTTCACATTTTGTAATCCTTTTTTCAGTCCCATGCAAGGCTATAAAATAAACACCCCAAATCTGCTCTACGAGGGACAGAAAATAAATCATGCTAATACACTAGGACTGGCAAAGACGCATACACCACCAATTTTAAAAACTGTGAAATATTGAGGCTGTTCTACAAAAAGTGGCGGATAAAAATAAATGAGATTGTTTGGAACATTGATGTTGACGATTGGCATGTTTTCTAGTTCAATATCTGTTAGAAATTTGCTTTGTAAAAAATATATGAAATGTTGAAAATGTTTTAAAGGTATGAAATATACCCCCTTCCTCCCATTAATAAACTGACTTTTTAAAAAACTAGTTCTTTAATACTGAACTATATTTCAGTGGCTAGGAAATTCTAAGTGTTGTAAAAAAAGTTACTTTTCCTACTTTTAAATGATTTCATCCCAAATATGTTTACACTGAAAATGGTTTCAATCAGAAATCCCAGAAGTCATGTTGATAAAATGCTGAGTATCCCTCCCCCTCAACTAGGGATGGGGAGAAACATCTCTCCATACTCTCTCTATAGGTAAAGAAGGCTGTCTTCACATGCTGAGATAGACCATCCAGGATTTCCGAAGCCCAGTGTGAGACTATGGGCTAGTCTACACATAGGTCTACTATGCGAATTGGCAAACATTTTCGCACATTTGCATTGATCATTAATTGCCTTTACTTTCCAGTGCAAATTTACATCTATTTGCATCAGTTCACCCTCCCTCTGTTGAAAATGCACATCCGTTTGAATACCTGCAAAACAGACAAGCAGCTAAATAGTCAAAAATTAGCATTTCTGCAGATTTCAATGGATACTCCAGTAAAAACTGTGAAGCTTGTGGCTCTGGTCCTATCAGCTCCAGAACTCACTGTTTTGCTAATACAAGTGAAGGCCATTCTGTAGTTGGTGAAGAACTGGGAAGGAGTCATGGAAGTGTTTGGCTATGCCAGCAACTCCATTTCTTTACTCACACCTTTCCACCAGGCTCTGACTGTTCAAGAATGGCTGTTCAGTGGGGCAATCACAACAAAACAGTATATCAGGGGTGTGTGGAGGATGGAAGTTCAGTGAAACTTGCTTCCTAGTACAGTTGTCCCTCCATATCCACAGATTCTTTATCTCCATATTCAACCATCCATGGCTTGAAAATATATATTTTTAAAAAACAAACAAAAAGTAAACCTTAATTTTGCCATTTTATATAAGAGACTGGGGCCCTGTACAGACTGGCAAAAAGCGCCGGCCTGTAAGCAGAACCACGGCACAGTGCGCACTTTGATTACACACCTCTGGTGCTGCATCCAAATAGAACAGCATCAAAGGAGCGTCATCATGCTGCGTGGTGGAGGCTATAGCACCCTTTGAGGGCAGAAAAAGGAGCTGGTTTTTCCACCTCCTTTTTATGCTCTACAGAGGCCAGATTGGTGCCACAGCATGAGGTTGCCGTAGCACCAAGCTGGCCAGTAAAGTGGTAGCTGCATGCCGCCCCAAAGGGGCGGTCAGTATAGCCCAACTATTTTACCATTCCACTGTATTTAATGGGACTTGAACATCCACAGATTTTGGTATCCATGGACATCTTGGAACCAAATCCCAGCAGATACAAAGGGTTCACTGTAGATCTGTTCAAGGTTGTAGTCTAATGGATAATTTTCCCTTTGCATCATTCTGTCTAACTTCTGTCCAGAGGAAAACATGGTCGCTGGGAGGTATGCTTCTTTATTTCTTGACAGACATATTCTGAACAGAGCTTTGTGGGATTATGATTTCCCAATTTCCTTGGCCAGCATGACCAATGGCCATGGTAATAGTGGGATTCTGTAGGTCATAGTTCAAAATAAGAAAGAAAAGAAAGAAAGAAAGAAAGAAAGAAAGAAAGAAAGAAAGAAAGAAAGAAACTTTTCCAAACTCTGACTCAGGCCTGTATTCTTTGTCATTCCTCAGCACTGTGCTAGTGTGAGTAATTATCTAGATGGAGTAGAACACCAAGATCCATTGTGCATTGTAGAGTAGCATAACAGATTGGTTCTCATGCCATTTATGTGACGAGTGATAGATTCCCCTCCCTTTGCCATGTACAGGGAAACATCAGTTTAGAAAACCAGGCTTACCATAGTAAAAAAAAAAAATCAGAAAAGCTTTATTCATCAACAACTGATGTTGTGTTTTCAGGACTGAGTTGTTGTTGTGTGCCTTCTAGTTGTATCTGACTTATGGTGACACTAAGGTGAACCTATGACGGGGTTTTCCTGGCAAGATTTGTTCAGAAGAGGTTTGCCATTACCTTTCCCGGAGGCTGAGAGCATGTGATGCCCAAGGTTACCCAAGGGTTTCATGGCCGAGAGGGGAATTGAACCCTGTCTCCAGAGTCATAGTCCAACACTCAGACCCCACACCACAGTGGACTGAGGGTCCACCATAAATACAGTACAGTTAAAACATATCATAATTCATATTTTGAGTGTGTGGTACCTCCTTTGACCAAAACCCAAACAGATTCCTTTCCTCTTTTTTCCCATAGTCACTCCTCCTTTGACCCTATGCCATTCATTTTCATAGGACTGACTTTGGAACTCCAGACACAGTCTTTCCTTCCCTTTTCCCCACCTGCTCTTTAAGAACCACAAGAATGTGAACAACAGCCCTGATAATTAACTTGTGACTATGGTTCCCATTATCCATATCAATTACTATATTATACACAAGCAAAGCATAGCGGTATATAAATAAAACAAATTATTAAAGCAATGGCTGTGAACTTGACCATATTCATCATGGCAGATAAGCTGAAAGACCCAGCTCCTATCACCCCTCAAAAAAGAAAGGTGGCCACCATTCTTAATTATATTGCTTGATTATTCATACAGTGGGCCCTTGGTATCCACTGGAATTTGGTTCCTGGATTTTCCATGGTTACCAAAATCCATGAATGTTCAAGGCCGGTCCATACAGTGTGCGCCATGATTACACACCTCTGGCACTGCATCCAAATAGCACAGCACCAAAGGAGTGGATGTTCAAGTCCCATTAAATACAATGGCATAGTAAATTGGGATCCCTTTTGTAGAATGACAAAATCAAGGATTGCTTTTTGGAATTTACTGTATATATTCATGTATAAGTCTATACTTTAACTCATATATATATATATATGAGTTAACCATCCCCGGTGAATGGCAAGTTTCATCCTTTAGACTCATTGGCCTGTTACAGACTGCCAAAATAAAGCTGCTTGGGGTCTCTTTGGAGGTATGCTGTTTAAATGATGTATGCATCCTAAGAATCCGGAAGCTGCACCAAAGCTGCACTCCAGTGCTTAGGAATGGAGTGTGGCTTTGGCGCGACCTCCGGACTCTTAGGACCCATGCATCATTTAAATAGCATACCTCCAAAGAGACCCGAAGCAACTTTATTTTGGCAGTCTGTAACAGGACTTTGTTACACACTCCTAAGTTTTACCCTTAGTATCAAAATACTGTTTAATGTTCTTCTTGATGCATTCCCTCCCTTGTATTCAGTACTCATAGAGACCAGATTTTCTATACTAATGTAACTATAGTGCTCACAGAAGGAGGAACCTTGCATATTGCAACCTTAAGAGTATTACGTATTTTTAGAAACAAATCTGCACATTGGCCAAGCCTCGTTGACTGCCTTGAATGTGTACCCAAATGACATCTAATGACTGAATTTCAGAGCTCGCATCACCATCATCACTGAGTTTTCATCCCATCATTGTTAGTGGTTCATTCCCCATTTTTCCTCTTCAGTAAAGAAGATAGTGAGGTAAGCGAAGGGGCCATTAAGATGTTTATCTTGACCATTATTAAGAATGTTATTACTCTTAAAATAAAACCTAAGGGGACCAGCAGTACTTTAAATTGCAGTAAGAGGCAATTTTTGATTACTGATAAGTTAAAGGAAAGGTGTATTTTAAAACATTCATTATGTTAAGCACAGAGTGCATTAGGGTAGTCTGTGTAAAGAAAAGATTCCATATTCAAGACAGCAATATTTTTTAATCCAGAAAAGTAAATTGGTAAGAAAAAAAGGATGAGTCCTCAAGACTCTAGTAATGCAACAAGCATATCTCTGGATACAGCTTGAAGTAATAAAATACAAAATATTGTATTTTTATGTTACCTGGATCCAAAGTTTCCTATGAAGCACATTTTCCTATTTGGCCAAATTAGAACTACCTATCTTATTTTATTTTTTGGAAATCCAGCTATTAGTAATCACTATAGACATTAAAGTTATTGTGTGGAAGGAGTTCAAGGCATGGGACAGAAGTTTTAGTTTCCATGTAGCAGCTGATATGTAGCATTCAGCTCTTAGTTGCATTTGGAATATTTTCTTCTACTGTTTAATTTAAGGTTAACTTCTTTTTTGTTGTTGTTGTGTGCCTTCAAGTTGCTTCTGACTTATGGCAACCCTAAGATGACACTATCATGGTGTTTTGGGGGGCTGAGAGGGTGCAACTTACCCACGGTCACCCAGCAGATTTCCAGGGCCAAATGTGGAGTGTTGACCCCTTGATTATTTATTATCCATGGGGAATTATTTATTTCCTGGATGTAACTAAGTACTTGAACTCATGTTATGCTTCATGCGATCCTTCAGAAAAAAATAAATTTGGGTAGCTCTTTCAAATTTTTCTCTCATAACTTCATTTCTAAATTTTAATTGGTTTCATCCAAACCCGGACTCTGGCATATAGAGAGAGTTCTGTCTGCATAAGTATACTTTCACAAAATTAGGGAGCAATCTTATGTGTTGTTGTGTGCCTTCAAGTTGTATCTGATTTATTACAAGCCTAACGTAAACCCATCAAGGGTTTTCTTGGCAAGATTTGGCCATAGGGAGGTTGCCTTTGACTTCTGCTGAGGCTGAGAAAGTGTGACCCAAAGTCATCCAGAACTCTCCATGGCAGAACAGGGATTTGGCCAGTTCTCCAGAATCATATGGTGCATCTACACTGTAGAAATAATGGAGTCTGAAACCATTTTAAGTGCTGTAGCTCCATCCAATGGAATCCTAGAATTTGTAGCTTTACAAGATCTTAGCTTTTTCTGCCAAAGAGTACTGGTGCCTCACAAAACTACATATCCCAGGATTCTGCAGGATGGCACCATTGAAGTTAAAGTGGTGTCAAACTGCATTATTTCTACAATGTAGATGCACCTGAAGTCCAATAGTCAAACCACTATACCATGCTGACTCACCTGGGAGTAGTTACCACTGATTTCAATGGAACTTACTTCTGAGTTGACATATATGGGACTGAACTAAGAATTATTAAAAATTGTAAGAAAAATGTCAAACAGATTGTAAATACAATGTTTCACTAGAAGTGGGTTGTGCTGGTCCAATCCAATATCCTTTTTTGAGAAGAACTGGTTTACAGTCCAGGGAAATGCATTCAACTAACCCAGTCTATTTGGTTTTCAGCAAAGCATTTGATACAGTAGTACCACATGGGAAATTACTATCTAAATTGGAATAGATGTGGAAATAGATATAGTAAAATGGACAGGAAGTGGTTAAACATAGAATGTTGTCATGTTAAAGAGATTGCTAGAAGCTGGAAAAAGTGAGTACAGTACTAGAACTTCTTAAGCAAAAGTATTTTTGGAAAGCCTTGAAAAGATTTGGATTTGTTTTCAGTTTCATTGTTGTTGAAAAACATTTCAGTGGCTCATTGTATTTTTTCTTTTATACCACTCTACAAATGTTTGCTCTGCAGGCTGACTTTCTTATCTTTGCTTAACTTTCTTTCTATTCCTATCTAATGTCTAATCTCATGTGGGTTATAGCTATCACTTGAAAAATTATGTTCTGAAGACACTTTTCCATCCTCTCCAACATTTCTTTTTTTTAATGGCTGGGGTCCATGTTGTCCCACCTCCTTCTCTATTGAGAGCTTATGAGTGGGGCCACTAGAACTGGTACTGCCTCTGTTTTCTTTCCTTCTTCCTTCTTCCATGGCAAGGAGGGTTCAGCCAGAGTTGTTGTGTGTGCCCCTGTGCTTTCACAGGGGAGTCCCAGCACTGGAGAGCAGCCATAATGATGGCCTCTTTGAAAAGACAGTGTCCTCCTAAGACAATGGCGGATATATCTTGCTCCTGGACCACCATCCCCAAAGCTTTGTTGCTGATCTCCTTTCTGTTGTTTGAAGACCTTGGTTTTGTTGTTGTTGTTGTTGTGTGCCCTCAAGTCATTTCTGACTTATGGAGACTCTAAGATGAACCTAAAATCATAGAACCATAGAATCATGGAGTTGGAAAAGACCTCAAGGGCCATCCAGTCCAACCCCCTGACATGCAGGAATAGACAATCAAAGCACCCCTGACATATGACCATCCAGCCTCTGTTTGTAAACCTCCAAAGAAGGGGGCTCCACTATCCACACTATCCATGTGCCCATGTTGAACAGCTCTTAATTTGGAAGTTCTTCCTAATGTTTAGGTGGAATCTCTTTTCCTGTAGTTTGTATCCATTGCTCTGTGTCCTAATTTCTGAAGCAGCAGAAAACAAGCTTGCTCCATCTTCAGCATGACATTCCTTCAAATATTTAAGCAGAGCTATCATATCACTCCACACCCTTCTCTTCTTGAGGCTAAACCTATCACAGCATTTTCTGGGCTGAGAGTGTGTGACTCACAGAAGGTTTCCATAGCCAGGCAGGGAATTGAATTCTTATCCCCAGAGTTGTAATCCAACACTCAAACCACTACACCACACGGTTGCTTATGTTACCATCTGATGTTGCTGAAAGTACAGTGCCACCCTGGCTTTGCTGAGTATGCAGCTCAGCACTGCTGCATCTCAGGTCCAGGCCATACTTTCATGTTTACTGCTGAACTGATGTTCATATTAAGAAATAGGACAGAATTTTCTCCTTGTATAGGGCAATGCTGTTTACAGTATATTTCCAACTATATTATGCATCTCAATTTGTTTATCCAAACCTGAACTCATTCTTTGTGAAAGCTTTAGTCCTCAACACTTGCTTATATTTAAAAGAAAACTGAAAAATATTGAAAACAAATTGAGGTGTGTGGGCTTTTTTTTTTAATCACAGCTCAGCATTTGGTAAATTGAGGTTGCTCTAGGGAAATAAGTCTTGGCTCAGGGAATCCTTGAGAGGATACAGAATGTAAATGGATTTGGGATATTCTTTCCATGTACAGAAGTAGCAATAACTCTGGTGACAGGACATTTGTATCCACACATCACATTTGATGAAAATATTTCACCAGGGAAGTCTACCTCTTATCACCTCATTTGGTCTCTTTTGTTTTACTGTGTTACTTGTCTGGATTCGTAGTAAACTTCACCTGAAACGCAGCTGGAAGGAGTTGGTTCACTCCAGGTTAAGGAAGGTCAGAATATAAATTGATGCCAATACATAAGCTATAGGAGAAACATGCATTATATTATTAAACTCCATACATCACAAGCAGAAGTAAATACCTTACTTGGGGGATTTGAACTCCTTCACAAGGAGCTAGATCCATCAACTTCTAAATCAGGTACATCAGCCAGTGAATAAAAAATGTCACCTTTGAATTAGATGGCATTAAACACATCACCTATTGAGTCAAAGGCTTCACTCTTGAATCAAATGCTGCACGTCACCCAGTAAATCATGCAAATATTACTCACACTGCACAACAAACAGAAGTGTCATCAATCTGTTAAATAAGTGACATGTTAAAAACTGCCCTGGCAGTCAGGCCATTACTTTGGAGGGCCAAATTCAATCTGTCAGTCACTAGCCTTGATAAATCAGCTTTTTCTGTACAGGCTGCACTGTGCTCTTTGGATTTCTTGATCTTATTGTATTGTTTTCCATCATGTGCAGAGTTAACTTACAAGTTACTTTCTTGGATCATAGTTCCCAGAATCCCCTAGCAACAGGACCAGTTGCAATCTCAATAGGGTAACTTTTTAAAGCTCTTTCAGGTGGAGCCAAAATTGCTTGTCCCCCTCATGGGGCCATTTAGCTCCCACAAAAGAAAGGAGGGTTTTGTGAAAATTTCAAGGAGTTAGAAGAAATGACGGAGACAGAAGTTTAGTTCTTTTTTCTTTTAACTAGCAAGCACAGCTTTGTGGTGCTAGAAGTGGCAGTCGAGGGTGTGTGTGTGAGCCAGTGCAATACCATCCCTTGCTCACATTTTTTAGAAGTAAAAAAATAATCAGCCACCATAGTTGAGAGTATGCCATTCAAAGAAACAACAAGCAAACTACCTAGAGTACATCTACACTGTGGAAACAATGCACTTTGACACCACTTTCATGGTCATGGTGATGTCATACCAAATCCTGGGGTTTGTAGTTATGTGAAGCACCAGCATGCTTTGGTAGAGAAGGCTAAAAACTTTGTAAAACTACAAATTTCAGGGTTCTGTAGAATGGGGCTACAGCCACTGGCTGAGCCATCTAAGCCCCCCACCCATGACTCTTTTAGGCAATTGGGCTGTTTTGTGCCATATGCTTGATTCTGGGTCTCCTGAACTATCCCTGCTGGCTCAGATACAAGGGGTTCTATTGCCCCCTCAGTACTGAAATTAGCATCAACAAATCAGAGATGCTCTTTACTCCCTTCTATCAGATGGTAAAAAGCCTCAGGGCAGTCCCAAATTATTCTTCTTCAAGGCAAGGCAAGGTAAGGCAAGGCACTCAATGTTCATCAATCTGCCCTTCTTATTGCAGCCCTCCACACTACAGCCCCACAGGGTCAGGACTCATGATGGTGCATTGTTTGGTGGGTAGTCAGCAAAAATCAGGTGCCCCCAACTTGCAGTCAGTAGTGTCACTATGTTTGGCATCACCGGGTGCGGTAACTCATGGTGTCACACCCTCCATTGGTCTCCGCCTGTACCATACCACACAGAATCCTTAGTCATGGTTTTTTGGTACTGTTACTATATTATTACTGAATATAATGGTAATAGTTGTGACATAAACAACTAGCAAAATTAGAATTATATCTTTAAATTACAATATCATATGCACAGCCTAAATAGATTCACATATACATAGTTTTATGTGGATGAGGTGAAAACTTCATAAAATGCAATGTTTTCAAAGAATTTTATGAAAAAAATTTAAAAAATGAAATTTAAAATTTAAAAGCCGGAGCCTCCCCTTTCTCCTCCCATTAAGCCTTACCCCACTAACACCACCTCTTTAGCATTTTAAAGGGATGCAGTGAAATGCCACAGCCCATTTCTGCCCAAAGGTGGATGTTTGAGGAGCAGTGGTGTCACCCCCACTTTGGGTGTCACCTAGTGTGGTTTGCACCCCCCACAACCCCACAATGATGCCACTGCTTGCAGTTGGACCTACCACTGCATACAGCCCATAATGTTTACAACGTATGAATATTTGTTTCTAGCCAGGCCTAGAAGGCCTTTGGTCAGACAAGATTATATATGATTATTTTACAGAGATACTTTCTCATAACCTCCTTCCATCCCCAACATTTCAGACTGTGGTCAAGATGCAAAAGTTATTAATGGGGGGAAATGCATGAGCTAGGAGAGGGTGCAGCAGGTTGCTTATGTCTGAGTTTACATGAAAGTGCAAGTTTCCACCCTCTCCCCTTCTCTCCTTGCCTCTCCTTTCCTCCATGCTGAGTTGAGAGCTAACTAGTTTTGCACTTGGGATTCAGTCTGCAGCAACTGAAGTAGGCTGAAGACAAACGGAGACTTGAGGGGAGGAGAGAGAGATTGGGATATTTTAAGGAGCTTAAAGAAATCAGAAACTAATTAGGACAATTAGAGGGTCCTGAATATATACTGGCACTGAATATACTGGCACTGATGAAAGATTAGCAACATTAATTAAAAATAATAAAGTTGTATAAATTGAATCCCATATAAATAAGTTTAGAAAAAAGAAGCTTCACTATTTTAAATTTAATTTCCAATGCAAGATTCTAAAACAATTGCCACTTCAGTAATAAACACTTAGAGTACATCTACACTGGCCGAAGTAATCCAGGTGCAGTCCAGAGTATTCTGCTCTGGAGCTATCTTGGATTCACTATGTGAGCACTACACATACCAACCCAAGTGGTGCGAAGATGTTTTGTAGTCTAGATGGCCAACTGGAACAATAACATATAGTTATTGGTGCTCTGTCCTCCTTGGGGCCACCATCACTGCTGCCCCACAGTTTCCTGGCTGTGCTTTTCTGGAGATGATGGCCTGTTACAGACTGCCAAAATAAAGCTGCTTCGAGTCTCTTTGGAAGTATGCTATTTAAATGATGCATGGGTCCTAAGAGTCCGGAGGTCGTGCCAAAGCCACACTCCATTCCTAAGCACTAGAGTGCAGCTTTGGTGCAGCTTCCAGTTTCTTAGGATGAGTGCATCATTTAAACAGCATACCTCCAAAGAGACCCAAAGCAGCTTTATTTTGGCAGTCTGTAACAGGCTGTTGTTTCTCATTAGATCAGAACAGAGTTCCCAGCCATGTGATCAACAAGGAGGGAGGCTTTCCTTCACTGATCAGTAAGTGAGACAGAAAATTGTGATGTTTGCCAGCACCAATCTGCCCAATGGGTGATTGTGACTTGCCAACAACTGGATCGCCCTGAATCCAACTTCATCCAGCTGTCCACACTTCAAAAACAGCAAGATCACCCTGGAGTTTCCAGAAGCTCCAGGGTAACCTGTGGGTTTTCTTAAATTGGTTAAAAGAAGCTGTTTTGCTGTGTAACTGGTCATATGTTATCTGAACTGATCATACCAGGTTCAAAATAAGTATAGTTTTTTTCTCCTTTTGTAGACATTAGAGTGTCTTATCTTCTTGCATTGGTAGGATGACATAGTCACAATGGTGGCTATGCCCAGAGGTTGTGACATTTCCCAGGCACAATGCTCAGAGTGCTTTGTCTTAAGTATCAGTTCTCAAGCAGAGAAATAACCAAGGCATTAATAATACTTGTAGTGGCTATATTTAATTTAGGAATTTGAGTGGTGGGATGATTTCTTGGGTCTAGGGCAAGGAAGGCTGACCATTGATATTGGACTACAACTTCTATGATCTCTTACCATTGCCTATGCTGGCAAGGACTGTGAGAGATGCAGTGCAACAACAGCTGAAGAGAATAATTGTTCATCTCTGGACTGGGGTGGGACTGAACATGTCTCCTAACCTACCCAGTAGTCCTTTAGGAACATGCAAAGATTTCCCCGGGTTTATACCTGAGTCATAATTAATGACACAGAAATCTGGACACATTGTGGAAAGTCTTAGAAGCTAAATAGCCTGTGGATATAAAGATACTGTAAAGCAGCATTGCTAGAATCGCCCAGCAGGGTTTCATCTGAGACACTGTTTGAAACCAAGGTATTTTTCAACAGAAAGGAATGAGTGAAAACAGCCTTGTATATAACTGCAGGACTTTCCAGTACTTCTGAGTTGGAGCCAAAAGGGTGAAGACTACAGAAGAGTGAACTCGAAAGAGAAATGGAAGAAGGATTGATGTGGAATGGGTCAGACCAAAGTGCAGTTCTTCCATTAATCTCATGGGAATATGAAATCAATGAGTGAACAATTATGCAGTCCAGAATTCCACTGACAATTTGATTGTAGTTGTAGAAAAGTGAAAAAATAAATAAATGAAAGAACAGCTAGATGGAAGACAGGGTTGTTTTTTGGTGGGGGAGACCAAATGAACTCATAATAATGGTCATGAGTATAGAGGAATCTGCCATTTGTAGATGACTTTATGTGAGGTTTCATGCAATTGAAGAAAGACCAAACAGAGCCTATAAAATAGTTTTGGGAAGTAATGTATTAATTTATTCATTACAGTATTTACAAAGTAGCCCATTTCTGGTAGTCATCATGCTGGGAAAGGTTAAGTTGCTGTTTTATTTGTTGGACTCTTTGTTACTTTCCTATTAGTCTCTTTTACTTTCATAAAAGGAAACTCTGTGGCACTCAAGTTTTTTACCCTTCGGACCCCCTTTACATCTACATGCAGACTCTCTCCCCACCGCCTTGATGTAGTATATGAATAAAAATATTTTAGTTTGGGTGCATATTTTCCTTTAGACATTCATGGATATTCATATTTTAACATTTTATAAGGAAATAACATTGTTCCAATTAGAACAGTTTTATTAAGGAAATTCAAATATGTAACTCAACTTGTGTAAATTTTACACATAAAAAGTTTGGGAGGAAGAAGAGGAGGAGGGATTGGGGCCTCCAAGTCTTGTGCCCCCCTTGAGCAATTCTCAACTTCCCCCCTCCCAAGGGTCCCGTCCATGGTTTGAGAACCACTGGCATAAACCTTCAACACTCCATCCACAATCTTCTTTAAATGCCCCTTAAAAGCAGCTTTGCTAAATAACTAGAAACAGTTACTCAGTATACAAGTAAATTAACTTTGCTCTTACTTGTTACATTGCTTTTTAAATGTATTTGTGTTACATCCTTGTCTCCACCCCCACCCCACCCGCAGTAACTAGTTACGGGTAACAACTGTGCTTGTAAATGTGTTGCTTCAAAGAACCATGCTATGCATTATTATAAGTCTCAGCTTGGAAATTTTTACTTCTTTTGGAATATGATTCCCAGGGATTATAATTCGGAAGTTGTCATGTTTCCAAGCAATAGGCAGAGTTTTCAGAAAACATGATTAAACCAGTGACAGTCTGAAGAAAAAGTAATAGTGAGGCCTCCAATCTGGGTATGTTCCTGGGGGAATATATGTATTCCCAGCCTCACTGTGTAGTAGCTGGAATAGGGTGGGGGATTTGATGGTTTTCATCAGGAAAACTTCCTCATTGTCAGACTTGATATGATCCACAGCAGTCACTTCTTTACAACAAGCTCTTCTGGATGGCGTAGCATTATTACCGGAGTCCTTTGGTTTTGTAATTTGAGCACTGCTCAGGCTATAGTCAATAATGCAATTCCCTGGTAGGCATCCATAGAGAGAAAACCTGTACTGCATGTATCGTGCCTGGCAAAATCTTTTCTACTCATACTATAGAGAAACAAAAAGAAACCCCAGGCGGTGAAGTCCTTAATGAGAATGGCCTGAGCTCTCCCATCCATTGTCATCCTTGTGACAATCATTGTAAAGAGGTATTGAAAACAAGACATCCAAATTTCAAAGCCCAGTCGGCCGTAACAGACAGAAGTTGTACGCTGTACTCCTTAACCTTTGAAATATTCTGTATTTTTGAGTGGCTGGCTGTTCCACCTTTTCTCTTCCCTCCCCTCCCACTCACCCCCACTAGGTTCCCAAGGCTGTAAAAATGGAAAAGAACAGGAATCAGTCAGCCAGTCAATCCAATTACAGTGTATAGAGACTACTGCTGTCTTTCAGAGAGGGCATGAGTGGAGAATAGAAAAGCCTCATTTGTGCGACAAAGGTTACAGTGGGGGGAGAGAAAGGACAAGCACAACAAGAATTCTTTCCCTTGCCCAATGGCTGGAACAAAAGTGGGGGAAAGTGAAACCATTTTGTCATGATCTATTTAGGCCGTACCTGTGTTAGGACATTGCAGACCTCTTGAGCACTCAGGCTTGGAGTGTTACCTGTTCGGGGCAAAATTAATAAATTGAGGCACTGAAGAAATTAAATTTTCATGGATTTCAAGATAGTCTTAGACACCTATGCTATTTCAGAACCATTCATATTCACACAGTTTTGAATGTTACCTCAATTCTTGATCAGTGAAACGATAGGTGGGCTCAGCCATTCATATCATCAGTGGGACACAAGGCATCCTCTGGAATGTATGATGTTACTGGAAAAGGTTGCTCTCCTTAATATATGTGGCTGATTTGTGCTGTGTTACGAAGATAATGTAGCCTTTCCTATTTATTTTCTAAGCTGCAGGCAAAAGTCATATGCGTCAAGATACAAGGAAGTGTCTGTAGTAAATATTTCCATTTTAGACAGCATGATAAACACCATGGGGTGTGTATATGTTCAGTAAGTAGTTTTCCAGGTTATTGCATTGTCTATTTTAAATGGTTTTTAATTGGTTCTGATTTGTCTTAAGTGTTAAATGGTTTAATGTGCTTTTAGTCCATTAAATGTATTGTTTTGAACTGTTTTAAACTGATTTTACTGTATGCCAGCCTGTGATCCTCAGTTAAAAGGTGGGTTATCATTATTTTAATATATAGAGAGAGGGGGGGAGGAGAGAGAGAGATAAAACATATATTGCATTGGATTCACAGCAATAGGCTTGGTTATATTTTTTAAAAACTCAGTTTCTACTATGATTAGCAACACTTATCTATTATGTAACTTCCTTGCAAAGACTTTGACCCAGCTTTTCTATTTCATTCCCACATAAGCTTTTGCCGCTTCTGCCATTGGACTTATCTCATGCAGAAATTTTTAACAAACAGTAATGGCTGAATTCCTGGTTATAGTGTACTGAATTCTTATCTTAGGATGCTTCAATGTAGTTTCTTTCATACCTTGATATGATTTTATATCTGTTTACTCAGGAGACATTTGCAGATGGTGATCGTAGGGAAAGGGCCAACCTATATTTGACTGCTAGAATGACATGACATGCAAATAGTAGCCCTTGAAACTCTGGATTGCCGGTTGCACATGTGTTGAATTCTTTTGCAAAGCCAGATTCCACTTGGAGCCCATCAAACAATAAGATGACTTCAGAAATCACACTGCCATGAGCAAAAGGTTGTATTTATCTCCAAAAGACATGTGTGATTTCCATCTGGATTCAAAACACTCAGGAATAGGGCTCAGATACCCCATTGTGATTAAAATCAGGAAGAAAAATGATGTGAATGAACCAAAAATGGGTGTTTGGGAATAAAACTTCTTGTTTTCTTTTTATACAATGCAGCCAGCTATAGACCGGATAAATACTGGATGCTCTATGATAGTCAGCCAACAGATCCTTTCACTCCTACCCCATTTCCTCATTTGATCAGGTGTTGATATGATTTATAGGAAAATGGCAGCTCTGCTCACAGTTACTATACTGAGCTATTGCCTAAGAAATAAACTAAAGCATTAAGATCCAAGGGCTTCCTCTTCACTATCTCCCAAGTGCTCCCTGGAGAAGTGCTGCTGGAATGTAAAAGTCCTAGTCTCAATACTTTGCCTCCTTGATGCTTCTAAATGGGATCAGCCATCAGTTCTGATTAGTACAAGCAGCCTTTCCCAATGACGTTATACAATGTGCAACCCTCTGATTGCTTACAGTCATAAGACTGGTCTTGTGGAAATAGTCTACTTTATGCCGAGGGGAGGCAGAGAAGCATTTAGGTTCATAAAAGCTAATGCAAAAACCTTGAAGTCTTAAGTGGGCACAGAATAGAATGTGGCTTGTCTCCAGAGGTCAAAAGGTGTCTCTCTCTGCCATCCTCTGTATGTCAGAAGTGCAGGTGTTTGACTTGACTTTCTCTTGTCTTTTTTGACTGAAATAAGATGCACAGAAGACCAAAGTTCTTAATCCTGCTACAGCATCTATCCAAAAAAGCTTTAAATAATTTCCCACTTGTGCTAATTGGTACAACTCTACAGTCAGATTTATTATGAGCTTCAACAAGGATTGCAAATGTTGCTATTTTGTGAGAAGAATGTTCACATGTTCATAATAGATCACTCCCTTCCTTAATAAATGACAACTGGTCATGTAACTGTGAGCAAGACTGCCATTTCCCTATCAGTCATATCAACGCCTGATCAAATGAGGAATATCCAGTTAAAAGGATCTCAGGGAACGTAAGAGATCTTTGACTCTAGAGAACTGCCACCAGACCTAATATACATAATAACTCTGTCCAAAACGGACCAGTGCTCTGCCCAGTATAAAATATTCCCATGCTTTTATACATAAAAATCAAACTCAGCTGCACCTCAATGTTCTGCAACTGATGGATCTTATCATGTAAATTGTATTATGTTATCATATATACATAAATTGTGGTTGTATATGAACCACTGTGGCACAGTGGTTTGAGTGCTGGACTCTGACTCTGGTGACCAGAATTCAATTCCTTGGCATGAAACCCACTGGGTGACCTTGGGCAAGTTGCATGCGCTCAGTCAGTGGCATCAGTAGGGTGTGTGTGGCATGTGTGGACTGCACCGGGTGACTCCCTAAAGGAGGGTGACACCACTTCTCCTCAAACACCTACCTTTTGGCAGAAATGGGCTGTGGCATTCATCTGCTTCCCTTTAAAATGAGATGGTGGAAATGGGGTGAAGCTCAGTGGGAGGAGAAAGGAGAGGAGCCATAATTTTTTTAAAATTAAAATTTCAAATTTCAAAGTCTTAAATTAAAAATAGTATTTATTTTTAATATGCTTTTAAATTTTTCTTTAAAAGCATCACATTTTAACCAAATCTTCACTATGTACATGTAAATACATTTAGGTTGTGCGTATGATGTTGTAATTTGAAGGTATAATTTTAATGTTGTTAGTTGCTTAGGTCACAACTACACTCATCCCTCCACATTTGCGTCCTTGCCTTTTGCAGATTGGATTATTCACAGATTTTACAGTGGACTCTTGTTTTACACTGGGGTTTGGTTCCAAGACCCCCCATGTATAACAGAATCCATGTATGCTCAAGTCCCATTAAATATAATGACATAACAAAATGGTGTCCCTTATAAAAAATGGAAAATCAAGTTTTGATATTTGAAATTTGTACTTTTTTTCGAACATTTTCAAACCATGGATGCTTGAATCCGTGTATAAAAAATCTGTGTATACGAAGGGCCGACTGTATTAATATGTTCTCTCTAGGAATATCTAGGTCCTGCAGCACACCTCTATGGTCAAACGTAACCAAACATCACACTGAAAGACTTAAGAGATTCCTAGAGAGAACACTCCACTAGGCATTTGTAGCTCCTCCAGAGCAATTCTATGGTTAATGTCTGGCAGATGTTGCACTGGAGGACCTAGAGATTCCCAAAGAGGTGTTTTCTCAGGTAAAAACGAAGTGTTTTTGTTATTTGCAGTTTTTCCACATTCACAGGGGTCCTGTGCCCCTAACCCCAGTGAATGTGGAGAGATAAGTGCATTAGCTTTACGTTCAGTGGTATATGGGAATTATGATTTACGAGTAACATTAGTACAAAAGAAGCATTACTAAGGATTCTGTATGGTGTGAATGGGGGGAGGTCAATGGGGGGGGGGGACACCAACCTTAGGGACACCACTGCTCTCAGCCTGAGGGGAAGGCAATGGAAAACCTCCTCTGAACAAATTGTGCAAAGAAAATCCCATGATAGGGTTCACCTTAGACTCGCCATAAGTTGGAAACTACTGGAAAGCACAGAAGATACATAGCCTATAACAGGCACGTAATAACAATATATAGGCATATGTACTTACTTACTTATATTTTGTCTTTATTCCAAGCAGTACCCAGGTTATCTTATGACCTAATTATAAAAGAGAATACAGAGAAAATTTATCCTAACGCTAAAGAGCAATTTAAAACAACAATTAAATAACTTATATTAAAAACAGCACTGAATTCAAAGTGGTTTAAAGGCATTTAAAATAACACAATAAGTGAGAATTTTAGATCTAAATTCAGAAAGCTTGGTGGCAATATATTTCTATCCTAAATTGGGGAGATTTATTTGGTTAGCTGCTTACTTGCCAGTTTGAAGCCGTTTTAACTGCCATGGCTCAATGCTATATAATCCTGGGATTCATAGTTTTGTGAGACATTTAGCCTTCTCTGACAGAGCGCCCTGGTGCTGCAATAAACTGCAAATCCCAGAATTCCATAGCATTGAGCCATGGCAGTTAAAGTGCTGTCTAATTCCATTAACTCTGCAGCACAGCTTAGAACTAATGTGAAGGAAGAGAGAGAGAAATACAAGCTGCAAAAGAGTCTAAGGTCATTTTTGCTTGCTGACTGCTGACATTGGGATCTTTCTCTTAGGACATTTCACAGTAATGGCCCAGGAGGTGGGCAGGAGCAGCTGTAGTACATTAGTACCTTAAAACATCTTGCACTTGCAGGGATCCTCATAGGTTTAACCATGACCTAATATGATCTATATTTTGGATAGCGGGGTCTGTCTTAACGTTGTATGTTTCTGGCACGAAGTTTCAGCTAAGATTATTTTTTTGTCTTCTTGAAAACCTTTAAGCCTCCATCCTGGGTCATATGACTGTTCTTTGTGTGTCACCTAAATAGCATTGTGTGTTGGATTCATAGGCCTTCCTTAGCAGTTGCAATATTGGAAAGCCCAAATTTCTTGATAGACTATTAGGCTAGTGGATAACTTGGATCACAGTCCTAAGGGACAAGTGGAGTATGAAAAACATTTTTTATGAATGGCACAAGCCAGTGCCTTCACTTGCAACTGCCATTCTTTTCTTTTTTTTTTTAAAGAGTTGTGTCTTACCAAGATCCTGTTGCTGTTGCTGCTGCTGCTGCTGCACATCCCTTCTATTTTGCATCTCTTCTCGACTGTGTTTCTCCCTTTCTGCCATTTCCTCTTCCTTGTTCAGTCTTTCTTCTTATACATAACTTAATCTGGCAATTTTTTCAGATGGTCTACCACCCCAAGGCCTGTTACAGACTGCCAAAATAAAGCTGCTTCAGGTCTCTTTAGAGGTATGCTATTTAAATGATGCATAAGAGTCTGGAGGTCGCGCCAAAGCCACACTCCATTCCTAAGCACTGGAGTGCAGCTTTATTGCAGCTTCCGGATTCTTAGGATGCATGCATCATTTAAATAGTATACCTCCAAAGAGACCCGAAGCAGCTTTATTTTGGCAGTCTGTAACAGGCCCAAATCTGCTTCCTAACCCTCTCTCCACCACCTAAACCTCCTCAAACAGGGGGAAATATCAGCTGAAAATTGACCAGAATGACCACCAGAAGAATGACCATCACATGGCAGAGCGCTCTGGAATGTGCTGATACAGCTCACTGGGCAGATACAGGCAGGAAAAATACCCCCTGCTCTGTTTGCAGTTGTAGGGAAACAACAGAGCAATAGCAGCAGAATCCTCCATGTTTTATATGCAATTCCAAGATGAGTCAGTTGTGAAATATTGTTGCAGAATTAAAGGGGAGCACAAATGAGAAATTCTCAGTTTTCTCAGGTAGAAGGTATAGTTGAGGATACAACTATAGCTATAGTGGCTATAGTTGAGGATTTAGTGCCCTAGTTGAACCTCCAACTATCAAAATGAGATCAAGGCATGAGACGCAAAATAGGGAGGTTTTGTTTTGTTCAACTTCAACAGGAAATGTGCCTGTTTTCCATATTGTTTACTACTAGCGAAGTGGTGAAGCATTTTTGTTTTAGGAAACACTTATATGAAGGTTTCCTGCCCTTTCTTACCCTGCTTGTTATTGTTTTAATTGGGCTTTAAGTTCTTTTTATTGTTGTTGATAATTTAATTCCATTCTAATGTTGATCTTTCTGAGTATGATTTTTACAAAGAGGGTATTTATTTAAAGCCACCTTGAGTCCGGGTTTTGGGGAAAAGCAGGGTATAAATAAAGTGAGAGTGAATTGTTGATGTTAGCCTCAATATGTTGATAAGTCCAAGTAGAATAGACTCATTGAATCAATGGAATTTGATTTAACATTCAAAAATTAATTCACTCGGTCTACTTTGTGTTGGGTTAACCAACAGGATTCAAGCCATACTACTACTACTATTACTACTACTAATAATAATAATTTTATTTAGCAGCAGCAGTAGTAGTATTCATTTTCTAAGTCATTTATATACTTAGAGTAGAATAGTGACTGTACCCACTTGAGAGCTTCGAAAAGTTCTTAGACTACAGCTCCCACAAGTTTCTAGGACTATAGTTCCCTGAATCCCCCAGCTACCATGACCAGGGGTAGTATTTTGAGACTCTGAGACTTGTGATCTAAACAAACGATTTTTCCAGTTTTTTCCCCCATCCAAAAACAAATTTGACAGAATAATGAGTACATATTTAGGTGTAGTGGGCTATATCTCAGATGAAGGAAGGAACTGGCAAAACCACAGTTGAGTATTCCTTGCCTAAGAAAACCCTATGAAAAATGCATAGGGTCACCATAAGTCAACGTTCAACGTGAAGGCACATACACACATTTGGGTTTAGTCTATGTAAGTTCACCTTATGTAGGTTTATTCAAAAGTAAGGGCCTTGACAGACTGGCACTAAATGCCGGCCTCAGGGCAGAGTGGGGCTTGGCATTCACACAGCGCATGCCCCGATACTGCCCCCATGCAAGCCTTTGATGCTGATCTGTCGAGGCTCTCACTGTCCACCAGGCTCCTAACCTATCCATGTGTACATATAGTAAGCCCCCTAGAATACAGTCAGACTTACCTCCAAGTAAACATGCATTGGATTATACTTTAAAAAGTAAAGCATGCAACCCCATTTATATGGGTATGTAATAGGTTAAAATTTTAGAAAATTGGTTAGGAGTGCAGTTGTTTGGCTTCTAATTCATCCTTTATCATTGTTATGAGACATAGCTGTTTACATATTCTAAGAGGTGCCTAGTGGCATATAGAGGTTATTTTGTTGTTGTGTGCCTTCAAGTTGTTTCTTACTTATGGCAACCCTAAGGCAAGCCCATCATGGGTTTTTTTCTTGGTGCTTTTCTACAGAGGGGGTTTGCTATTGTCACGCTCTGAAGCTGAGAGAGTGTCATTTGCCTAAGGTTACCCAATGGGTTTACATGTTGAGCCAAGATTTGAACCCTGCTTTTCAGAGTCCTAGTGCAATACTCAGACCACTACACTATGCTAGCTCTTTCTCTATTCTAATTCATAATCACTTTATAGCTCTCTCTCCCCCATCCACAATATATCAGGCAACATGCCATCCAACATGTCACAAATGAAAATCGGGACACATGTGGCCAAGGAATCCAAGTGTCTGTTCAAGAGGACAAAAGTTATTAATGGGGAAGGGCTAGCTAGGACGAAGAGGCTGCAGTAGTTTGCTTTTGCCTGAGACTACTGGGAAGGTCAAGGTGCCATTCTTTCCTTTCCTCTTCCCACTGCTGAGTAAATAGAGTACAAACTACATTTGCACTTTGAATTCAATTTTCAGCAATTGAAGTAAGCTGGGGACAAAGGGGGTGGGGGAAGGAGAGAGAAACTGGGATTTAAAGCAGCTTTAAAAAGCTGGATAACAGAGGACTACCAGTTCAGGATAACTGGAGGAAATCATGTAAGATGCAGACACAAAGCAATTTAAAAGAAATTGTCACAGGGTTGCATTTTCTCATTCAAATGGTTTGTGAGTGGAAGCATCTGTGCCGAGGTGAATGTGTTTAAAAAAACAGGTAATAAATAAAGCTTTGCAAAATACATTTACACATGCATTAGATACTAGCATTAGTCAATGTAGCTTCCAATCTGAATCTGTTCTTGGTTCATTGATCCAATTGTATGTGCCCATTTGTCCTCACTGGACACGTACAATTGTTACTTTGAAAAATGGCTTATAGCAACTGCATAATCTTTGTAGGTGGTGCATGGCTGTGCTAGCATCTCTACTGATCCAAAAACTTTGTCCCTGAGAAGAGGAATCTTCCTTTCTCTCAGCGTGAGGATGAAGTCTCCCCTCTTCCAACCTGTGAGTGTTACTATGTTGTGGTTGTGGTGGTGGTGGTTGCTGTTTCCTCATTTTCAATGTATGGTGAAACTAAGGTGTTTTCCTGGCAAGATTTGTTTAGAGGTTGCTTGCCATTGCCTGGGACTGAGAGCATGTGACTTGCCCAGGGTCACCCAGTGGGTTTCAGAGTTAAGCAGAAATAGAACATTGGTTTCCAGAGTCATGGTCCAACATTTAAACCACTAAGCCACAGAGTGTTACTATAGCTTCTAGAAAATAAACCATGTTTGGAGTATATATAACTCCCACAAAACAATTGAAGTATCTCATTCCTAGACAGTAGAGCTGACTTCTTGTCTAAAACCATGTCTGAATGGGTCAAATACTACATCCTCCCCCTGTCCTCATGGTGGCCAGTCTGAATAACACAGGGCTCAATCTCTGGGCAGTTAGCACTGAACCCATTGTGTATCTCCCTTAAGCTGAATACTGATAATGACAATAATCTACTGGGAAATAGTAGAATGATACTTAGGGTGGGGAGAAATCATTAGCTGATTGTTCTATTTGAGGAAGGTCTGCCGGAAGAGATCCATCTTAACAACTTTTTAAAAGCTGTCTAGACTGGAAGTTTGACGGATCTCCTCCGGCAAGGCATTCCACAAGTAGCAGGAGGGAATGTCCTCTGGGAGGTTGCAGCTAGTCTGGTCTTTATAGGTTATAATAATAATAAATTATAGGTTGTAAAAAAGCAAAAGATAACTTTAAAAAAACAGTGTCAAGGTCAATGCTGAACTGGCCAGACATCATCCTGAGAGTTCTCACCAGGCCTAGGGATTGGGCCCTATTTGCCAGGAGGATAGAGGTATGTTTTACTTGTCCCGTGGGGACAACCTCTTTGTGGGAAATTCAAGTGGAGGCTCCAAGAAGCATTCACCAGTTACTGATTGGAACAATGCTTCTGTACTACCACCTCCTTAGGCTCTGCGGAGCTAAACATAAATGAACACTGCAAATACAATGGCTTAAACAGTTTGTACCTTTAAATCATATTCTAAATTTAACAGAAACAATCCAAAATTTAACAATACTGTACCATCTGTTAAAGTCCCACAAAGATTCCAATTTATCTCTTGCAAAAACACAGCTCCTCTCCCCTCCAGCTCTCTCTTCACAGTACAGCCCTGTCCTTTGGTTCTCCTCATCCACTGGGACAAACCTGTAATGCACAGAGGTTACACTGTCACAATCAGGTAAGCCTGCTAGAGCCCATTTACACTGAAGAGGAGCTCCTTGAGAGAACCTGGTGGTTGCTTCTCAAATTGGAATTGGCCTTGGGAACACATAGGATCCATCTGCTACAATTCCCAGATCTCACAGTATGGATAGTTGTTTTGAACTCTTTTAATAGCTATCATCGTCAGAGAGAACGTCTGGAGAAGAAATAGACCTTATTGCTCCAGAATCCAGTGCATTGCCAAATGCCAAAAAAAGTTGGCTTCAGCCTGGATTTTAGCACCCTTAAAATGTTTGATTTTGGAGGGATTTGTCTCCAAATTAATAAACTCACATTCCGGTGCACATATGGCCATTGTATTTTTAAAAATTGTTTCCAGCCTTGGTTGTGATTAGGTGAACTTTGCCTTTTTGAACCATGTCCACATAGATTCATAAAAGCCATATCTTTGGCTGCCCTGACGAGGCCAAAAGCAAGCAACTGAGTTTGGGCAGAACCGCAAGAGATTGCTGAGGAATTTATTTAACTCTGCTGGGATCTCTATTCTGAGACTGGGGAGGCTAAGTGCTGTGAAACCCATTTGCTGCTTTACCTCAAATGTTATATAAAAGAGAGAGAGAGAGAGAGAGGACAAAGAGGATGAACAAAATAAAACAAAAAAACAGAAAGGGAGCTGAAAACCCCTGCCACGGCATCAATAGGAAAGGAGAGGAAAAAGCCAGGAAGAGATCAAGTTCCTGTGTTGTTGTTTTTAAGTGTAAGCTAATGGAATCCAATAGAACTGCTGAAAACTTGTCATCCTCCCTATCAGAGCAAGCCTTTGAATAGGCTAAATCCTTAATCAGTACAGCCTAAGACCCAAATGACTATGTGTAGAAGTGTTAGGCCAGATAAATCCTTGAAGGTTTCAAAGATTTGAAGAGCATTGGCACTTTTCCTGTGTAGTGTCTGCCCTTTGTCCTTTCCTCCATGATGTCATTATTGAAGTTTTACACTCACTATGCATGGTGTAAGTTGACATTGACAGTTTCAACACTTTCACACTGACTCTGGAGGATTGTTCGCTTTGAAGCTATTTGGCCTTGAGCAGTGAATTCTTTTCTTGAGCTCATAATATAGCAGAGAGGAAGGCTTGCTGCAGTCCCGGCTCCAATTGTAACAGGAGGCAGTTTTCCAAGTTGGAACTGAGGCCTGAAGGAGACAAATGTTATGGGGGGGATACTATCCTGTTTCGCATGGATCACAAAGTTAGTTCTTCTTGCATTCCCTGGAGACCATGCAAGGGTTTTCCTTTTAAAATTATCCATTAAAGCAACATCATGGGTTTTCCTTTTAAGCATATCTGTTCAAGTTAATTACAGTGGCCTTACTTAGGAAGAATACAGGGAAGATTGTATATGGGCTCTAAAAGTCTGTTTGTTATTAGGCTAGGGAGACCCAAGGGGATGGAGGCCTGTTTCCAATTAATTTAATTACACGTTTTCTGCAAATAATAACAACAACAATAACAACAGTGGGGATAAGGATGATGATGATGATGATGATGATGATGATGATGATGATGATGATGGCGGCGATCATGATGGCAGGACAGTTCACATATAGCCCTATCCTGTGTACATGTATTTGGAAGTCATTAGGAATAGACCCAATGAGTCTTACTTCAAAGCTAGCATATATATGGTTAGACGTCAACAGCTGCCTGCATTTCAGTACCAATGACTATATAGTTTCTTTCACGTTGTGTCTACATATGAGACCAAGAAAATATTTTGCATTTTACTTTTTTTTCATGACGGATACTAACCTTTTGGTACTCTTTTGTAGCACTTAGAATAACTAGTTTGGGGTTAAAATAACTAGTTTTTCATAAGTAGCTATTTATAATTAGAGAGCCAGTGTGGTGTAGTGGTTTGAGTGTTGGACTAACATTCTGGAGACCAGGGTTGGATTCCCAGCTCAACAATGAAATCCACTGGATGACTTTGGGCAAGTCACATGCTGTCAGCCTCAGGGGAAGGCAATGGCAAACTTCTTCTGAATAAATCTTACCAAGAAAGCCCCATGATAGTGTTCGCCTTAACAGGGTTGTAAGTCGGAAACAACTCAAAGGCACACAAGAAGAACAAATTTGTAATTAACAAATTTTTCCAACAACAAAAGTACCTGTACATTACAACTGTAACTATAAGATGACTAATTTCACTGCTTTGTTGGGTTACTGCAACTGTAAAGTGACATTTAGAGTTACAAGAGGTGCCTTCACTAAATTATAGAGGAGGACAATTCCCTGGTTAAAATACTGGCAGTTTTGCAGCTGGGATTGGGATCTGCTTGGCCACTTCTCTCCTCACTGTTTGCTTCATACCCTCCTGCTGCTGCTCAAGTCCTTCATGGTGCATCAAAAACACTGCTCTAGAGGGTTTTCCAGTCCATCAAAACTATTTTAGGGTGCACAGAGGACTGCAGAGAGACAAGAATTGTCGATGCCAATGGAAATACAGAACTGGATTCTGGCCAATATCCTTTTAATAAAGATTTTCTGCAACACTGAGGAACCCTGAAATATCTTTTAGTTAACCTAGTTTGTACTGCTAATATTACAAGGAATATGACATATTCCCAAACTTGACAAAGAGAAAAGGAGAGAAAAATATAGCCTTTTATAAAATTATTGTATGTCTATTTTGCAAGTTGCTCTAATTGCCCAAAGAACAATTTCTTGTATGTATGACTATGCCTTGGATATCTTGCAGATGGGATGACCAGGTGAGCTATGAATGATTTAAATAAGTAAATAACAAAATGACTATGTTAGGTTTAAAATAAATGAGGGCATTGGTTTTGTTTAGTTAAAGATGCTCAATGGACATCTTTGTTGAGGTTTTACACCGTGCAAATGCATTTGTACAGTTATAAACCAATATGATTCTCTGTACTGATACTCAGAAGTAAACCCATCTTAATCCATTGATTAAAGGGTAATCTGCACTGCAGAAATAATGAGGTTTGACATCACTTTAACTGCCATGGCTCAATGTGATTGAATTCTGGGATTTGTAGTTCTATAAGATATTTACCCATATCTGTCAAAGAGCACTGGTGCCACAACAAATTAGAAATCACAGACCTCCATAGTATTGAGCCTTGGCAGTTAAAGCAGTGTCAATCTACATTATTTTAGCAGTGTATATGAGGCTTAAGTCACAGAGGTGTATGTAGCACTACAATTTGAAATGTTATGGTTTTCATGAACTAGGCATATAGAACTATCAGGTTCCTCCTCCTCCTTCTGGAGTTTA
Organism: Sceloporus undulatus; assembly: GCF_019175285.1. Taxonomy (NCBI): domain Eukaryota; kingdom Metazoa; phylum Chordata; class Lepidosauria; order Squamata; family Phrynosomatidae; genus Sceloporus; species Sceloporus undulatus. Next base: position 234,172,928 of record NC_056523.1, read on the forward strand.
TAGATTTTAATGTTACCTCAGATATATTTCTGGAGAAAATGCCTTTGGTCTGTACTCTATCCATTTTGTTACAAATCTGGTATGTTTCCAGAGGCCATGGATTCCAATCAATTTTACATAGACCAGTGACTCAGAATGTTTTAGTCTCAAGATTCACAATGGTCAAGGCTCACAGGAAATGTGGAATTCCATAGCTCCAAAAATATTCTTAGTTCTTCCATGTTACAGGAATACATTGATTACCTGAACTCATTATTGTTTCATTAAAATTCAGGTTTTTCACAGAATTATATGGAAACTAAACTGAATGCCAAATGCCAAATGCCAAATCTGCTTTAGGGCAAACCAGTAGACAGAAATTTGTGTAATGCCTAAAATCAGTGAAATAGGTCTGCTTTGCACTAGCTAAAGACATAGTTGTCTTTGTAGATTTTAATACATATATATACATTATATATAGACGGTAAATTACATATACTATCTCAACACAGGAACATTTATAACACTATTAGTGTAAGTGTATCATTGCTTCCAGTGA